>NW_024738300.1:9978445-10315945 GCF_018991925.1 Homarus americanus | reverse complement strand
ATATTTGGTTATATTTAGTTCTAGATGTTATAAATGCTGTGTGCAAGACATCCCTGATCCATAACCTCTTGTGTTGAAGTGGCCACACACACACCAGGGTCCACCTCTCAACTTACTTTTGTTCACAACTTGGGTATGCGTATATTGTGGACAAAATAATGGCCCTCGGTTGCATAAGTCTGGTTTGGCGTTAGTGAGCCACAATTTCCACTGTAGGACGTAGACTATCATGTTTCATATCAACACCAAAGAAGAGTTCCAGTATTGTCAGCAGTGCTCGTACAGTAATATGAAAGGCTGTGGCTATTTGCCCAGTCACGGACCTTTAATTACTTCTGTTACTTGTCCGGCATTAGTTCCAATGGACCAAGAATGATGACGCTGATCCTAGACGATTGAATTCGATCACTTGCAAACCTAACCTGACTACATTTGCAAGTGACTGGATTCATTCTTGGTCAATAAGAACTAATGCTGGACAAATAGCAGAAGTAATTAAAGGTCCATTACTGGACAAATCGGCTCTTTATATGTGAAGTAATGATGCTAAACTAATTATGATTTGATGATTTTTTTTTTTAGTAAAGATTCATACAGTACAAGTATCCGTATATAAACTTTTAGTAATGTATACAGAGGTGGAGCAACAAAATTCAGTCATAAGAAGGACTCCTTGGAGAAGCTTTGGGCCAAAACAGTTCATGGTGGTAAATGGTATAAACCACCCTAACCCACCTTCATAGTGCCTACATAGCTGGACTCCCTGGCCAATTAATGTAACAGATTCTGTAGCCGGGTGGCCTGACTAAGTGTACAATACAGTACATCAAATATTGTCGACTAATTCTAAACCTCTTTAGTATATTTTTACCCAGTCTGATTTTGCTTCTCGTTTATTTTTTATAGACAAAACAATTAGATGCGAAGGTTAGGTTCGGGTATAGTTTTAAGTTGAATTTCGTTCTAAACTACAGAACTGGAAAACTGTGGGTAGATATTATACTGTACTTGTGTTGTTATTTGCTGTGATGATATTGGGTTTCTAAAAATGGATTTAAGTATTTTTATCTCTTATTGTTATATCTTTAACACAAAACCACACTTGGGCCATTATAAATATCATAAACAAACCACTAGCACCATTACAGTTATTGTAAAGGGGCCAATAAAAACTTTATACTGCACTACACTACATATAGTTACAGGGATGGGTTAGGTTAGGTTATTAGACCCATACTATTCATTGTTTCTTCTTAATACTCTTATACTGTACAGTATTGGATTTATTGTGTGACTAGTTTTGTGTTGTTTCACTTGTATTCCACCCTGCCAGTCATTCCGTGCTTTCAGGATGTTTGTTTAGAAATTTATGATATTAATAGACACCGTTTTTGTATAGTTATTTTATTTTACGCTTTCTCCATAGTTTTTATATACTGTAGTTATACTTTAGTTTTAGTTTTCTTTCCTTCATATATACTCTCACATATAAGTACAGTATCTATATAAGAATGCTGTGCATTACGTACTTGGAAATCAATTCTGGG
Organism: Homarus americanus; assembly: GCF_018991925.1. Taxonomy (NCBI): domain Eukaryota; kingdom Metazoa; phylum Arthropoda; class Malacostraca; order Decapoda; family Nephropidae; genus Homarus; species Homarus americanus. The sequence continues at coordinate 10,314,398 of NW_024738300.1, read as the reverse complement.
GACTTGATTTGTTCTCCAGCTTGGTCTATAACTAAGTTTCTGTGATTACAGCATAGCTAATCATCTAGGTTATAAATTCTTTCAGTGTCTAGGTCAATATATTCAATGCCGTAGTTGTACCAGGGTTGGTCAGGTATTGTCTGATGAAACTTGTTTACACAGTTGATAACAAATTCTTAAATCGCCCAATTAATAATACTGTACCGAAACTCCATTCATTATATTCTAATTCATTGGTATAAAGTTTACAAGATAAGTGTTTTATTATGTTAAAATACCCCTCCCCCCCCCCCAAGACACCATACAGTAGTATTATGAAGTACCCTGTAGCTATACTATACTGGAAATATATTATATATACAGGTACCATAATTATATAGTAATTGGTTCTTTATATCTTAAGCTGGTTAATATGAAGACCATCATGTTCTTGGCATGAATGCTCTTAGAAATTTATCAGAATCACGTGCTTCAACACCAGTCTACCATCAGTTACACAATGACAAAGATCTAGTTCTGTGTAGGTCACCCATGTGAACAAGTAAAATGTTGCAACCTCATTTGATGAAGAACTTCTCTCTTGCATCTTCCCATTGTCTCAGTCACAATGCATCCACATAACTTACATACATTTATCAGACATTGAACCTACAATTCTAATGGCTGTCAACCTCAATCCACGTGACTTGTAGGTTTCAGTTGTCAGTCAGTGGATTCTCATGACATATAGCTGTCATTTACTGTACAGTACTGTAAATCTAAATGCCTCTTAACTGTCAGGTACTGCATTGTGAACCCACATAACATACAGCTGTCAGTCAAGCAAATTTTTTTCTTCCTCTTGGATGAAAACCTGTGACTTCTTGGTGTTCCCCAATGCCTTTTCATGATGCTAATCAACAACACTAATCACTGTGTCAGTCAGCATGGTCCTGGGTGACTTCTGGCTGTCACTCAGGTGGTTCCTTGTCATCACAATGGTTTTGACCTTTGTGTACAGTACACCCTAATTAGAATCTTGTCCACTTTGAATGATTTCTAATGATACACTTACTATTGCTGCTAAAACAGAGTGAATTTTGTCACCAGGAAAGGGTAATCTTTGGTAAAAGGAAGAAGTGAAGCTGGTATTGTCTAATTAGCTTGTGGGATAATATCTCGGCTTGTCTGTATGTGTGTTTGAAAATTTGCACGGAATTTTATTTCTCACAAAGCGAATGAGCAGAATTTTATGAATTGTGCAACATTTTATGTTGATGGATGGTGCAGTTGTTATGGTTATCACTATTGTCAGTTCCCATGAAAAGGTTACTGTAGCTATGTACAGTTTCTGTGGAGTATTATGATATAATATTTTATAAATATTTGTGTGGACAGGTGATACTGTATACAGTACTGTACCAGTATATATCTAGGTGGTTCTGTTTGAGTAAGATATTGTCTGTATCTTCTTATACATGCAGTAATAGCTATCTATGATGTTCACTCCTCTCAGAGGTTCTCTCTGAGAGGATAGCTTCAACAGAAAACCCTTCAGGTAACAACATCATTATATGTTTCAATTACCTTTATTATTCCCCTTAACCCCTGGTTTACGATGTTACCTCTGAACTAAATAAAACCATCTGGTGTTAGCCAAATAAAATACTGAAAGTGACTTCCCCATAGCAAAGGGGTTGACTCCTCCCTTACTCTCTCTTTAATGCTGTATGTTGTTTTACCTTTCCCAACATGCCCATTACATTAATTACCCTTGTAACACCTGGTTTGTCATTCTATTTCTGGCTCCCTCCTCTCATGATCATACAGTTTTGGAGCATCTCTCTCAAGCCTCCCTCACTTTGTCGTTCTGCCTGTCAGATCTAAAGGTGGTTTTAGTGACTTTGACATTGTAATGAATTTCTTGAAACTTGGCACTGGTAAGCTATAAATGATTCTGATGTCTGTAAGAATGTGCGATTCCTTGGTTCTACTTTGGTAACCTTTGTATATAGTATATGTTCTAAAACCAGAAGTCTTTAAAAATTACTTCTCCATCCGATATTGCTGAAATCTGTAAAATATTACGTATTCAAATTATCTCACATAATAATTGATACACAAATTAGCAATTGGCCTTGTTGAGATAATAATTTTTTTGTTTAACCCTTTTGACGCTATGTTCGACAAAAGTCGAATTAAATTTTAATGTCACTGAAAGCGATAATCAACTTTTTTCCTTGGCCGCCAAAATATTTTCATGCAATATTCGACATATAACACCAGTTTGAAACGTTCGCCATGAAATGGATGTGTTGCACCATCGTGGCCAGAATCGAGTTACTTAGCACTGCCTGCTGCTTGTAAATAAAATGTCAGCTTGAGAGACACTCGCATGATGCAGCTCTTGACAGACTTTGATTTTTTTTCAGATTTTCATCATATTATAGGAGGTGTTATGAGCACAATTATATCACAACTTAAAGAACAAGTGTGTGTTCGTCTTTTAGTGTACATTTCAGTGATATATATATACAAAAAATAAGGCCAAAATTTGGCATTTTTTGTGCCCAAATAGCAGTTTCAGAGTAACAGCGGTAGAATACAAATATGCATTAAAAGGGTTAATCAAAAGTGTGTACATTATTGTTGACTTCGCAGGCAGTTTTTAATGGGATTTAACAAAATTTGGTACAAGTTATATGCCTTTGTGGATGGAAGATACACGTAAAGGGAGGGTAGTGTGAGCTGGTGACTGGCAGATTTTTCCAGCAAATATAAATTTACTTGCTGGCAATTTTTTATCATAGATCCATACGCATCATTTTAGGCACTGTAAAGTACATACTGTAGCTACTTGTATATCTACATCAATGAGGCAATATAATTTTGGATACAGTAATACAGTACTGTACTGTATTCATGAGACCAGATGGTGTCACTGTTAATTTTTTCCATACTTTCTGTTTGTCTCTATAATATCAAGGGAATATTTCATCCACAGATGACTTGCTTTAAAGTACAGTAAATGAATGACATTTACCTTATACAGTACATACGTTTACTGAATTTTAGAACTTGAAAGAGTAGATAGATAAATGGTAGGTAATATAGTAGTGTTAAGGTTCTCTTAGTATCAAAAGACCATTTGTGTTGAATGCATAAAAAGTTGAATTTAAACTCACTAAATGTTTGCCATGACACTTTTTTTTATCGCTCCACAAGCTTATTGACCCTTAAAGTTAATTCTGAATACAGTATAAGGAAAAGGAGAGTTAGAATTTAATTATGGCACTTTACTGTATAAATCATAAGGCTGTAGTTACTGTACAGTACTGTTATTGTAGAGATACAAGAAAAAATATTAAGTTTGTCTTTCTAAATTGATGTCAGTTTGTGAACATGAGATCAAATAAAGCTTTCTGAACATTCAATTTACTGTAACTCAGGTTGTATGGTACAGAACTTAATAGAATCAGACCAAGTCAAATTTATTCAACTGTTATTCCAAGTGTATAAAGCCTTGCATTGTTCACATCAGCTCTGTCATCTTTGGCAACTAACATTCATGCCTGATCTAATCTAACCCAATATCAAGTGCTCATGGTCCTACCTTCCTGTGGGCATCTCCCATAGCTACCTGAAACAATTACTCTTGTCTATTGGTAAGCTGTCTTAGTACAGTACAGTACTAAATAAATATATATGATAGAGCCAAAGTTATTCTCTTGTGTTTCCGCTTGAGATGTGTTCTTTGAGTCAGCCATTGTTATCCTTATTTAGATGGCCTTTGAATTGTGTTTCTCGACGTAACTAAATCTTAGGACGGTAGTCAGTCGGTTGGGACGAGTGATAACAGGTGTTGAAGGACAGGTGGAGTAATTGTTTTTCTAATGTCAGATGCTTATTTGGAATTGTGCTTTTAGAAGTGTGCAATGATGATTCAGAATGTTTAAATAGATAAGTGAAACTGTTTTGATTACATCACTGCTTATTTTATACACTGTTCCTGGAGAATTCATGCACAGTAATGTAAAGTCATTGCTTTGTGTTATGGTACTACAGTACAGTATATCTAAATAATAGTGTATATCCATTTCTTTCCAACAATAATCATATATAGTACATATACCAATATATAGCTATAATCTACACTATAGTACAGTATGTAAAAATATACCTAACTACTGGTAGAACAAGGAATGCTGAAAAATGTATAGAAATAGTTGACTGTATTTAGTTAATAATAAAATTCTTTCCTTGTGATATGTGTACAGTACTATATTGGGATTGAAGGGACCAGGCTGTGTTTTCAGATCTTCATCCACTGGTAGGGCTGCTGAATCTTGTAGGCCAGTGGTGCTTCAGTACTGCATAGAGTACAGTACAGTCTACTCAAGGCTCAGTGATTTTGTTTACATCTTGATCTGTCCCCAAAAATATGGCAGATATATCAGATAAAGTTTTTAAATTTGTTTCAAGTCTATTTCATCCAGTCTGGTTGAAATTTAGAACTGTGGTTCAGTGTGTATACTGTGTACAGTACAGAACAGTATATGAATAATGTATACAGTATTACATTGAACATTTTAGATACAGTACAGTACTTACGTTGCTTATGTTTGACTTTACTGTTCTGATTTTCTTTATTTAGGCCCCTAGATTAGATTTGCTTTTTACAGAATTACATTACTGTACTGTACTACAATGTATTTTTTCACGCTTGATCATTTGACAAAGAAACACAAATTTTTCTTGGCTTTAAAGAGTCAGTCTACTAACGTGATGAATAAAATTTAATGAGTGGTTTTGATAGGTAATCTCATTTGGTAAATATCTCTTGAGAATTGTAAAGGAAAAATATAAGTCAGATACATTAATAGTTTTAACAAACAAGTTTTTTTATTTTTGATAAACTCTTTGATTGTTTAATGTCTCACTTCCTGAGTACAGTGTGTATAAGAAAACTAATTTTTGTGTGCGTATGTAATTGCAGTTGTTAATTGACCTTTTATACAAGTTTTAGATATGATTTTATGTTCAACTGATGTTTAATTTTAAAGAGGCTAATGAGAGTGATGAAGTTATGACCAACATTTAAGTAATTAGATTGTTTAAGAATAAATGAAAATGTAGCTACTGGTATTAGTGAATCCTAAAATGGTAATTCTGTTATGGAGGTCTAAAAATGTCTAACTCGCCGAAGAATTCCAAATGAGTGCAGATTCTAACACGGCATAGTAATACAATATGGTACTGTATTACTGGCATTTGTATCCTTTATCAACATACAGTACTGTACTATACTGTAGCAGTAGTGGAGTAACTTAGTTGGTTCTCTCTTGAAGGCATACATTGGACTCTCCATTATGGTGGTGATGTTTCCTTTACTCACTGATTCACCTCGAGTACTCTTTATTAACACTACATTCACTCACTGTATTCTTGGCCTCCTCTGTTCTTCATTAGAAGTTATTGTGTACAGTCCTGTATATTCTGCTATACCATATTTCACTAAGTTGTTCTTATGTACTAATCTTCAGATAGCTTTCATTTAATACTGTATTATTAACTGTAGCTACTGTATCCAGCTTTCCTAATTTACAGTGAAGAAAGTTTAAGTGTATTTAGACATTTTCTGTAGTTTAGGTACATATGGTAACTGGGTTTATGCAAGGTGTGAATGTTTTTGTACATCTTCTAGGTTTGCAATTTCACTGGCCTTGGAAGGTGGTGTTAGTAAACAGTAAGTGCTTACTGTGGGTAAATAATTTGACTTGTTTACTTTGAGACACATTAACATTTACTCTCAACCTTATGATAAGGTTTTATGTCTTGTTATTTATTTCCGACTCTTAAATATTTTGAATTAGACTTAAAAACTGTTGAAATGTGTGGCCATTAACAGGGTGCTTTTATGCTACCATTTGAGAAGGTTAATTTTTGCAGTAAAGCTCTACATATCTGATAAAATTGGCTGATGAGGTTTTCTTACTGCTGTTGACTTTGTTATCGATGTCAAATGTGAAAGAAGAGGAAGTGAACTCATTGCCTCTGAGAACTGAAGAGCTGGAGTTCTCATCTTAGATGCATTAGGTTTTGTTTGAACAATTATTAGTACTCTTTGCATCCCATGAGTTAGAATTTAAACTTTCCTGAATTGTAATCAGGAGCATTCAGGAAGATCCTTAAGATAATTTTGAGTGTGAGTATTGGTTAGGTTATTGAATTGAATTGATTGGAGAAATCACCTAACATTGTGAAAAATTTATACATTGTACTAGAGTAAGGAGTGGTTAATATCTTACTTGGAGAGAATAAAGAAAGTAATATCTAACTAGTAGAGGTGAAAGTTGATGTCTTGTTACTAGAGATTAGAGAGTAATGTCTTATTAGGCTAGTTTATGTAAGAGATGCTTAATACTTTGTTAGGAGGGATTAGGGAATGTTTAATATTGGTAATGGGGAGCCTCTCTAGCTGGTAGTGGTTGGATTAGTTTATTGTTGGTTAGGATTAGAAAGACTAATACTAGGACAGATGACAATGAGTAATGCTTGTACAGATTAGAGAAAGAGAAGTACTAGAAGAGATTAAAGAGTAAATACTGCTAGAAATCAATGAGAGTAATGCTAGTAGAGATTAAAGAGAGTAATGCTAGTAGAGGTTGGCTACCTTGGATTAATATCTCGTAAGTAGAAATTAAATAAAAAGTAATGCACGTGGAGATTAGAGAGTGTACAGTACAGTATCATATTGGCTAGTATATATTTTACATGGATAACAGCCCTGTGAGAGGCTTCCATTTGTACACCTGCAGAGAAAGTGAGGGAATCTTGGCAGAGGAAGCACATCAGCTCTCTCACATTCCAAACAGATTTTTTGATTGTACAGTATATATATACCGGTACACTTGGCAAGGTCTGTAGTTCATAGTTTACAGCCATTATTAATCATGATGAGAGTAGTACTGCACCCATGGGTGATTTAGAGTAAACTTCAGTGTGAATTGTGCCATTGATATCCGTTTTAGACTTTACAGTACTGTATATGTTTTTTGTTCTTAGGGTTTCCTGGAGTGGTTAAAACTAGGGTGTGCTATATTAATAGGTTATCTTTTGTGGCCAGTGTGTTCTTTTACTGCATACTGGGTATATCTTAAAGGTTCCTTGATATGTATCTTCACCGCGTCATCTGACGTCATAATTATTTCCAATGAGTGTCATTAAGTCACCAAAAAATTAAAGTGCTAATTTGAGCTGTTTTATTACTTTTATATTATGAGAATAACATAAGTTTCCATTTCTGGCACGAAATTTCCTTTGAAATGTGAGTAGCTTGTGGATTTTCATGTTTTTAATGAAAAGAAATACCCTGTATACCTGTATTTTGTAATTCAGGTATTCTACAGGTAAGGTGGTCTGAAGAAATCATATGTTCTTAAAATTGCCTCCAGAAGCATGAATCATGCCCTAGAGCCAAGTTAATCATCACTGTAAATTATAGCCAGGTTTTGAGGTCCAGTATTGGTACCTCAACTGGAAAAATTTTGTGTGAAACACGTTTATTTCAATAAACATATCTAACTTGCATATTATTCACTTATTTTGTAAACCATAAAAAGCATTTTTATATACTTCCTTGCCAGGAAGTGGCACAACTCCTTCTAACAATCATCTTCCATGTTTCACTCATGGCTCTGTAAAGGGAGATAAAATCACTACAAACACAAAAAATACCAGTAATTAGTCATTAAAAGTATGCCTTAGTTACTACAAAAATACTGTATTTGTTCTCCCACATTAATGTCGCCATAGAAAATGGGAAGCCAAAAACTGTGGTGCCGGTAGTTCAACAGTATTCTTTCTTTTATATACTGTATACAGTACAGTATATCTTCATACTTGACCCACATACACTGCCTATCCCCATATAATGGAATAAAAACCTGTCTTCTTTATTCAGGGGATAGGTGGTAAAAAATCTCATATTACGGTCGGCATTAGCTGGGCTCAGGTGTCAGGCATTGTCTGTGACTGCATGTTTGTGTTGTGGTTGAGCCTTTTACCAAAACATGGCAGCACAACCCACAGCTGGCAATGCATTCAAACTCTTAGAATATGGCCGATTTAGGCAGGAAAAAAAAATTTACACTGGACTACAGTCAATATGCACAGTGAAAGGGTTCTTGAAATGTATCCTATAGTATACTGTACTGGTGTTCATTATTTGATATATGGTGGTAACAACTGTGGTGTGATTATGAATCAGCAGGTGTGTGAATTTTCCCTCTCTGTTTTTCAAATCCTCTCAGTTTACATATAGATTTCTACCCCCATGACTTGAGACCACCACTGGTGAATATTGAACCCAGGTTAAATTGGGGTTGAAAGCTGCTTACAGCAAACACATTACAGCATCCGATACTGTTGAGGTGGATAATGCATCCTGTTGTTATTCATATCAAGGACCTCTGGCAAAGGTGGGCACTGCCAAGGGGTGTTTATATTGCAGGGCACCTGTTTCTTTTCCCAAATTAAATTTTTTTTTTTATTTCATTCCTTCATATTTGAGTTTTTTCATATTTACTAGTGATTACGGAATCATTGTTCATTTTGTTGTGGGGGAATGGAAAAAATTATATTGAAGTACGGGTATCTTAGTGTGGCCGAGTGACAAAAATATCTTTGGCCAGCGTAGTGCACAGAAAATCTCCTAGGAAAAGCATTCTTGCTAGTTTTACTTGATTTTGTAATTCTGGAGCTAGATACAATACTATACTATCCTTGTTTCATCTACAGTACCTGACTTCAAAAGTTTGAATATGGTAATTCATGCATCAACTGGAGCCCCTATGCTTAAAATAAGCACAGAATTCTAGCTGTGGAACCATATACTGTATAATTGCTCTAAATATACCATACAGAAAAGTCTCCCATAATTGGGTTAATTGATGAACGGCCAGTCTGGTTAAGGGAGAGTTCTTGTACAATAACTGGTAAATGTTCCATAACCATATTTTCCTTAAAGAATATATGGAATTTATATTTCATTTAGAAGCAATTATCTGAATTTTGAATACGTATGCACTTATCAAAATCTAAACCCCGAGAATACAATTTCAATGCAATATTTCCCATACTGTAATATGGATTTATTATAAAACTGGTCAAATTATATACGGTACAGTACCATTATTTTTTATACTTGTATGATGCAGAAATACTGTAAATATTTAGTAGAACTACGGTAGATATTTAGTAGAAATATGGTAAATATTAAGTAGAACTACGGTATTACTGTAGATTCCTTGGTCACTTTAGCCTCTGAGAAACATGCAAGTCATGAGTAGGTTCGTGTTTACATAAATGCTGGGATTAGGAGAGTTTGATGAGTCAGGTTGATCAGGTGGCCTGCTGTAGGAGCCACCAGCACCTGTGCCACCACCTCTATACCAGGATACTGTCCCGAGCCAGTGATGTATGGTTAAAAGAATTTTTCTCACTTGCAGTACAGTACATAAATATTTTCCACCCGTGATTTATTGATGGCTAACATGAAAAAGTATATTGAATGTTATAAGGTCTATGAAAGGTGTGAAGGACGTAATGTGCTTGCATGGTGTTTAATCTTTAAATTTTAGCTTAGCTTACTTGTCTTCAAAGGGAGAGCTGGAAAGTGAAATGGTTTTTATCTAGTCTTTCATTATCATAATATCTGAATACAGTTCAGAGCTTACTGTATATAAGTGTCTGTGTTAACTTGTTAAGTGCCATTAGTAGTTCAGCACTTCATCTTGTACCTGGATCACTATTCTTCTCCTTCACTCATTTCTGTCCGGCTCCAGTGGCACTGAACGTAAATCACCTTAAGTCTCCATCATATCTCTTCATGGTTCTCTCTTTTTATCCTTCTAGTTGACCATTTTACAGTCCACTTGCTCATTTACCACATAGCCTGTGTCATGTCCACTTCAAGTATTGTACTGCCCATCTGGTGATTTGTTGATTTTGTTAGCTATTTTTTTTTTCAAACTTTTAATTTTTAATCCTACAATGCTTGTACCTTTTATATTTTTTCTACAAATAAGTTCCCACTTCTTCAAAAGTTTATTAAAAAATATGTTGTAGGTTTACCTGTTTTGGTGCTACTCCATGATGTAATGAGACAAAAAGAGTGACCTAGTGTCTTACCTGTTCATGCTTCCATCTAGGCATCTTGTGAATGCGACATTTTGAACACAGAGAAACATATTTTGATGAAGTTTGTGTGAATATAATCTGTATGAAGACTTTGATTGTGGTTAGTGTTTTTTATTCACTAATCTGAGGAATAATGGCCCTTTTTATCCCTCTGGTGATAAGGAACCCTGGACTTTAGGTCAACTTGTCAGTATTGTCCTTATGCTAATACCTGTACCACATTGCTTCCACAGTAGTGTGGTAATATACCTCCTACCCACATCACCCAACTATCATCCATCAACTGTCAGTTTTATTTTGTAAGTTTAATTCTAAGATAACCACACCTGCTAACTTTTATAATGGCTGGTTCTTACAACTGTACCATCATTAATATCATTAGTCTGCTGTTTGTTGAAATAGGTGCAAGGTTCTCATTGTTTATAATTTGGGACAATAGAAAGAATTTTTTTGTTTGTTATAGTACATACATGAAGAGCATTAAGGGAAACCGTTTTGAACAGTACACAAGCTATAACATTCTCTTCTATCGGTTTTCAGCGTCAGGATTATCTTGAAAGCATATTAATAATTGATTCTAGGTTTTCTAGGGGACAACATTGAACCATTGATGAATCTACCTGCATGTTAATTTTAGGTGTCATTAGCAACTGTGTCACTTCATAGACCTTGATTGATTGCATTCATGCTGCTACACTGATGAATTCACTGTCTGCTTCCCCAGAATTGATTAATAAAACATTAGTAACTTCCTTTTTGCTGAGCAGTCTGTCATCTACAATTTGTGACAATTGCAAATGATGTTAAAAGTGGATGTAGTTTAGTTGATAAGTCATTTGAATGGCCGTTGATTTCAAGTACTGTTATCAGTAGCTACTAGGGAAGCACTTGGTTCAGTGTATGTTTTGTCATAATCTTTCACTTTGATCAAATGTATGATGTCCTCATTTCAGAATTTTTATAAAAAAGCATTAAAGTAAATATAATCCCAACCGAGGAAAAGTTTTGTTAGTGAGAAGGTCACAGTACTGAATTAAGAAATTCTATAAGGTATTACTTGGTTAGTGCTTACGTGTGTGCTTGACATCATCATAGTTCAGTTAATCATGATCTCTTGTCAGCTAATATATTACCCTTATCATTTGACCTAATCAGTGTACCAAAGATAAGCCACACACTGCTGTGTTTTGTATTCTCACATGATGATTCATTGTAGGCACAGCATGGTAAAAATATCCCTCCTTTCCCCTCCATCTCTCTCTTCTCCCTCTCTTTCCACTCCATCTCTCTCCTCTCCCTATCTTTCCCTTCCCTGTCCTCTCCCTCACTTCTCTCTCTATCTCACACTCACATTTCTGGCATAAACTTGATTAGATACTCTTAACTTCAAGAGTGGTTTGGCTCATTTTTTGGTGGGAAGTATTTTTCTACATAGTTGGGTGGTCTACATGCTAAAAAATTGCAGGAAACATTAGTGTACTGTAGTCATTTACAGTAAAAGTCGATAACCTCACTGCTCTTATGATTCCATTTATGGTAGATGAAATATTTTGAATGTTTACAGTAAAAATTTTTCTGATTGAGCAAATTTGGATATGTTGATTTTTCATTATCATTATTACTATTTAAAACACAGAAATTCTAAAAAATAATATGAGTTTGTCACCACCTTAGTAAAAAAGATGAACTATAGTGTGTATTTATACCATTTATTTATTGTTTATAACTGTATACTGTATGCTTGTCTCATGATCTGTACTATGGATTCACTTGAGCTAAGTCATCCACCCAGTCAGCCTGTATCGTATCTTTTCCTTTTGTATGAACATGGTAACCCTTGAGGGAGTGTGTAGGTTTACGGCACACCTTCAATACTGTGCTTGGTGTGGGAATGTACAAGTTTTAAAGCCTAAACTTTGGACTGATATGGGTGTTTGGAGGGTGTATCACTGTTGAGATTTAGGCAATTGCATACATATGACATATAGTATGTGAAGATTGAGCATGGAGACATTACCAATTTTTGCTATTTGCTTTGTTTTTAATCTCTATTTACTAAAGACATCTTTCAAAAGAATGTGATGTAATGACCTAATGATCCGAGAGTTTTTAACATACCTGTATATCAGTTGTGCTTTCATGTGTTAAGTGTTGTTAGTGATGGTGAAGAAGAGCTTGGCACAGTCAAAACAATAATAGCTAGAGAGTTTTATGTAAGATGCCACTACTTTTAATTTCTAGCCTTTATATGTCAACGTCAATGAACGGATCACAATGTGCAGACTATTGAAATTTAAGGGTACAGTACAGTATTTGTACACCATCAAGCTTAATCAATTATTCTGCTATGCTGAAATTGGTTTACAGTCAAAATTTCATGCACTTATTACTTAGAGATTAGATAACACCAAACATCTTTATCAAGTGTATTTAAGAGTTTTGTAACTACCTGTACAGTTTTAGATTGCTTTTGTTGTTTCAGTAATGTGTACAGTTTGTAATGTGCCAGTATGTACAGTATTTAGGTCATTTATAGAGTATTTAAAGTGAGCTACATTTTTTGTTCAGAGAACCTAAAATGATATGTAATTTTTGACTGCAAAGAATATATTGTACAGTTTATGAAGGAGAGCTACAATACAGTAGTACAGTACTGTATTCACATTCCTTCACTGCTTGAGTTGAAATATTCTACAGCTCTCACACATTGAGAAGCCTGTGCTAAGGGAGACTGAAGTTGTGATATATGTTTTGGGGGGGTTTTAATGATAAGGCAGTAGATAACAGTATCCTCCTCAGTGCTCTTGCCAAATAGGGAAATGTAATTATAGTTCAGCACTAAACTATTTGTGGGATATTACAAGAACAGTGCTGTACTGTATAGATTTTCAAAACCTGCGAGGTTGTGGGTTTATGATTAATTCAAATTAAAAGGCAGTGACAAAAAGAAAAATGCAGTAAGAATTTTATAATGAGACAAAGCTGAACATGCATCCTATCTAGCGGTAACTGATAACAAGTGAGACAGGGGTCTGAGCGTAAGCTGGGCGTGTCTTGGGCCAAGGTTCTTGCCGTCAGCACCATCACTGGAAGGCTGTGACAGGAGTGGATCTTTTTCTGTGTTAATTAGAAAAATTAGAGTGACCTGGATATTGTATAATGTAAGGACTTATATTAGGCTGCACATTGAATATCTGTATACAGGTATAAACCTATCTATCAATTCTACTCCATTTCTAACAAAAGGAATGGAAGAAATGCACAAGTCTTCCATGGGACTGCGGTAAACCCAGTCATCTTCAACTTATGCTGTGCTTGACTCAGAGAATCAAAAATTTCACTTGGCTGAAATATATCATAAGTTTACGACACTTCCACTTTCATAGAGGTATTTTTATTGTATGTAAATTCTTGAATACTGTACTACTGTATTCTTCTAGCAGACTTCACAGATGGAATACTAGACGGTAACATCTCAAATTTGTTGATGCCTATTTAAAACAGGAGAGTTTATAAGTTCTTCTATGACTAAACACATAGTAGTATATGTATATGATTAAGTAACCATCATGTTGGCAAAATTTGTGCATGGGCCAGCTCCTTTGTACAGCAGGAGTATCCATTCAAGTAAAAGTGTGACTTGGGGGGGGGGGTCATTAACCCCTCAACTACAGAGAGGACCCCATCCAGTTGCTGGTTCAAGGTATTGGTGCTCAGACTAATTGGAAGTATGCAGGGTTGCAGGTCTTGACATAGCTACGTGTGCTTTTCTTTGTGTACAATCAAAGACGAAAGTCGTGTCACGGTTTTGTCCGAAGATTAAATATAACTCGTGAAACATTACGAGAGCCCTACCACAAGGCAGAGCTCACCAAAAGTTTAGCCCTTGGCATATGTTTTCACCAAATTTCACAAAACAACTTTTGTCTTTCATTGTACATGTACTGTATATTGTAAGGTACAGTTTTAATTAAATTTAGCATTCCTAAAACGTCTTCATTGTTCATACAGTGGTCAATATTACATCATAGAGCCATTGGTCTGTATTGAGGGATAGGGATAAGCATTTAGCTTCCAAACTCTTCTCTCTGTCCTCCACTTTTTTTCACATGATGGTGTTCTTTGCTTTTATCTGTTTTGGATTGATCCATGTTTTTAGTTTTGGCTGAACCCTTAATTTTATTCATGTTATATTAAAGCAGCTATGTTTCCAGTTCGAATGAATGAAGTTCTTTTTCGTGTGGGGGGTTTTGGTGCAGTGCTCAACCTTTTAGTGTAACATTGGAATTATGGTGATTAGGTGGGTAATGATACTTCATTTCTCTGTTTTGTGATATTGGGAAGTACAATATGTATTTTTTTTTACCATTGTCTATCATCCACTTGGGTCTGAAGGTTTATGTGAGACCTTTGGAATTATATCATGATGTGTTACCCTCCAGAAACTGCGACAGTATCTGTGAGACCGGAGGAATTGTTTTTCCCCCATATTGAGGTACTGCATGGTCCTGGAATGGAGGTGGCCATGCCTCTTTGTTTAGTCAGGCAGTCATATGGCCAGATCAAGGAATTCAGATGGACTCGACCTCCATTCTTTCTCTGTCTGAGCAGGTGCATTGGTCCGATTGTTTCATAATGAGCAAGTTTGCTAGATCCGCTTTGTCTATTCATGACTATTACTGTACCTCCTCTACTTGTGTTCATGATGCATATGCCTTAGTCACATTACTATTGTTGATACACAACACTTCATGTTTTGATTTAGAAAACAATTTGGATGGCCCCTCCTCTTTTGGATGTGAACCCTGTTGTCTCAGTAGGGTTGTCAAAATCCTTCATCCATTATGTCATATTGTCTCACACAAAATCGTTTATTATACTTTTTGGAATGAGTTTACCTTATGGCCAGCATCATAGTAAACTTTGTGACTTGCCTCATATCCATAGCATTTTCAGTTCCCTGCCATATCTACTGTGTTTGAGATAGCTGTGTGGGGAGAAGAAAGTACTGTATATGCCTTAGAGTTCAAAATTTATATAATTCTAGAGGTCTCAAATTTTACATAGATTTTGTGCAAAATACTTAGTTGATTTATGTATTTCATGAGACATTTTATTACTAACTTAATGAAGAATACCAGAATAACCATATAGTACAGTAATGTCTGAAGATTGACTGTGAATGGTGGAGTTATATCCTGTACAATGTGGTAACATGAATGAACCTGATGTCTCATTGAAGTGAGTAGTTATGGTGTGATTTGAATCTTTATGAATGTTTAGAGATTTTATTTTTAATAGCTACTGCTTATGCAAATTGGGGATATGAGTAAGTATGTTTGGGGATTTTTTACTTATTATTTATTTATCCCCTTCCTGTCACTTTCTACATTTGTCTTGAACTTTTCTTTATATTATTGTCCCCGTCTTTGAGTTTCTCCGACTCTTTATTTTCTGATTTTCTTCATAAGGGTTTACTGGCCAGGTTGATGGTATTTTATGATTGACTTTACTTAAGCAGATCACATAACAAAAACAACCTTGTAAATGATGGTAGAAACATTTCCTTTTACACAGTACCTTAGGTGTAACAGGTACCAGTAGGAGTAATTTTAAGATGGGACCCATATTATAATACATACTCATCCCTTCTTTCAGATGTCATTCCGACTGGTCCGACAGAGCAAGTTCCGTCATGTATATGGCACATGCTTAAAAAGGGAACAGTGCTTT
Organism: Homarus americanus; assembly: GCF_018991925.1. Classification (NCBI taxonomy): domain Eukaryota; kingdom Metazoa; phylum Arthropoda; class Malacostraca; order Decapoda; family Nephropidae; genus Homarus; species Homarus americanus. The sequence goes on along the minus strand of NW_024738300.1, from coordinate 10,298,486 downwards.
GATAATATACGAGTTAGCAAGTCATCATGGGACTCCACATTCTGCGCCGTCAATCCAAAATTCTGCGCCATAATAGTAGAGTCGGGAGGAGGCGGTGCTTTCATAGTCCTCCCCCTCACCAAAGTTAACAAGGTATTTCTCATCTATTTTGTGTCTAGCGATAAGGAATTGTTATATTTTTGAGTGAATGGAAGAGGTATGATACAGCATTTATGGATTTGATAAAAATTATATGAGTTGCAATTCTTACATTGATTATGGGACAAATAATAATGTACAGTAATATGTTACTAAAAAGCTTGACTAAAAAAGTTATATAATGAATAAGTATGGAATAGAATGGTACAGTATTCCTATGTTGCTGTAGGTATTCAAATTACATCGTATGAATGTTGACCGGTCATATGGATACCAGCTTGTAATTGTTAGGGTTAGGTTGGGGCCTTGTAGGATTAGGGCCTATTAGAACTTGGATCCATTTGACCTCCAACCATATATAAGAACAGGTCTTCGGTGTTAGACAGATGCATTTTTATTATGGTGCTCAGGAACTAAAATAAAAATATTAATGGGAAAATATGGATTATACTAAAGAATATACCACTACACCTTTTTATTTTAAGCTATGTACAGTTAGGTAGGTGTGTAGTACTGTATGGCTAAGAGGGAATTGTATATTGTGCATTGATTAGACTCTAGTGATGATAAGGTTAACATTATAAATTCAGAGTATCGAGGCAGATGGGTCAATATTTAGAAGAGGGAGTAAGATTCAGCTTCAGAGACCTTATTAAAAAAAGATTATGTATTTGAGTAAGAATAACTGTCAGTCCTGCAGGTCTAACCCATTGTTATCTGTGTCTGGTATGTAACACATTTTTGTCTATGGTTGTGTGTGTTCCAGGTGTAACATTGCCTATTGATGGTGACATGCTAAAACTTGTGTTGCTTTTCCTGTTATGTAGAGTACTGTATTTATGTATTGGGAAGAGAGAAAATGGTGTTACTGTGGGGAACTTTGAGTTAAGATATGTAATACCACATAAATCATAACACAAAATCCCTCTCTAGGAGTAGATAAAACACAGAAAAACAAGAGCACTGTTACTGTCAAAATATACGAAGTGCCTTTTTTTTTCTTTTCTTTTCCTATGGTTGGATTTTCAGTGTTACTAGATCATATCCTGAGGGTAACTCTTTGGTTAGTGATACAGACAGTTCATCTCCAGTTGATAGCTATATTAAGCTTTAGTGAGATACAAAACAAATGAATATTGAATGAGAAAAATAGGAAACATAAAGAGTGATTGAGTTGTTTTGTGTAGCTTCTCAAAATTAATATGTTAAGAGCATGATGAAGCACCTACCAGGATACAACAGTTGCTTCTTTTCATTCAGATCTCTCTCCCCTTGAGTTAAGTGAGGTACAGTACACAAGATACTCTGTGCTTCCAGTGATGCAATGATGGTTTAGAAAGAAATTGTGTCCAGATTGAGTAGTTTCATGGGATTGGTTCTTTTATTCAGTGAGAAGGAAAATTGCCATTCATTTTTATGGTATTGAAGTGTGAAGAGGAAAGATAACTTACTTGATATGTTAAGAGTTTTTATAATGTAAACTTGAAATTTGGATGATTAGATACTGAACAGTTTTGTATCTTCTGTTTAGCTATACTGTATCCTTTTTCCAACACTAATAATAGAAGGTGATGAGAGTCAGTGCTTCATAAACATTTAGTGAGGCTCATACAGGAAGTTTAAACTTAACTTGCCAAGATCTATACCAAGGATGAAAATTAATTGCAACTAAAGCCATTTATTTTTCTATTCATGTATTATGTTGGCAAGGTTTTTGTAGCTACTCGTGTAATCAACCAAGATTTGCAGATAAAGATAAAGTATAATTCTTTTGGTGTTTGTTTAAAAAACTTAGGGAAATTACTCAATGGCTGTGACAAATCCATTATTATCTAAACTGTTATAACTTCCCGTTGTAACCACAGCTCTTAAAAAGGTGTCTTTAAAGCAAAGGTTTAAGCTCAAGACCAACTGTATGCCATTAGTCCATTTGTTTCCTCCAGGATCAGCCCTCTCAGTCCAAACCATCTTAATGATTTTATAGCACTTGAGTAATTTTTTAGGCTGAGTCACACAGTCCTTAGTGTTTTTATCATGTTGAGCCAAGAGTTGTTAATGGTTACAAGACTGTACTGTATTAACATAATTTATGTTACAGTGGGGGAAGTTGGCCAATAATAACCCAACTGTGTAGTAAAGGAACTCTCCTAGTTCACAATAAGTAACTCTGTCTGTTTGGAAAAGATTGTAATTTTGACCAGGTGTGGGTGTTTGGCCCTGAACACAAAACACCGGTCTTTTGCTGGTATGGATTTCAGGAATATTTTTTCAGTTAGGTAAAGGGTAAACTGGATTTTCTCATATCCTCTATCAGGGTTTATTGTTTGCTTTCTTGTGCTCTGAAGAACAGCATAGCAGAACCTCTCAGTTTGTGTGATGGATCCTGGGTTAATCTTTCTGGACTCTGACTTGACACAAATTTGAGATTAAATGTATGCGTTGTCTTCTTCCTACAAAAATTGTAATGGCAAGAATAATCCTGAGATATGGTGACAGGGATGAGTTTTCTCACCATATGAAGACTGAATAGGGTCTTTTGAGATGAGCGCAATACTTAAAGAGCACATTCAAGGTCATCTTGTTCAACATTTTAACAGTGAGCCAGAAGGAAAAACACAGGTGTTTGTGTGAATTTCCTTATTCCTTGGAATAACAATAATTAATTCCTTGTGGTTACATATGGCACATACTTGAAGCTTAATTTTTGTCTCCTCTATATCTAGTTGGATTCAGATACACAGTTTAAATAGCACAGATGTAAGTTTGTTAAGGATGGATTGATCTTGGAAATCAACTTATAACCAAGTAATGAATAAGCATTTGTTATCCACCCCCCCAATGATTATATGGCACAGTTGGCTGGAACTGAGTGGGCTGATCCTAGAAATTGCAACAACTACTTACCAGTACAGTATGTGGCACAGACAATATGACATCTTGACTTGTTAGCACTTGTCATTTAATTTTGGTTACTCTTTAAGGGGAAATTTTTGCACTGAGAAATAACAATACTAACTTTAATGGAGATTAATATAAAAAGTATTGTATATCTGGTGTATGGTTATTGGTAAGGTAATAGTGAAGATTACAAGGAACGGGATGAGAAATATGTTTTTCCGAGTATTTATGGAATCATTAGTTTGTGCAGACCAGCTAATTTTCAAGTTGTGCTACGTTGTGGGTGTGGCCACGAAAATGCAATGCCAGCGGTGAAAAGGGCTGATAATGAATTTCTTTCCTGTGTAGTCGCTTTTATGAGTTGTTTGTGCCTATTAAAAAGCTGTAGTTTGCTTATTTCCTGTAGATATCCAAGTTTGATGGATGGATTGACAGATTAGATGACTGTATGTTTATTTAATTTGTTCTTTCTTTCTTCAGAACACAAATAGGTGCTTCCTGCTTATGTTATTGTACCAGTGCTGAGAATTCTTGTGCTGATAGTAGTGATGTGTAGAATACAGTACAGTACACCCGGATAATTTGCAGATTTTTATTTCACAGTCCTCTCTTATTTGTGGATGACACCCTGGATGTATCCAAGAATGTCTGCGAGTTGTTTTAAAGTTGCCGGCATTTTCGCTGCCGGGACAGCGAGCCATTCGTTCTAGATACATTAATTTCCTTTACCTGTATTGTATATGTGTGTGTATGTGTAGACACACACAAAACACATACAGATTAATAATAATGGGAAAATCCTCGCAAATAATAAAAAATAAATATAGTATTCAAAATGTTGGGTCTACCCTCAAGTCTACTCCGTGGTTTATTAATAACAAGGCACGGAGTAGACTTGAGGGTAGACTCAAAATTTTTAAGACTACTGTACATTTGTTTCTGATTATTTGTGAGAGGATTTTCCCATTATTATTTATTTGTATGTTTTTTGTGTGTGTGTGTGTCTCTACACACACACACACACACACATATACGTATATATATATATATACAATACAGGTAAAAGAAATAATTGTCCTTAGGGCAAACATATAAGGGAATATACATTTCTTTGTACACTCAGGAAAAATGTATCAGGCAGGAAATGGTTATCTTTGGGTGTCCTTTTGTCAGTGATGGGATGTGGTTTATAGATTGTGAATGCTGTGCTAAATATGCTTCCTGGCTCAAAGTTATGTTACCCACAGAATAGGATCATTGCTTGTGACATATGAGCACAGTATTGTATCTCAGTACTAATGATGATACACATAAAGACTACGTGAGTAGTTTGATCATGTACAAGAAGAATTAGTTAAGTAAATTACATTGTTTTATAGCTTTGGTACATGCGGAGGTAATTAATTTTTGGTGTCTACGAATGGGCTTAAACTTCCTTAATGAATGGAAAGGGTTGCTAAGGGTTCATACACTACCTGCATTGGTTAAATTTTTTTTAAAGGAATTAAGTCTTTTCATCATGTATAAGTAAAACTAATTATTGCTCACATTCTCTCATATGGGTTTATGGTTGGTTGGGTTGAGCAGCCCAGGATTGTCATAGAATTAAAGTTAATTTGACCGTCAGTTGTCAATCAGGTTGATGATGTGGGGTCGGGGCAGCTCCTTTATTTTGTCGAGTAATAAATTGACTTGGGAGCTCAAGTTGCCAAAGTTATATTAAACATTTTAAACTTAACTCAAAATCAGCACTACTTTTACACAAAGCTGTTTTATTGTCTGGCACCCATATTAAGATATGTAGGGACACCTAACCTCTGTTCAGATTCAGTATATGTTCTGTGATGTGAACTGTTCACATGGCAACTTAAGTGTATCACAGACCAGTATTACACTTGTCTCAGACCGGTGAAGAAAATGTATTGTTGTGGAATACTTTACTATCCTGTTGGTAGACTGTTCTACTTATTGTGTAATTTGCAGAGCTGAGCAAGTTGTTTAAGTCACATTAATATATATAGAATTATTTAAATCAGTAAATTAGTGAGCAGTCAGTAGAAATTTTTGTCTTCATTAATGAGTGAGTGACACAGTCAGGTGAAAAGCTGCTGACGCAGCTAATAAGCTCAACTGGTATTTACAGACTTCCTATTTTTAGCCTGGGACATAACTTGTATTTTGCATTTTCCTGCCTTAAACAACTCATTTCAAATCAATAAATCTATTTATTTCTTTGCAACCTTTTTGTAAGGTGGATCAAGGTGTATGGAAACCACAAAGAAAGAGGGAAATTGGCAGGGGAAGGGGAAAGTTCATGTAATGGATGCCAAGTTGTAGATAGTGAAAGGAAATGGCTGAAACACCAAGTAAAAACATTCCACACACAATTTCTTATACCTGTACTATATACCCAACTTGTATATGCAGTAGAAAAGTACATCAGATTTCCTTCATTTTTCTTTTTTTAATTTATGATTTTTCTGGCCAACTAATTTACTTGACAAGCTTGATTTTGTATTCCTTATGCTGCATTAATTGATAGAATACGTTGGGAGACACAAGTACAGTAGTGACCCAGTTTTTTGAGGCGTGGCATGTACTGGTATCCCTTCCCAAGAGTGATGTCATAGCTCCTTATGCCAACTCATGGAAATATTAACTAAATGCAGCATTCTCTTTGTTTGTAATATAATACTCTTTTATCAGAGCAACTTGTGTGGTGTTGCCTATTTTGAATGTAATGCTAGATTGAGATCGCTGCATGCGGGGGCATTAGTGAGATGGTGCAGGTTTAGTCTTTGTGTAGGTGGCAGTGCAAGGGAATGGGTGTGGCACAGGGCCAAGTAGGCTCTCCCAGACAGAAACACTGTCATACATCTGGCACTTGATATCTCACATGCCTACTACCAGCCATGAGTCAGTCTAACAGAAATATTGATAACCCACAAGGCTTCTTGTTTTTAATGGTACTGTATCCAGGGATTGTGGCTCTTTTTTTTTCAGTATCTATTGGCATTCTGGGAAATTTAAGCTAATTTTCCATAAGTGATCTTAATTCATTTCCTTGTGGGTCTTGGTATATTTAAGCTAACCAGTACCCGGTATATATTTGATGCCTGTACCCAACAGTATAAACAGTGCAGTAGTACTACCTATAAGGTTAATGCAATGCTTGAATCAAGTGAGTCTCAGTAGGTGATACAGTGTTAAATCATATTGATGAAAATGATGGTCAGGTCACTTATTATATAGTGCTGTAGTATCTAATTTATTGACTTGCTTTGAGTCATATATCTGTTGAAGATAAAAGTTTGGTATTACTAAAGATACACACTGGGCACAGATTCATGATTGGATACTCTTCACTTTAGTGAAATATATAGAATGAACCTGAGTTATACTTGTTTAACTTGATCTTTATTGTGCACGCACATCAATTGTAAAATTATCAATTTCATATACCCCGTACAAGAATGTTATTTATGCATTTATAGGAGTTATGAAATCTGTTAATATAATGGTTATAAGAGTTGCTGTGGCATTCACTTGGAGTCAGATTTGATTAATGTTGAGGAGTCTGGCAGTTTCACCGTGTAAGGAAACAGCCTTGCTGTGGAATGTGAGATATTGTAGTCCATCATGTTTCCTCATGTCTGCTTTGGCACTCTGTGTTGCTCCTCATATTTAGGTTGTGACTGATGTAATGTTTTCCAGTGTTGAACTTTGGGTTAGGGAAGAAACCCCAAATCACAATTAGAAAGACATAACTACTGTATTAAATTACCATTATATACTGATGAATTAATTAGCTAATACAGTACCTGTATATGATTCCATTCATACTGTACAGTATAGGTATTACCAAATTTTATTAATTTTCAAATTTATCCTGATCGTTGACTGAGATTTTGTTGCTGTTTATAGTTACGCATATCAAAATATTCTTAAAATTTTGATGAAATTTTTGGTTTAAGAAAAAAAATAATATTTGGTATATGCATGTTTGTTAGCCCTACATTGGGTATTACCAAAGCTGTGTTCCGCCTCATGCTAGGTCTGGGTGGCCTCACTGTGCAGGGTACCGACTACTTCCTTGTCTAAAAATATCTCACCCCAATCATTACACCTGTTCAGTGGAAATTATATTTGTTTTGTTTATTATACTGAACTGTATTAATGTCTCAACACGTATATTTCTAAATTTTTACTGGTATTCAATGTTGGAAGCACTATATTAAGTGTTGTTGGTTGATACCAGCACATTGGTTATTTGGTATCACATAATTTATTAAATTTACCTACAACTTTCCTCCAAAATTAGAATATAGTTTCCAGGCTACAAATATATTTGAGAAGCCCAAAGCTCCCATAACCCACAAGCCAGCATACCCTGAGTCCCAGTACAGTCGCAGGTCTATATATAGCTCTAGATGGCTGACGTTACCTAAAATAGTGCGTGGTAACCCCCAATCACCCCACCCTCTCCCTACTGCTGGTGAAGATAGTATAGAACCATTTCCTAAGGCTAACAAAATGAGTGTGGCTAAGTGATGTTGTCACAGTCTAAAATTGATGCTGTTATTTATTAAAGCTGTGCCAACACCCGGGTCTAGAAGCTTCCTCGGGATTGCGGTGCTTGATCTTGGCTTTGTGACTCTGCTTTAGTGTAATAATGATAAAGATTCCCATGTTGTACCAGGGCCCCTCTATGATAATGACAGGGATTCATAGATATTTTTTTATTTGTAAATAAAATAAAATTAATGCAATTCCAGGAAGGGATTTGGGAACCAGATAGAAAGGGGATATTGGTAAGTCAGCTCCTAGTGTAGATCTTGTACTAGAATATGTATTAATAGATTTCAGGAAAGTTAAAGCTGCAGTGCATTGACGATGGTTAGAGAAATGTTGACAATACTCATCTGACTCATCAATAATCCTGGAATGAAGAGTGACAGTTGCCTAAAAATCTTAATGCAGTAGATTAATCTTCTTTTTTTTCTGTTAGATTAAATGGAGCACTTCTAATTAATAGCTGTAATGACTTAGGAACACTAGATCTAGTGCCAATACTGTAAGCTGTTGAATGTTTTGCAGACATATTTATCGAAGAAAGCGTCAATGGTAAGTTAGCACGAAGGTAGTCTGTGGGAACACTTCAGCCTTCCTCCCCTGTCTTGACCCCTCACAGTTTGTATGTCACTAACAGTCATCTTAATATATAGGATGAACCAACCATGGGTTTATATCTCAATATTTTCCTCTCGTGTGTTTTATGGTCTTAAGTACTGTTTACGTTCCTCCAAATTTGAATGTCATATTAAAATTTCATATTAGTCTACAGGTGTGCGTCAGCTCAATCCTGTCATTAGCAACTTGTGTTATTACCCTGATGTGTTATTAAACATTCAAGGATCTTCAGAATCAAAAGTATACTGTAGATCTGCTTTCTATTTGTGTTTTTTATATATGGTTGAGGCAAAATACTGAGAACACCCTTTAGGACTGTGCTTTTATTCTTTGTGTTTGGAAGCTATATTGCCACTCTTAAAGTCAGAGAGTTATATAAACATTTTTGTGATGGTATGATACAGATGTGACTTTTGGGTGATGTATGGAATATCTACTTCTTGTAGTTTTAACCTACTTTTATCTCTTCTGTTATAATTATTTGTCTTCCCCAATATTAACCTGTTTTAAGAAATGTGTCTTAAGAAAATATTAACTAGCATTATTTTGAATAATCCATAAGTAAACTGTTTTATGTGTTTTTATTTATCTAACAAATGCTTATAACTAAATACTTAAAAGCAATAACTATGATGAGTTATTTATATTAGTTTAAACTAAATAATCATGCTATAATTTTCCCCAGTTCATTTCTAGTACTCACAACCAGTTAAATCCTTGGCCTTCACATCTCTCATGGACAGTTCTACTTATTGCTTAAGGTTTATTTCTCCATTTTTCACAAGAATTAAAAGTTAATGTTCTTTTATAGGCAACTGTCCTTGAAAGCTATCAATGTGCTTAAGCTGATAATGTGATATTTCTCCAGGCTGGTCGTATTCCTCCTGACCATCCACTGGTGGGAGGACACAAGGGCCCAGTATTGGATATTGCCTGGGATCCTTTCAACGATAATGTCATTGCTTCGGGATCAGAGGACTGTGTGGTCAAAGTCTGGCAAATACCCGACTATGGCCTGGTGACGTAAGTATGCGCAATGTTGTGGTAGTTGTATGGATGGAGTGATTTGGCTTTTGGTTTGATACTGCACACTTGCCTTGCATACAAGGGTAGAAGTAGACACCTGATGAATAGTTAAGTCATTCCATGCCTGGTATGCCATGACTTTTTGATCACATGTCTGATTCTACATACCGGGTAATTGGAAAAGTAAAAACACTGACCTGGTAATGAGACACATCTTGAGCACTTAAATCTTTGAATAATTTAGTTAATGATGTTGATGAAAAAGCGTAATGAAAATGTTCTGAGATAGTAACTTGACACTCATGTCCTAAGTTCTTGTGAATATTTATTTCATTGCTTTCGCTTCTGTGGAAAGGCATGCACATGTAAGTACAGTTGTATTGGTTTCAGAGAATATATTGTTTTGAAGAGCACTTTCTTTTCTTGTACAGCATGATGTATTATTTTAAAGATTTTATTTTATTTATTTTTTTACATTTGGTTATTGGAGACTTGGGGTACCCGAGGTTATGCTAAAGTCATCCAATAATCTTAATCTCTCTCTCCCATAAAAACATTTTGCTACCTCTTTCCATCCATCTGTTGTTTGTCATACTTTATCAATAAAATGTGTTGCCCCCCAGAAATTATCATCCTGTCATGAAGGTGACGGACATATTTAAGGTTCAAACATCATAATTGGGTATATCTCTGATTCTTCTGATTTAGGAACATCTTTTAGTTTTACTAATTAAATATTCTTATTCATTTTGTCAGTGGCTCCCACAAAAACATCAATGTTACTAAATTTAATATATCTATTTCTTCACTATCCACTTTGACTCGTATACATCCCTTTGCTTTTTGGTAATTCTTTTCCTACAGATACAAACTTCATAGAAATTACATTCTACAGGGTAGTAGGCTGTTCCATACCCTGTAACCCATCTCATCACACGGGATATCACATTATTTCTTCTCACTACCTTGTCTCATAACTAATCTTCCATTCTACCTGTCTTTTTTTTTTTGCATCCTTTATTATGAAATAATAAACCCTATGTTTGTGGCTTGACTTAATTCATGAATTAGGTACACCTTTCCTTCATAGCCAAGTCCATTGCAGGGTTCTTTTAAGATGATTCCCATTATTAAAAGTAGATGACAGTGAGTTGTGCCATAACACCAGCACTTGTGTACTGTGCCTGTCAATAAGATTTTAGTCATACCAGCATTCCAGACATTGATTATTCAGTCTCCACCATAACTTGTTGGTGCTCAAAGGGCTCATTGGCAGTGGAGCTAAAAGCCGTAGCCTCTACTTTCAGCACTTGTGAAGTCTTTGCTCCATCACTATGGGGATGCCACTTTTAAGGTTGATCCACACAGTTCTCAGTGTTTGTCGTTGTCTGTGAAATTTGTCTGCAATCCATCATGGAGGTCAGGGTATGGAACTTCTATTGTTACCAAAGTTGGATGTCGGTATTGTCATTACTAACTTATATACATATGACTCAAGCTTCATATTTTGGTGAAGATGATTGGTGCCATTCTCCATGGGGAAGCAGGTTCTTTGGATAGACAGTAGTTGATTTGATTTCCACATAATGCTACAGCTTGTGTGGGTGTAATTGGGGAGTTTGCAAGGTTACTTTTCTTATGCCCCCCCCCTCCATTGTAAAAAAGAAAAAAGAAAAGAATAATAGTCATCTCCCCTGATAAGGTGCATGACATATTAACTGGAGCATTTAGTGATGCCTCGTGACATTACCTAGTTGGCTTCAGATGTACCAGTCTCTTAAGGAGGGCATCAGCTCATAAATGAAGGAGTGGCCCTGAGACCCCATATATGATTGAGCCCAAACTGAATCACTTTACTACTCCCCCTTCTCCCAGTAGGTACATGAAATCCAACTGTAACAATGATTGATACCTGGAGTGCTGTCTGTTACCAAGCCCTTAGTTGACAGGAGTGGTGCTTACATGCTGTGGTTATGCTACAACTCAGTCTTTTTATTTCTAAAGATCCTCTTGTAATGGTTTGGCTCTGATGGGAAGATGTATCCAAGTAACCTGTGAGCCACACCCATTTATGACTAAGGGTTACCTGGAGTCTTCAATCTAAGGACTTTTGGTTATAATATGCAAATCTCTTAGTCTGGGCTCTGAGATTTTTGGTTAATCATTAAATTTTAAGTAACGCCCTTTCAGGCAGACAATATTTCCAACATAAAAGGCTTCTTTTTCTGAAACATCGTAATTTTTTTTTTCCATTTACTGTAAGTGCATTCTTTACTTAGCTACTTAAGAGCTTTTTAATTTTTTTTATTTTTTTTTGTGGTGAACTTAATGTTGAATATGTTAGTAACAGAATTCTTTATGCCACTTATCCTTGTAATAAATGATGAATAATTAATCAGAGATACTTCTTCATTGTTCTCTCAAGTGACCCCAGTCAATGTTTATGGTTACAGGACAATGACAGAGCCAGTGGTTGACTTAATGTACCATCAGCGTCGTGTAGGAATGGTTGTGTGGCATCCTACAGCCAATAACATCCTTCTATCAGCTGGCTCAGACAATATTGTTGTTATATGGAATGTTGGGTGTGGAGAGGCGCTTACCACCATTGATGCCCATCCAGATATCATTTATTCCTGCTGCTTCAACTGGGACGGATCTCTTCTCTTAACCACATGCAAGGACAAGAAAATTAGGATAATCAATCCACGGGACGGTGAAGTGTTTGAGGTAAGTGCACATTTTAGTTAGCATTAGAATGTTGTACATAAAATAAACACACTATTGGAGTTCTCAACTCCAGCAAAGAAAATCTCCCCTCAATTTTACTTTCAAGGTTATCTCTGTCAACCTTTGAATACTTACTATTTTTTTTTTCTATCCATTGATATGGATGTACATATCACATAAGTTTAGAATGGTAAATTGTATATTAGAGACAATAAAATTTTAAATTAATTGTACATCAGAGACATTAAAATTTTAAATAACCAGTGTACAATGGTATATACATTCTTTCAGGAAGCGACATCACATGAAGGTAGCAAAGCTACACGAGCCATCTTCCTGCGGAATGGATTGGTTTTCACAACAGGGTTCAGCAAGCGATCAGAGCGGCAATATTCCTTACGTGCTCCTGGCCACCTAGACGATCCCATCACCATGGTGGAGCTGGATTCCTCTAATGGTGTTATGTTCCCTATGTATGACCCAGATACCAACCTTGTCTACCTCTGTGGTAAGTGAAAATGACTGTACATAGATAACTTAAGAGAAAAAACATAGTGCATATTAAGCATGAAAGCCATTAATGTTCCTCATGTATCATGTTGTTGTATTCAGTATCTTTGTTAGATGTATATCAGAGTGACTAAACCACTGGTGAATGAAAGGAACCTTCATGTCCTGACTATGAGTTAAATGAAGTGGAACAACAAAGGAGAAATCTGCTGAGGACAAGTAAAGGGTGTAAAGTTAGGGATGTCAGAGGATAAGTAATGTACAGTACTGCACAACACAAAAAAAACAGTTAGTGAGGGAACAACCCTCTACAATGGCAGCAAAGCATGAATATATATATATATATATATATATATATATATATATATATATATATATATATATATATATATATATATATATATATATATATATATATAAAAGAGAGTTCTTACTGACTGTCACTAACATGCCAAGGAGGAAGGAAGATCAGCACCCATCCAGCAAATTGGTATCACAGCATAAAAAAAAGGCTTATATGTATGAAAAAAATAGTTAGAAATTTATTAAGAAGTTTAAAAGTACAGTATTGAAGTAAGAAACTTAGAATAGTCAGGTTGTACTGTAGGGTGTAGAATTTTATTTAGAGACTTACATTATATGTTTGATAGGATATAAAAGAATTTGACATACAGTTTAGGGGACTGCATAGTTAAGAGCATCTAACAGTAAGGGCATTAGTAGCTAGGTTTGTTGATGCTGAATTAGGCTAATGAAAGCTCTTTTAAGATTTCCAATTATCACCTGGCACTATAAGAGAGAGTGTAAAAATAATACAGTACCAAAAAAATAATGATATTAATTTACATTTCTCTTTTCTTGTTTTTTTCCATTAGGCAAAGGTGACAGTGTCATCCGGTACTTTGAGATCACGCCGGAGGTGCCGTTTGTTCATTACATCAACACGTTTCAGTTACCAGACCCTCAGCGAGGTATTGGTATGATGCCAAAGCGAGGTGTTGATGTTACTACGTGTGAAATCACCCGCTTCTACAGACTCAACAACAGTGGCTTCTGCCAAATTATTACCATGACAGTACCAAGAAAGGTAAATTACTGCCATGAATACTTTTAAATTCTTGTCATCAGAATGTCATTTCTGCTTTAAACTTACATAATTGTAAAATTATCCAAGCTTCAGAGTCCCATCATTTATTGATTTATAAACTGTGCTTCAAATTCAGATTATGGGAACATCATCATTTGTTCAAACTGATCAATGGAACAGTGGCCTTGCTTCAAAATCCCATCATCAGAAAATCATCCTTCCTTTTGTTATTTAACTCAAGTTTGTAAACCTACCATACAGTATTATGTGTGTATCTCCCACATACTGTGTTGGCTGGATCAAGGCATACAGATGCCTCATAGAAGAAGGGAGTACAGTAATAGAGAAAGGTGAAGATGATAACATTATTTTAGAAATATTTATTGCAACTTTTTAAAAGGTTATATATATGTGTGTGTGTGTAAGATGAATAGTAGATAAATCTGACCACCAATTATATTTCTGTCACCAGTCTGAGTTGTTCCAAGAAGATCTTTACCCCGACACCCCAGGTGATATTCCTGCAGTGAGTGCAGAAGAATGGTGGGAGGGCCAGACAAAAGAACCCATCCTCATGTCTCTCAAAGGTGAGTCTTGTAAACTGTGACAAACTATCATTTACCTTCCATTTCTTGTTAACACAATACCTTTTTACAGTTATGTGGAACATATGCAAAACCTCTTTCAAACTCCAATCTCACAGCCCATCTTCACTCATTCAAACTCTCATATTGAATTCCAATCTATATACAGTTTTTTCAGATGCAGAAATGTATGAGAAAGTTCAGTATTTTATAAAAAGATATTATGGGTGAAAGATAATCAAGAATCAGATAGTGTTTTTTAATAATAATAATAATAATAATTGAATTTGGTTAGATGGCTACCAGGTCACACAGAAGACAGAGCTCAAGGTGACCAAGAAGACCAATATCCTAGACAGGATGCCACCCACAGGCAAAGTAAAGTCCGAAGAAGATGGAAAGGCAACTGCTCTCTCTTCCGAGGCTCTTGAGAAGGTCACTGAGGTGAGTTTTGTAGCATTAATTTACTACATTTTCATAAACTTAACAAAATAAGTGTTATGGAGTTGGGTAAGGATAACTCGTCTAAGCTAACTTTAACAGAAACCAAAGGTTAGTTTGCCCATGTTAAAAAAGGGGGTTCCTGGTTTTGGATAATTGGCTATTTGTAGTAAAGAGCAAGATAAATAATTGATTTCTTCTTTCTATTACTCATATTTAAGTTCAGTTTATTAACATATTACATTTATTTAACAGGTCTCCAAAGTGAATGATGATCTCAGGAAAAGAATAGATGAGTTGCAGACTGAAATGAAAAAATTCAAGGCTGTGTTCCTGAAGCAGGAGAACCGGATCAGAGTTCTAGAAAACAAGCTTGGGGAGCTGACTGGAACTGGTGGAGCCCCAACTCAGACACAGGTCAGTTTAATTAATAGGCTTTTAGTGTCTATAAAAACTTTTGCAGTAAATATGATTTTTATAGTAGTCTTATTGAATGGTTTGTATTATTATTTTAGGTACCTATTTGGATTTTAGACAAAACAGAGATATGTGTGATGAACATGTAGGTTGAGATCAGTAAAGTACCGGTATGTCATAATATCTCAGACAAAAGGATATTGATGCTGAAAGGTGCTCTTGAATGAATAAGATGTGTAAGTGGGTATTAGTATTGCCCATCCTACTTGAAGGCGAATAGTGATCTTAAGTATTAATATTACCACACTGTATGCTGGTTACTCTGTATGGTTACTACCTTGCTAGCTTCAACTCCTGATCAGGTAAACTATTACTAGAAGTTATAGCATGATTGATATTCAGTATATATTTGTTGGTATTGGCAAATAGTATTTAGTGTACTACAGTACTTTAATATTAGTTTGTAATGGGACCGACAAATTTAAGTAAAAGGGGGGAGGGATTTGCCCCCCTGTAGTGTGCCATATACTTGTTTATAGTCAGTATTAATGTAAGTTTCATGGCATTGCCATTCAATGTGCTGAAAGTCAGGCCTTCTTGTAAGATATGGAAGACAGTTACCTCTTATGTCAAGTTTGAAGCTACCCAGTATTATAGTGGTAACCCCTTCGCTACTTCACACATTATGAATTGTTAGAGTAATACAATAATTTTTTTTTTACACTAACAAATAACATGCTTATATAATGAATAATAACAAGCCATCTTGTATCTTCAAAAGTGAGAAAAAATTAGTACGTACTGTAGAGTCTTTATTACAATATATTAAAGCATTGTATGGATACAGAAATCCTTTGACTTGATTGGATGAACATTGGCACCTGTATTTGGTAAGGCTTTAACTTATTTACTCCTCTGTATTATTATTGGTTAGTCATTGTTGTCATCTGTCATCAATATAGAGAATATTGGCAAGCATAAATGGAGTTTCCTATTGCTGCATAAAAAATATTGGTAATTTACATAAGTCAGGTGGTCTGTCTTGATAGGCCAATACAGTCAACCCTCGCTTTACGCGGTCCCACTTTACGCGTTTCCACGTTTACGCGGTACCCTGCCAAAACCGGAATGCTCACTTTCCGCGGTGTGTGTACCCTTTTACGCGGAGAGCGGCGCGAGCAGGGTGCGCACAAGGTCGCCCAGTCATCAAAACATTACCAAGTTCTTCACCCGCCACCCACCACAGCTGGCCCAAGTCAGTGATAGTGATAATTATAGTGAGGATATGGACTTATATGGACTTTGAGGGGTTTGACAAAGAGGCCCTGCAAGCCTCTGTGGTGGATAGTGATACAATTGATACAAGTGATACAGGTGAGGGCCAATAATCTGCCCTCTGCCTCGGAACCAACCCCCCATCCCTGTGTGCCCAGCCATCTTTTCTACTAATGTAAGTGTTAAAAGACCTAATATTATTGATATTTCTCTTAATTATTAATTGTGTGTGCATACCATCATAAAATTAAGAAGTTATTTTTACTACAACGTAGGTATTGTGTCTGAAAAAGTGGAGTTTGGGGGTCGGCCCGGTCTCTATTTCAATTAATCCCATATATTATGTTGTTCACTTTACGCGTTTCTCACTTTACGCGGGCCGCCGTGGGTTGAATTAACCGCGTAAAGTGAGGGTTCACTGTACCTGTTTTAACAAATAGGATTGGCACTCTTTCTAATGGATACCAAGCCTAACAGATCTGAATCCTAATGGTAAGGTTTCGTTTGGACCTGTCAAGACTGGGACCCATTTAACCTGTATTTCATTGACAACAAATACTAGACAGATGAATGCCAGGGTGAGGACCTGCACTTAAGATATGAGATAATAGGAAGATATTTTATTAACTGTGAGCAAAAAGGCGATGGATCTTGAATATTACCACAACATAACTGAATATCCTGGTATGCTTCACAAACTATTTAATGGGAGCCTAAGCCAGGGAAAGACTATAAGAATTGAATATATATGTCTGTGTAATGGTGTGTAAAGTATTTTTGCTGTCATAAGTACATCAAAGTAGTGAAGGGGTTGTTACCTAGTATAAATGAGCGTGTCTTATGGCTAAACCCCTAGGCATGTCTTGTCAGTTGAATATATATATAGTTTTATCTTGTTTTATTAGAGTTACGAGCCATAAATTTTAATAAGTGTTGTTGATTATGAGATGAAATGATTAAGTGGAAGTTTTTTTTAATTAGATTTTATTAAATATTTTTAAAGCAAAAAATATTTATAAAATCAAAACATTTTGTAGATAATTTTAAGTTTGAATTACCCTGATTGCTTATTCCTGGTTTCACTGTTGGTAGTTTATCTTGTTACTGAAAGTTACAAATCCTGATAAAATTGAGGCTTTGGATTTTATAACCACCTAAGCACAGTTACTTAGAAGAAAATAAAAAGAAGTAATTTTGTAGACCTGTTTCTTAACATATCCAGGGTGTCTTGCAAATCTGACCATAATGGGTTTTAATAATGACAACAAAGATTCTAACTACATGCCATCCTGCTGTTGATATCTATGTTAACTCTCATACAGGGAGGCACAGTATGAGCATAAGATATACCATTACCAGAATATCTTCAGCAAGTACTCACCTGTTGCTATACCTCATTATACAACAGAATAGTCAGAATTTGTATGGCTTGTAGTTTGAACATTTATTGACGGTATTAAAACTCTTTGGGGCTAGAATATTTGTTCACCTTATATGGCTAATGCTTTAAATAGTGACCCATCAGATTTACTAATTTGTACTGGGTATGTATTTCTGTGGTGGCATAAGTTTACATTGGGTGTAAACATGGGGTGACCCTCTATGTGATGCCAGGCCGTAGAAGTGGGTGTCCAATAATTATCAGTTAAAAGCTTACGTATGGAAGTTAGAACTGAGCCACAAACCCAATATGTAATTCACACACTGGAAGAACTTGACCAACCAGGTTTATATATAGTGTACTGTATGAAAGTTAAACTAGAGCCACTTAATACATCATCTTGTACAACTTGACCTGAAATTTGAATACAGTACAGTATACATATTTTAGGTGTTATTTAAGGGATTTGCACAACCTCTTAAAACCAAACAGAGCAATAGCATACTATATATTTCAGTATATGTTGAAGCATAGGAGAATGTAGTTATGGATGTCACAGCCTCATGTAGAGAGTAGGTATGGTGTAATATCAATCAAGGTTACAAAGTTGAGTGGTAATGGATTTTGAAATTGAAGTTGAAATCAAAAGAGAGGAAAATTAGCCAGAAGAAGCTGCTGAAAGTTGACTATTAGGTTGTGATTGGTCGAAAGGCACTACAGGATCATCAGCACCAGTTGATGTGTGTTAAAGAGAGATAGCATCTTTGCACACTCACATCGCTCATAGCCGCTTGCAGCAAATTCACAATACCCAGAGTTACATTACTGTCCAGTCACATCAACCATAGCCCCTCAGCAATTATTAAGATCCCAGTCTATGGTTTAAATTAAGGTATAAGGTAAAGTGGATTATGATCAACCTCAACTAGCAATTAACAACTAATCATTGCATAACATTAGTTAACAGCATTTATATAATTAAGAAGAAAAGGTGTAAATGTATGATGTAGTGTAGGGTATGTAAGGGAGGTCCAGAGAGCATGACAAAACTAGCTGGTTTGATGAGTAGTGTGCCAAATTATTTTTGGGGGAAACTTCTTATAACAGAACAGTATATGATTTATGAGTGTACAGTTAGTAATTCAAATTATTTGTGTCATTTGCACATGCACCCTCACACACACACATTAAATGCACATAACCATACTTAACACGTACCTACAGTAAGGCCACCTCATTAATTGATACACTAATGACTCATATTCACATTAATTCATCTTTTGTTGAAGCATCAAATAAGGAGTCTGTTGATTGAATGTTTAATGAATTTTTTTTTTAACTTGGAATAAATGAGGTATGATGATATGCTCTACACCTGTACCATCTTTATACACAAACACACACACAGTTATTTATTAGTAATATTGGAATTGCCTCCGTTTTTTTTACATCTGTATTACTACTGAACGTACCGGACAATGGTGAACAATTGATGAGGAACCAGAAATTTTTAATTCTTCTGGTTGTATACCTGGTTGGAGCAGTTAAAGACTCCTGGCATTTTATTATATAGACCACAACCTCATCCTTCACTGTAGGAATTGCTTGTCCCCAGTGAAAACCTAGATCATCTCTGTTTGCAATCATTTCAGGGTAGATTGCATTTCTCTTTATTTAAGGTGAAGTAGAAACTGGGAGGAATACTGTACTGTTAGGCAGAAGCTGTGGGAAGAATTACCATACCTTGCTGTTAGATGAGGGAAGTAATTTGTCATATTTGTCTTGTTGGGCAGTTATCCCAAAAGCCATTGGCAAAATTAGGCACCGGACTCCCAGCACATACTGCAGTTTTTACTACAGGAGCACATTAAGTTACCAGATGTCTTTATTTCATTAATATCCAGGCATGTGTATTTGACACAAGTATATATATTGTTAACCTTCCTGTTATTTCCTGACAAGGGGATATATCACCTTCAGCAGTTGTGTAGTTTTACATTGATGGTGGAGTTCCACTACTCCTTGGTGCTAATTATACCTCATCTTCAGATATACAGTACATATTAATGACCTTATCCTAACACCAGATGCTGCATATGTTAATAATCTTTGCAATGCTTGCTCATGCTGCTGTGCTCCTAAGATATTTACTCATCCTAAGCAACATAATTTTATTGTTGCCTTCACTCTTCAGTTTTCATCTTGCAGGTGTTTCATTCTTGGGAACTGACTTATAACATTTCTTTCCTCTCATCATCTGTTGGGCATCCTCAGGGTTTACATACATTTTTTACTACAAAATCTGCAATTTGTTACACTACAAATCTTATTAAATATACCAGAACACCTCTGGAAAGGTATTGATAAAGAGCTAAGATCACCCAACTTCTTAGTGGGATATCACTGGTAAGAGTGAAAAATGTATTGCATGTGTTCAGGCTTTTACAAACCAGCTGTGTTCAAACTCTTTCCTACTCCTGTCTTTATACATTTTTTGTAGGGGGGGGGGATTCTTATGTTACTGATACTGTATTTTTTTCCTACTCTGAACAGTATTTAGTACCATTGCATTATGGTCATCAGACATACACATGATTTATGGAATTTTTGAGGTTGTGGTAACTCAGATTTGTTTTCGAAAATTTACCAATGGTGGAAAAAGTTTTGATTGATAATTAAGTTTATTGTGACGTGTAGTTGCTAGTTAAGCTTAATGTCATACTGATTTATTAATAATAATAAACATGAATATTGTAAGTTTCTAAGAAGAATATAGTACAGATAGCACTAAGACAAATGTAAAGGGTGAGGGGGCACTTAAAGGACACATTCTCAATATTTGAGCTGTTCCCCTGTCTTGTATAAAGTAGTTGACCCAAGCCTTCACGCAGATTAGTCACATGGTTTATTATTTTACTTATGACTTCTCAGATTAGTTTTATGATATTAATAGCACATAGGACTTCATTTATGAATTTTATAGTTAACAAAAAATTTCCACAGTTTATATAAGACCACAAACAGATTAATTTACAGAAGACTTGACATATCTGAGTTTCACAATTTCAAACAGGATAGTATCACGCTTTATTGGGACATGGAACTTTCCTACAGATTTGTTTCATTAATTAAGTTTGTGATAGTACAACAAATAACTTTCCTCTGACTGCCAATCCAATTAACTTACCCCATTAAGGTGAGTTATGTACAGTATGTGCTGTGTGAAAGATAAAGGTAACTTTTTTCTTATTTTTTTAAGGTGTAATTGTTCTATATGAAAGGAGAACAGGAAGAATATGTAGTAAAAATGGGGTTGTCTGGAATAATTAAATGAATTAAGTGAATGTTTATTATGGTAAAATATTTTTAGATCAAGGATTCTTTTCCTGTACAATGGGTTAGTCAGCAAACATATCTCTTCTTGTCATGCTTCTAGCTTTTCTTCCTTTTAAGTCCTGATTATGCCTTTATTGTGAATCAATTTAGGATATTTGTAGTATGTATGTATATATACCTTAGTATATACTGTATATTTATGTATACGTCATAAGTACTGTATGCCCTTGATATATATTTTTAACATTTATGGTGAATGTACGCTAATGGAACCATAATTTTCTCCACTATTAACTTGTACAGGCCTAACGATGGGTTCAGGTAGCTGGCTGTGTTTCTTCCTTCACAGTTACTGCTATTTAATGCTAGATATCAAGGTGTCTTACTTTCTGTCTACAGACCTAAAGTTATTGAGCAAGATACATTTCACTCTGTCATCTTCCTTAGGCGTCTTTGCTTTATCTAAATGCATGACATGTGATCTCGATGGAGCACTCATGTACCCAGGGCTTGCATGTGAACTGGGTTTGTGCATTCTATATATCTTTGTCTTTTTATCATTAATTATTTAATTGCATTTTTATTGCCCTGGCTATTAGATGTTTTTTAATAGATATTCACATTATATTTATATACGGGTATATATATATATATATATATATATATATATATATATATATATATATATATATATATATATATATATATATATATATATATATATATATATATATATATATTGATTGTATATAAATTGGTTGCCCTAGTGACCATGTTACCTCTGAATTACTGTGAGTTGGTTGAGTTACCTTCATGTACCCTGGTAAAACATTGTCAGCATCAAGACATGATTTAGTTATGTTTATTGCAACTTGCTCAAAATGTATTCCAGGGTAAAAAAGGGACCTCTAAGAGTGTTAAGAAATAATTCGGAGGTGAAAGAGTGGAATAGTGTAATAGGTAAGGGGAAGATTGGCATAATGTACTAGGTAAGGGTAATTTATTGGGCTGTCCTTATGGCCCTTGCCTGCTTTCTTTTCTCTTTTTCTGAGCCTGAATCATACATGGTTGTTGTTGTTTTGAGTTGTTTGAAATTTGTTATATGCATGGGTTAAGGGGGGAGCAATTGGTTGACATTTGAAACTTTTTTTTATATCACTGTCATCTCACTTCATTGTATCGTCTCAAATGTACACTAATGTGATTTGTTTATATATTTTTTAGTATAGCATGTGCACTGAAAATTCTTGACTTTTTTTTTATTCTTAGTAAATGTGTACTTGGTGGGAAAAAATCGGTCATCTCACTTGTGACGATAAATATAATTATGGTATTTTAATGGATTGAAAAGTAGTTTTATTTTATGGGTGGCATAAGCAAATCAAGATGTCAGTCCAGATAAAAGCAGTCTTATCTTTAGGCTTGAGTGACCCCCCACATCCACATTACCTTACAACAAAAAGTTGAAAAGAATGGCCATCATGTTTGTTTTTGCCTGTAACCCCCTCTGCTCCCCTTCCCTCCATTTTGCAATTTTCTGTGGGTTTAGAATACATATCCTTGAAAAACTTTTGTACATTCATTTCAATTTTCCCACCTGTTTGAAATTAACTCATTATACTGTATTGGAATATCCATATCACCAATGGGTTAAATTTTATACAGGTTGAGTTTTTTTAGTTTTTTATTTATGTTGCTGTTGGGGTGTTGCAATAGGGTAGAATTGACTTAATATGACTATTTCCCTCTTCTCAGCAGTACCTTCAAGATTTTCTTCAATATATTATGCTAGTAATAGGTATTAGGAGTGTAGATTTGATTTATTTTAGATTACATATTGACAATTATAGTTTTCAGAACAAAATGAAGGCATATAGATAGAGTTGTGGTATCTTAATGTGTAGTGAAGCAAGGTTAATTGCTATATACTCTTGCCTGATGTGGGGTTATGGGAACTGGGCAAACAGGATGCAAATTTAAGGGTCTGGTTGTGAAAGGATAATACCATAGCAAAACTAATCTATTATATCAACTAACATGTGTAAATGTTGATGAATGTGTTGCTCTTGCTCTCATCACTCCCATACCTAGGAAGGAATAGACTTGCAAGTAAATTTTTGAAGTACTGGTGGTTTATGGTCTGTTTGGTTTGTGTTAAGAAAATGATAAAGCATTGAAGTTGAAGAGGGTGCTGTTGGTGCTGTGGGGTTTTTTTTTTTTTGTATTGGTTGACAGTGGTTGAGATGAGTAAGATAAATTTTGTGTGCTATTAGGAATAGTTGAAGGACTATGTAGTGGTGAAAAAAATGGAGGAATGTTAGAGGAGCATTGGAGATATGATAAATAAGTTTTGGGTGTTATGAATGTGTTTCGAGTGATGATTGAGATGTATAAGAATAGCCGAGCTATTAAGGGTTTTGAAATTCTCCCTTTGTTTGACTGTGTTTTGAAAACAAGTCTATCTCATAATGAGAAGGGAATCTAGAGCCTTTCATGATGTGTTGATGGGTTCCTCCAGCTCATTTACATCTGACTTGATTTGTTCAGTCTTCAGGTACAGTCGCCGACATAATACTCTTGACACATCTGGCAGCTAAATAAATTATTTTAACATTATTGGTTTCTTTATTATATGTATAATATCAACCGTTGCTAAAAGAATCGATCACTTGGTACTGACTATTCATGATGGCCTTTACGTCCATGTTTTACCAACACTGGGGATACACTATGGACATATAAGGTGTTGTCAGATGCTACCAAATGTGTCGACAGTATTTTGTTGGCAACTATACATCTACTTGATTTTATCTGCCTTCAGAGAGCTGTCAAGTGGTTAGGTGCAATCACTGAAAATCACTCTCAGTAAAGCCTGTAGATGACCAAACAATATCATTTTCTGTGTGATTTAAATTTAATTGATTAAATATTGTCTCTTCTTTATGGTGCACCATGGTGTTACCTACAACATGTTCCTAAGCATTGTTAATGAGTTGTATGACACTCAGGAGATCCTTTCTTGTGACTAGAGAATCGGGACCACACTGCCACACCTGACTAGTTTGGCCTCAGACAACCAGATTGAGGGATGAGTTGGAAAAGTGTTGAAATTTTAGGGACATGAAGTTGTGTTAGACTTTTGGAGATATGCCAGAAAATAGTTTACCGTTGAGGAAAGTCCTTGTATGTCGAACAAATATTTTATCCATAGATATGAATGGTGATTTACATGGAATGAGTCATGTTTTCTTATATTATTTCTGAGTTTGATTTAATGTTTTGATAAATTTAAAGCTTGCATTTAACTCAGGACTAGCTGATTTTGGTAAATTATAATCTAGTATTACTTACAGGAATTTATTAGAGGCAAGTAGTGTATCTTTTTTATTTAGAAAGTTATATTAATATTTTTGTATAGTGTGTATTTGTGGAGAATTTGAGTTATAAAACATAACAAAAGATTTTTTTTAATCTTATTATGAACCAAAAGAGGTAAAGTGATTGTCATCTAATTTCATGCAAAGTTCCTCGGCTGTCAAATTCTTACTATTGGAAAAAAAAATAATGGCATTCTGGTACATTAATTCTTCAAATGAATAATTGTTTTTGCTTAAACAACTGTCATTTGAGTTGATGCTTTTTTTAATAACAATACTGTACTGTACATTATTTAGTTTATGTAGGAGTCATCATTACCGTATGTCTTTTAGGTCAAGAGGGACACTGAATCAAACCATGTGATTCAAAATGATCTTTGGCTTTAGGGATCAAGCCCTGCAAATAGATGCTATACATTCCCTACATATAGAAGGATGCGGCTAAAAGTACATTGATGTTGAAAAGCATGCTTGTTTGATGCACCTCTTCCACATCTCATGAAGTTGGGTTAGAAGTGAGATTGATAAATTGGGAGATAGAATGTATAGAATCATTCTGATTGTGAGTTTTTCCACTAATTTTTGCTTAATAAAAGTGCTCAGAGATATGCTCAGGGCCAATGAAATTTTTTAAGTTTGTCATCGTACTGTAATATTTTTATTTATTTATTTTTGTTATTTTCATAATTTCTTGCATGGCACCATTCTAAATTAACTATTGCAGAATATACCAAACAAAATGCTTTTATAATGTTATCAAGTTTTTATTGTCATAATTTTTCTTGCGGGGTCAAAGATAGATCTCATAGGTATAATATACTGTAGATATCACACAGACCCTCACATATATTGGACATCCTCACATTCCCCTTCACTAGTGCATTTACAGGGACTCAACAGGTTTTTTTGCAGTGTGGCAACCCTGTGTTTGTTTATTCGACAGAAGGAAACTCGCAATCGTAAACATACTATAGAATCAAGTTAAAACTATATTAAAACAAATTTCTCAAAGATAATGATTTGTGAAATGTTTATGTGACAAGCCATTGTAAATGCACTAGTGAAGGGGGACTGTACACGAGTCTTAGACATATTCAGAGACACTATGAAACAAGTCTCACAGACACCTTACAAATGAAGGATATGGGAATAGGATAATCTTACTGTGAAAAGATATTGTGCAACTTTACAAAGTTTTTCATAACCTAACAAACATATCCTGAGTGTAGGACAGATAGACACCCTTGAACATCTTCACCCTTAGATAATCAGGCAGATACATTCCCTGTAAACATTTGGAATTTGTAGGGATGCCTTTTATTCATGAACATGATTCAAAACATTGCACATACACAGTGTTTGAATTGTTTGTTTTGTAATTAATTAATAAATGATCTTACTAATAACAATTTGGTAAGCTTTGTGCTTTACAAACTCAGGAGTAACACTTAGCTAGAATAAGGTGACAAAGATAAGAGAGAGTAAAGATGCTTGCAAGTGGTCTATGTAATGGTACTGTAATGCATCATATATCTCAAATTAGGGTGCGTTGTTTTTTCAACTATGAAACTGGACCACTTCATGTCACACTAGATGTAGTATCAGGTGGTGTTAGAGCATTTCTCTGTGTGAAACATGCTGAAGTTGCCTTGCATGTACTTAATTGTTTTTCGTTGCTGGATGAACAGGTAGCATGGAGAATCTAATTGCGTATAGTACCTCATATCCTACCCCATGGAGGATAAGACGTCCATACTACCTGGAATTTGATGAACTTTGGTGTGAATTGAGAGATTTGTAATGCAAGGTATATTATCCATAGATTTTGATCTCTCTAAATTGGTGTTTCTCAGTCATGTAAGTAAACAGTTCTCACTCTCTATCTTTTACACACGTGCTTGCTCCATCGGCCGTATGATTGATGCGTTTTACTTCAAATTCATGTTAAGATTTTAGTCAAGAATAGAAACTTTTGGTCGGTGTCAGACTTTGAAAATATGTACTGTAATAAAGTATTTCTTTATAAAATGGACAATGTGAGACTTGAAAGTTGGAACCTATTTTAATGAGCATTTTTTTTATGTGGAATACCGTTTAATTATAGCAATTATTATATTTTTATTTAAATACATTTTCATTTATTTTCTTTAATGGGCTTGTTCATAATTTTCCATCATCTCACTTTATTTTTACTAAGAATTTTTGTAGTGGTACCTGTACACATATCTAAAATTACCTTAATATTTATCAAAGTAAACTTGTCAACGTACTAATACTTGATTAATACAATTCATGTAAATCAAAGTCGTAAGAAGCCAGTGAATCACTGTTTTCATTCACATGAAACAAAATTCCTACCTACCAACTTTTTAATTTTGACTGCTTCCAGATGTATGGGGAAAATCCTGTCTAGTAATAGCAGAATTTAAATGGATGCAAATTAGCTTGTGGAAAGTAGAGCCCTTCTATTCCAGCATGTCATGTTTTACAGAGCAGGATTTACTTTTTTGTCCCAGATTCACGACTTATAGCAGCTCCTCTATGGGAATACAAGTCTGGGCTTAGGGGTTCATATACAATATTGTATTCATTGTTGTAACACCTGGTGGAAAATATTTGCCCAAATATTTTATTTTGACCAACTACAGTATTTTAATATTAAAATAAATTAATTGCAGTTGTATTACAAGCATAATTTAACATACCACAGGGGTATGGGATAACAGTATAAGGTGTGTATTATCAAAGAACATATTGATGGTGTGATAGAACAGCCCAGGTTGTATCCCCGAGCTCAGCTCCTCCCACTTGCACCAGGGTTGATGCCCCTATCTGTCCACCAACAGGAGATGGTGCCTGTCACATCTTTATACAAAATTCACTCTGTGAGGAAACAACCCGTGCAAGGTTATGTGGTGCATGTAAGTAAGGGCCTCAGTAGTGCGCGTGCATGAGCCCAGAGCTCTACCGACTACCCTTGTTGCCATGCTCTCTTGCGGCACGTCATCCAACTCTCTCATGTTGGCCCAACGCTCCTCTTGGCATGAGTTGTAGCACCCACCATGAGTTGTGGCAACCACCATGACCTGTTGGCCTGTTTGCCATGCCTATCTTGTTCCCACTTCGTTTGCCATTGCATTGAACCTTGTTGTCGTGTTGTCTCGTTATTTTCCCTGGTGTTCACATGTGTCATTGTAGAAGTATAAGTTTTGTTGTTCAGTTTATAAACATATTTACTATAACTTAAAAAAGTTCTAACATCAGCTGAATAATTTAATTCTGTATTATTCAATGTGTATATTATATTGATATATATTTCATAACAGCTTTTTATTTTATTTTTTATTTCATTGAAAGCGTAACTTAGTTTGTCAGCGCAATTCCTCTTTTTATTTTATTTTATTTTTTATTTGGATATCTCTTTTCTCCAAATTCTAACGGACCCAACTAACACAGACATATTTTGCCAGGCCCCAAGCACTCTTTCTGCCAACACGGTCAACAACAATTGTGACATGGCCCCAGATGAGGTGTAGATGCCAGAGACTTCCAGAACTGAGTCCCTCTGATACAAGAAGCTGGTGATGTTTATGTGAGCTATGGAGTTTGCACTCACCATGCAAAGTCCCAGCATCACACGGCCAGTCACACGCAGAGATATGGGAGGAATCACTCTTGGGATATTCACAGCTCTCACAATGAATCTTCTCACCGACGCGTAGGATCGTAACCGTGTTAATTACCGTGTCTTATTATGTAGCCAGTTTACAAGTATACTTGAGAAAGGTTGTACAATACAAAACAGTAATAATATCTTCTCGAGAGGTGTGTGACTGGTGCCTTGATTGATTAGTCATGTGTGAGCCCAGTGAGTGTGAAAACCCTGTACATAATGTTTGTGTTGAGGACTCTCAAGTCCATTGCTCAGTAGTAACCAACCAGCTGTCCAGCCATAGCCACATGTCTTATAACTTGCTATTGGTTGTTGTCAGCCATAGCCATTTGTCTCATCATAACCTGCTACTGGTTGTATGTTCCAAACCCTGTAGGATGTTAGTATCTCTGTCTCCCTTGTAATTAGCTAACAGGATTGTCACTGTCTTTCCACTAATAATTTTCATAAATACAACAGTTGAATGTGATTGTTATAGCTGAGTATAAACTATTTAATATTTAGTCATAAATGGAATTTTAAAATCTGGGAGGGTAAATGTCTACTGTACAAAATATCTGTACAAAGTTGTACAATTTTATTATTAAACTCCTTTCCTTAGAGAAATAAGTAGATAAAGAAAGCAAAATTTTA
This sequence comes from Homarus americanus, assembly GCF_018991925.1. Taxonomy (NCBI): domain Eukaryota; kingdom Metazoa; phylum Arthropoda; class Malacostraca; order Decapoda; family Nephropidae; genus Homarus; species Homarus americanus. Next base: position 10,269,790 of record NW_024738300.1, on the reverse strand, counting down.
AATAGTTACTGGAAATAGACCCAATTTCCATAGATGTAAAAATGTTTGATACACAGGCTCGACTGAAATTGCTGGCTGCTTTTTTATTTTTATTGTTACTTACCTCCTCTTTATTTGGCTCAGTGCAGTTCCTATGCAGAGTGCCCGCTTATTAACAGCCACTAGTGAGGTTGACTGTAGCTTTATTTGTGTAACCATTAGGTTGATCATGTCCATCAGGTTATGGTTACAGTGCACCCCATTGTAACTTGCTCTGGCCCAAGTACTGAACTGCCATAGACAGTGGCTCAGAAAGGTCGACTCTAAACCCAGGTTGTCTGTACTGGCTAATCAGGGTTCAGACTTGGATCTCATTTATCCTGGCGTTGTGGTTCAGACTTGTGACCTTGTTGTCCTCATCTTTCCCATACTTCTGAGTATCTACCTTTGCCCAGTATCATCTGGTGATTTAAACTATTTATTAATATTTGATGTGTTAGACTAATGTTTCCCTGAGTATGGTGGGAATATCATGGAACACAGAGGCAGTGATGTGACAGATTCTCAGGTGGCCATAGCTGTGGGGAACTTGGGACATCACTAATGGTAAATGACATTATTATAAATAAGTATTTGCTAGGACATTGAGCATTGTTCACCTACTGCAAGACATACTGGGTGGTATGCTTTGTCGGCTTGTTCATGTCATCACTCCCGTGTTCCCGTCACTGGTCACCACCCTGTCTTAATGTTCCTTTGGAGAGGTGCTCAAAATTAGCACTGGTAATTTGTGTTTACAGCTTATTTTGTTGTCTTGCAGATGGTAACCATTTTTTTTTGTCAGATATGTAAATCAATTACTATTGCTTTATGCCTCTAAACAGGGAGGGATATTGGAATTTATTTTTATCTTATGTCTTATTATTATTATACTAAAAAGGATGGACAAATGAAACAAATGTTTTAGATTATATAAATATATTAAATATTCAGATGCTAAAGAAGGTAAGCTGTAATCCCTCGACAGGAATGATCCACTCAACACACATTAATTTAAGCTGTAGATACGAGAATCCTTGTTTTGAAGCCAAAGCCTTTGTAAAGTAGCTGTGGGCTACATTCACTTTGTTTTAAAAAGTTTTTATCATCATCAGAAAAGGAATATGCAGCGATTTTTACTTTTAATGATTTTTAACAAATTTGAGTCACTTAAAATACTAGTCTGCATTTTTCCTGGGATGATAACATGCTTAGCGAAAGTTATTCTGTATTGTTGTGTTCATTAGTAAGGAGTGGGGTAGTGAAGAACTCGAGAAACTTGAATCCCGATGTTTTGAAAAACTCTTGAGAAAGTTGGAAAGGGTGTTATAACATATACCTGCAGATTTGGAAAGAATAAGGTCCTAGTGAGAAAGAAATTTGCTCAATTTTTATGCTTTCAATTGGAAAGATGATTAACAAGACTTGAAGATCTTGGACTTGTTTATTTATTTATTTAGTAAACTCACTCACTTTGTCACTTGAGCCTCAAGATAAATTATTCTGATTGTTGTGTGTGATTCATGCGCAGTGTTTGTTCAGCATTTATGATAAGTGGTGCTATGCTATAATTGTTGTCAACAATAGTTTTATATGTATACATGTAATTCCATGATGATAATCTGACTATGCTCTTAAATGTTGTAAACCATAGATTTATATGTATACTTATAAATCTTATGTAAATTATGTCTACAATGTAATTATTGTATGCCTTATTTTATGTGTATACATCTAACTAATTCGGTCCCAAATATTTGTGCCTTAAATGCAGGGCATGTTTTAATGCTCTGCAGTACCCCACCCCTTACCATTTGCTGCATAACAGATTTAAGGACTTATATGTGCCATTACAATATTTAAAGTTTGAAATGTTGTTGTTGTTCAACACAAGCCAGGATCACTCTGGAACCTCCAACTACACTGGCTTGAGATGGGACACATGTTAAGGAAATACAGTAACAAAACTAAGTATCAACTTCTTTTTATACCAGAATTGTGTTTTTTTTTGTTTTATCAGCTTCAGATAAGTGTACTAATACAGTATGATGCACAATAGAACCTTGATAATTTATACACAACCAGTGAAGAAAACGGGAAGAACTTTTTGAAGGCAATTCATTCACAATAGAGCTCATTCTCACATTGGTGTTCCACTGCCTGCAATCAGTTAAAATACAAGATACAGTGCCTGTAATTTTTCCTTTTCCTGGAATGCTGAAACTATCCCTTCTTAGTTACCTTCAGTGTGTCTACATAACTGATATCTCCATTATTAATATTGATTGTTTTAATTACCCCTTTGGTTATTTTCATCAATTTTACCAGTTATTAGCTTTTGTGAATTATTGTTTTGTAAAATATCAAGGTTCTATTGTACCAAACACTGTATATTTTAAGTCCAGAAAGAATTTTAAAAGATTCAGTTATAAAGAAATTCGTTCCAGATTGGCTATTGATGTCATATTTGTCAGTTTGAGAAAAATATATGTGGTGTTACAGAAGTTTAACTAATAGGATTTTAAGCATCAATAGGTTCATTTGACATGTCTCATAATTATTGAAAAGAAGATTAATGTGTGATAAAGTATACACATTATAGAGCACTTCCTTAAAAGATCTGGGAGAGACAAGCCCATGTTGCACTTCATTGGCTTATCATGACCAGTATTTTTAAGAGAAGTGCTCCCGATGTTTATACCTCATTGTGTGCAACAATCAGCATGTCAATAGCTTTATTTCCAGACAGCCAAAAGGAACCAACTACCTTTAATAATTGTCACAAGTCAGTTTCAAGAATTTTTTCCTTTATAAATATGAATTTCATTCACCATTATGTTTAAATGTGATCTGCTGGTCATCTACATCATTGTGTCCAGGGAGAGTTGGCCGTGTTGCACATCTGCAGAACCTTAATCAGATGACTGCATTTGCTGTACTTAATGCACAAATTTTTGTAATTGTATTGAGAGTAAATAGAGTTTTCTAGAAATAGCACATTTATTATTTTTCCTTTATAACAAAGACCAATATTTATAAAACTTTTATAATATAACTATTTATTATGACTAAAATGTAAATTATAAGATTTGAAACAAGTATCTGGGTGCACTGGATATTTGTAGCCCTTTTATAGGGAACATTATTTTGGGACATTAGACATAATGGACTGGGTGTAAGATACATAAAGGTATGTAAAAAGAATATTCCCCACACCTGAAGATGTATGAATGCGACATATAATAGGATAACAAACTAAAGAATAAAATTAATGATCCAAAATAGCATCAAAATTACAATGAGGTCTACCTTCAGTGAGCAACTATCAGGAGATAAAAGTGTTGGTGTTGCAGTAATGACACCACACCCACCACCTTCATGCTTGTCATGTTACACCATCACTTGGAAAAGTCCATCTCCCTACTGCATGTCATATTATATCACCATGTGAATGCAATACACTACAGGCAATGACCATTTATACAATGGGGTTAGGGACCTCAAAAAAACCATCGCTAAATGATCGATCATATTCATAACTTGAGGGAAAAAATAGGTTCCGTTCTTGAGCCCCTGAAGAGCCCAAACAAGTTTTATATCCTGTTGCTATAATGATTATGTAATGTCTAAATAACTCAAATAATTTATAAACACAAAATCAATAAATTTATGCAAAATAATTTAATTATCCTTACATGAACATATATGTGTGTGTGTGTGTGTGTGTGGACTTGGCAGGTCACCAAGTTAGCTGTCACCGTAACATCACCTTACCTCTTCTCCTACCAGACGAAGTTGTTAATGTTATTTTTCAACCCCATAAAGAACATGAAAAAAGAATTTTGGTAAAAAAAAAAAAATAAAATAAAATAAAATCAGTTAATACATCAGCGGTAGTTTATGGGCGATTATGGGAGTGGAGTGTTGGTAGTGTGGTGGTGGTGTGGTGTTGAATGTTAGGGGTGTTGACGGTGAGTGTTAGTGATGGTGGTGAAGTGACCCACGTGCATGTGTGCTGAGTTGGTAATTGTTATTTTTCAACTCGTATTTTTGGTAATTCAAATGACCGAGAGCCCTTTTTTTGTCAAATTTATGGGGTAAAGTGTACATACAATCGTTCATACAAATTTGTGTTAAAAATCATTATCATGAGGTCAAAAACATAGAGATTAAATATTTATTCTGTTACGTGTGTGGGAGCAGCATTCCATCACAACTCGAGCTAGTGACAAAATTGCTAAATGGCAACACAGTATTTTTGTTAATTTTATATTTTGGTATTATTTTTATTTATTCCTCACATTTACTGGTACAGTATAATTGTTATGTACAAAGAATAGCTTCTTCTACAAGCAAACCATCCTCTGGGTGATGCGACACGCTCAACTGCTTAGCCTGGCAATCACAGGGGATTGGCAGAACCTTCCGCATGGGTTGCATGTGTTACACCATTCCAATATTGCATCATGATATCTCCGAATATTGAGAGTTATTGCACGTCACTTTTTCATACCAGGGACAGTGCAGGAAAAGCATTCAGGTAACAGCCATCGTAAAACTGATCTTCAGTCATCGCATAGTGGTAAATTGTGTCAATTTTTTTAAATCGTAAAACTGATCGAGTACATAAAGATCCACTGTATAACAGTCATGGCCAGTAGTGTAATTTAACCCATTAACATGTTACACCACCCACACATCCTTACAAACTGAGCACATTGACACATGTGGTAATTAACCTAATCTCAATCAGTACCACAACCAACTTTTTTCTTTTTGTATTAAGTTTACCACTGTGTCATATTTGATGTGTTTAATACACTGCAGACTAACTGGGGTGAGTAGGCAGTGCTTAACTGAACCAGGGTGACCAGGCAGTATGGAATTGAACCATAGTAGTTGAAAAAGTAATTTCAGCACTTTGATCACCCAATTAGGGTGAATTTTTAAAGCACATTGTACTGTACATTCTCAACAAAAACTTCTCAAACACCTGGGCACAATGGATGTGAGAATGAGCACAATGGGGCCTGTCATCTTAGAATGGGTCATAATCTTCATTAATTTTTCAGATTGGATAGTGCTTACAGCATTCGAGAAGTTTTTGGTGAGTGTCCACAATTATGTACAGTATGAGGGAAAATACTCTTACAGCAGAAAGATAAATTTTTTCCCATTTATGCAATAAGAAACTTACTCACGACTTGTATCATGGTAGCCACAGGAACCTAACCTTATCCATATGGTTTCTTCATCATGATGGAAGTAACCAATAACTACAAAGATGCGAACAAACTGCAGAAATGTTGGTCTCACAATGTCAGTCTAGGAACCTGAAGCTTAGTTCCATCCCTGAAAAAAATGTAGGCTTGTTAAACTTCATAATTCCGTCTCTTCTTTGAAATTCTTAATTGTAGGCACGTACAATTTCTGAATGAAGAAGTAGACATAAATGGTGAGTATGACACTGAGTGATATATGAGAATGTAACAGCAGAGTTAATGGATGACAACAAATGAAGAGAGTATTTGTTATTAGTTCCAGCAACACTGCAGAAATTTGGGTAGTAGGTAGTAGGCAGCTACCAAACAGGGAGGTACTACCACCTGGGAAGATATTGGAAGCATAATGTGTTGTCTAATGGTAGACCCTGCTGCCATATGGCATCACGAAAATTGTGACCAAGTCCCAGGTTGCTGATCTGACTTTCTGCCTCATTTACACACAATTGCAGGGTCTCAATTGTTTCTCTTACTATTAACAACATAACATACATACTGTATATTGTTTCTCACTCTTAATCTTTGTTTTTTCATTTTTGTAATTCTTAATGGTTCTTTATTATTATTACAGTATTATTATTATTATTTTTTTTTTTATTATAAATTTTACTTATCTGAATTATTATTATTATGATTACAACTTCGCCCCCTCAGGCCCGATGTGGGTCAGTGACCTGTGCCCGGGTGGGGTAATCCCCGAAAAAAAAAAAATCTGTAATGACCTTCATCATCCAAGAGTCAGGTAGCTCGTCATTGACTGTTTTACAATAAGTTCTCAAGGACTACATCCTCAAATGTAATGTGGCACCAATTTGGAATGATCTGTGAATAAGAGGTCAGGGAGGAAGAGAAGCTCACTTTATAAGCCCCCTCTAGTGCTAATATGGAATTCTGGTACTGTCACAAGATATAGGAACAAATTCCATGTATCAATATGATGCTTAAACAAATATGGACACATTAAGATATCCAGTAGGGTAGCCTTGCAGATGAATCCCCAGAAAAGTCAAAGTGCCAGTTGATAAGGGCACACAATACCCAGACCTACAACTAAACCCCCAAGACTAGGTAAACAATATATTCTGAAAATCCATATATTTTCTGTAACTTGTAAGGCTGAAGACAAGAGCTTTGAGATTAAGTGTCTATTAACACTGACACAAAATCAGAAAACAAAGCTGAATAGTTTGGGAAAGCTGATTCAGGCTAAGAAACTACATCCTGCAGGGCCAAAAGGAAGCCACTAGTGTAGACAACATGGATTTTTTTTCAGTTTTAAGATTTGCAACCTCTAGGAGAGAGGATGACAGATGAAGCCAATTCCAGAAATTCCAATCCAAGGAATAAGCATTTACTTCCACTGAGCCCTCCTACCAAAGTGTAAAGAATTCCATTACTACAATACAGTGGTCCCTCAATTAACGAACGGTTCGATTAGCGAATTACCTCCCATAAGGATCTTCAATTCGGTTAACGAACAAAACTTCGATTAAAGAAATCCTTACAAACATCACGTTTTGTTGTGAGCATCAGCTGATAAGCTGATGGGCTAGTCTGCCAATTCAGTAATCTGTTCTATGTTTATATTCGTTTCCAGTGGAGTAAATATCAAGAAATTTGTGCTCTTTAATATTTTTGCATTTTTTATATTAAAATTATTAGTAATTTTAACATTTATTAACATATAGATAATATATGCAGTACAGGGAACTAGTTTTTTTGTGCGCCCATCAAACGCTTGACTCAGCCACTAGGCGTCAGTTGGGCTTTGTTGACAGTGGAGTGAACATCTATTTTGTTGGTCTCTTGAATATTTTTGCATTTTTCATTGAAATTATTGGTCATTCTGATATTTAGTTAACATATTGATAATATATAGCGCAGTGCAGTGTTGATTTAAATAAAATAATCTTGAATTACACCTAGTGAACTTAAAATTTTATTGGTGAAATGACATCATCAAGCATGGGTTCCCTAAAAGGTGATTTCTCCTCCATCCCCACTTCTAATTCCTATCATCATCACCAACCAGGAACCTTCTACATACACACTTCAAAGTAAGTGTACTTTACTGCACTTTTTTTTTACTTTGTATGTACTTTTCGGTGAGCTGGAACCAATTACCCAATACCCCATTGAAGCAATGGATTCGGTTAACGAAATTTTTGGTTAAAGAACAACCCTCTGGAATGAATTGTGTTCATTAACCGAGGGACCACTGTATCACTATGGTAATAATTCTCATTTTTAAAACCAAGCATCCCTGTAGAATATTCACTTTAAAACTATATACAGTACAGTAATATCATTATAGCAGTCATACTTTTAAAGCCAAACATGTTTCAGCAGCACTACTCACTTTTTAAAGCCAAACATATCTCTAAGATCCAATTGCTTGGTATGAAGCTGCTTTTTCATTTTATTTTTCTTGCTTGACCGAGAAAGTCCTGGAGCCCTGCACTTGTTCTTACTTATCAAGGCAGACAATTTAGTTTTCTGTGCAAACTGAAAGTTAATAAATTTAGCATATTAATATACAGCACCAAAAAATTCTCACCAATAACTATACCTTATAAATATTCTGGTACACAACACGATGACCTGTTCATTGTACAGTCGGGTCAAAAGTCCTGTTAACACTCCTACTGCTCCACCAACCCCAAGATTCAGACTCGTGAACCCGAAGCCTCCGTGGGCAGAATAATGTACCAGTGTCTCCCGCTTCGGGTTCACAGTCTGAATCTTGTTGTTCGTTGAGCAGCAGGAGAGGCGACAGGACTTTTGACCCCGACTGTACACTCCACATTATCTGCACATTTTCATAGATTTCTCTAATGGGATCAGTTGTTCACACACTCTCTTTGCCCTTCTGTTACCTTTAAAATCTTTAAACTTTCAATCAACTTTCTACTTTTCCATTATAGAATATTGACATCTTCCTTCACTTATCTGTACTTCCAGCAATATCCTAAGACCATATTTCAGTACTGTAGTACTGAGAGTTCAGAGTTCACTTTTCTAACTTCAAAGAAACTTAACACAAAAACTATTGTAAGGAACAACATTCCCCATGACTTTGAACTTCATGGATGACACATATCACCAGACTAGTCTCACTAAAGCGTTGAAAACCTAAATCTTTTACTTCCCACATTCTCAATATACCTACACCACTTAACTATGTAAATCATGATCCACTCTCCATCCAATGTTCCTCTCTTATCTTTCTTATCCTCTGCATCCTATCCATCCCATAGATTGCCCTCATGTATGTCACTCGTCTCATTTAATTTGCTCCTTCCTGTATGTATAGTCGGCTCAATAATTCAACTATGTCCCCATCTTTCCTTCCTTTGATACAGTTCTCCCTCCATACACTTCTCACTGCACCCACTAGTTTCTTGCCCTCGTGTATGCTGTGGTTCATTTGTTGACACATCCACTTCCAGACATTTGAAATACTTCACTTCCTCTATTCTATTTCCACCACACTATCATTCATTTCTTCCTGTCTTCCTTCTCTACTTAATTTTATCAATTTACATTTGTTCATATTCACTATACTATATTGTAATTTATTTTCTTAAATGTTCACAACAGCAACTGCATTTACATATTGGAGGGACCATATCATATCCTTCTCATTACCATAAAGTCTGTGGCTATATATAACATAAGCATTACCTCCCTCTCTTGCATGCACCCACACACATGCTCAAACAAAAAACACAAAATAGAAATATTAACAGAACAAAATTAGAAGTTTAACTCAAGGACATACTGTATGCCTGGGCAAAGCTGGTGATGCCACAGCCTCCTTGACCACAAAAGGCGTAGAACCATCTGGTGTTGAGGGTATGGATGAAGGTGTCAAACCAAAAGATTCATTATCTATCGAGTCCACATCACTGAACAGTGACACAGTAGACAGATGACTCCTTTGTGACAAAGAAGATTCCTCACTGTCAGAGCTTTGAGATGAAACTAAGTTGTTTTCCTTAGATTTTGATACTTCAATTTTTCGTTGGGCTACAGGCTTAAATTTAGTCATTGCTGCTGGACTCCTTTCGACCTTTATTCTCTCTTTGTTTGTGTGGGCAAACCTTTCAGACATTTTGCCCCAGTGAAAATTATTTTCAGATTTATTTGGTAAAGTGTTAGTACGGACAGGAGATAGAGGTACTTTTGTTGACTTGGTAGGACTATCATCTACATGTAATTTGTGTTCCAGTGTATCTTTGTCAGCTAAAGCTGAAACTCTACTCTGACATTCTGGTTTTGCTGCTTCTTCTTCTTCTGCATGGGATTTATTGATAACATGTGAATTATCATGTCCCATAGCCGAGGTCTGGACAGCAGGTGAAGCAAAGTATCTGTAAACATAGTGCCATTATTGACTTCTTCTCTGTAATGAGTTCAGAGATATGTATTTTAAGTGAAATTTTCAGCAAGATATAAGTATCACTCAAAATAATGATGTCAGTGTTATCAAATATTTTGGTTTACCGAAGTACAAAAAACAATTTCACATCTTAATACTTACATTCAACAAATTCTACAGTACTTTAGTAATCTAGCAAGAAATTAAGAGTTGAATTATGAACTGTGAACTACCATTTTCTAGCTCTCCTCTCCCCTACTACACCCTCCCTTTCTTAATGTTTCCATTTTCCTTGATCCACTACACACACAGAATGAAGGCATAGGAAAGATAGTATGCACAGAAAACAGTGTTACATGTAATACAGATAATCTCAGATACATGTCCAAACATACTGTACTGTATTTTGAAAATTTAACATTTACTCACCTACTGTAGGTTATGGTGTTCTGATCCATCAAAGTCCTTTTAATTTTACTAAATTTCTTCAGTGCACTGAAATGTCCATTTGGAGTGCCTTGTGATTTACTGATGGTTTGGGACTTTGCAAATGGATTTTTTGATTTATGAGTCTCAGGTGATGATGTGTATTTCTCATCCAGAAAGGTATCATTGTTATTATCCCCACGAGCTATAACGCTTTTGTCTGTGTCTTCCTCTGCAACAAGAGGATCAGATAACTGGTCGAGGGTCGAGTGGATACCACTGTCATTAAGAGAATTATCCGTGTCATCTGGAGAAGCCTCTACCCTTCTAGACTTTTCTGGTAATGAGTACAGGTCATGGAGTTCCCCTTCAGTTAGATCATTCTCAAGCACTTCCGGTTCTGGAGAAAAATATGAGAACATAATACATACTGTATAAACAAGACAGTGAAAGGAAACATTGTTTACAAGTGAAGGCAAATATGCAGATTGTGTCATGACATTGATACAAATTATTCTACAAAATATACAGTAACTGCAGGAATCAACATAACACAGTGAGAAAAACAATGAGTTGAAGAGACGAAATGTGGGGAGAGAGATATCAAACTGCTAAACTACAGCTCTAGGTTAAAATCAGCTTAACTCCCATGGTAGGAGCTCACTGAGATGTACCGTATCCTTCATCCATTCTCTTACATTGTGGATTTCAAACATGGCTGCTGTGTTGACATTTTTGCTGAATTTCTATCTGGGGGGGTTTCCAATGCGTTTTCTTGAAAAACCATGTTTCTGCATATCAAAATTAAATGTTGCACAGTGTCATACAATCAGAGGGAAATTATAATTTAGCATAACTACCAGGTTTTTTTCTCTTGAACAGAGGAGTCGCCACAGTAATTTCCTTCCCCTTTGTTGTCCGTCTCTCAGACCTGAAAATGCTTGGCACCATCGGCTCCTTTTTGGTAAAGCTCTTGGTCCAGATACTTGGATGAGCTGCACGGATGTCACCGTGTTTGTTCCAGCCTGATGACTTTGGTTTTGGAGGCTAGAAACAGCAAAACATTTTGTCAATCATTAAACATGTACAGTAGCTTTCACTCATTATTGGCCTTTTCTATTTATCACAACTTATTAAACATACATGTACAGTATATATTATGAGCTATTCAGTCTTTAAAAATGATAAACACTGACATGTGTGAACTCTTGATACACCATTCACTATGTACTTTCACTCCATCAATTTTGCTTGCTTCAATGGTATACTCTCACAACATTTATACAAACAACTAAATATTATCTATATATAATTCATTCTACATATTCTGCCCTACTCAGTTATACTTCCACCACATACACATAATCATCAACATCATTTTATGGACATTAACATGTACACAATCAAACTTAAAACACTTATACTGTACCGTACTGTATCTACCATACAAAATGGAATGATGCCAAAATTTCATAACTTCATATCTAATTTTTTATACTTTCTTTCAACCAACAAATTTAAATTTCTTCAATACTACTATACGACATATATTCATAATAGACAAACACTATATATAAACTTGACATAAAAAAACAAATAAATAACAATAAAGTGTACCATACCTTATACGTCTCTGGATCAAAATTACCAACAACCTCTCCTGTCTGAACATTTACATTTCCCAAGGCTATCTGCAGAGCTCGCTCATGGCCGATAAACTTTCCTGCATAGGGAAAATCCTCAGGTCCCTTGTCATCTGGGTAATCAATGAGAGGGCGAAGAGTGCGACTGATAGGGTCAAACACCAGCTGATACAGGAATGTATTGAGTGCATTGACAAAGCCGTCACGATACTCTTTGGTTACTTCCAGTTGAGGCATCTTCAGGTACATTGGTAGTTTACACAGTGCCTGTTGAGTGAAAAATCTTAAGTATTATGTATATACCTGTACAGTATATCTGTAAGGATGACTACAAAACAGGCTAATTATATTACTTAGTATAAATGACTAGTTTAGGTCAAGAGGCTTTTAGATACATATCTACTCATCTATGTTATCAAATATAATACACAGTCAACATCAACATATGGGAATAATTGAATACCTAAACCTGTACTTGTTCTTATACTTTTGTAAAGTATCTGAATTTAAAGATGAAGAATACAGACTAAGTATCAATGGGCCTGAGCATTACAGTATTTACTTAAAACGGAATGATATCCTACAGTAAACAGGACTTTGGAAAGGGGCTCTGCACTAGAAAGGATTAGACTATAATTAAACTATTTTTGGCAGGAGAGGAATGAGAGAGGAACACTTGACAATTTGTCAAATCAGCAAAAACCTCAGCATTTTATGATATTGTACCAAGGTAACAATGTTGCATTCACATATTATAGTACAAACTAAAACACTGTACTATAATCATATCAACACCCAAGAGCTAGACCATATAACCCATTCACTGTAGGTGTTTAACACCCCCTGCATCCATCTTCCACAATGTCTATAAAAATGCCTACAAGTGACATTGCTGGTAATGTGGCCAAGCATCAGTGTGGCTGTAAAAACACAGGACAGAAGACAATAAGAGTGTCAGGATGATATTGGGTCATAACTTCCTTGTTAGAGTAAGATCATGTTAAAACAACGGCAGATGAGGGTCAATCTTACCGATACTGCATACTTACTGTATGTTTTTTATGTCAATTATCACTAAAAATTCTCTTTATTTATGATATGTTTTAATACATTTAACAAGTGTACAATATCATTATTACTGTTATTACCAATACCCAATGAAGCCTTTCATTATCAATACATTTTCCAAGAATGTATCAAAAGCACTGCCAGGTATGTATGTGATAACTTGTGTTTATGGTTTTTGGGTTCACGCATAAGTATTGTATATACTTGAAAAGAAACTCTTAGAAAGGGAGACACTGGTATTGGATGATGGTGTAAATTAAGTAATTATAAGAACTTGAAGGCACTGATTATAACTTGACCTGAAGATCATCAGGACCAAAACTTTGAACGTTTGGACACATGGTAACACTGCAGAACTTACTTCCAACAACTTACATTGTGAATATCTGGATTTGATGTAACATTGATGAATTTGCAAGCCTTAGTTAGACCAATTCCATGTAAGGAAGGAAGGTAATCACAGCCAGACAGGATGCACATGATACGGAACTTGTCAAAGGAGAATTTGTCCCGTGGTAAGTTCATGCCAAGATGTAGTTTTTCCTGCTCCACCAGAATACCACCACCATTGTTGTCCATTTTGAAGAGAATCTAATTAAAATAATAAATAAATAAAATAAAAATAATAATAATTCTGTGATTAGTGATACCAAAAAACTGGAAATTGATTCTGAAATTTCTTAAATGTATGGTCCCTGCAGAATACATAAATGCTGTTATTTCATTAACTAGCTTAGCAAGCATCATATTTTGTATCTTCATTAATCTGGGTGTAGATACTTAATAGACTTTCTAAGATTTCAGCTTCAATTTATAAGGTGAATTTGCTTAGTTGAGGTAATTCCTTGTAAATGTAGCTCCACAACCTTTAATGTCCCTTTAAAGAAGGTTGAAACAAAAGTAATAGGCAAACCACATACAGTAAATAATTAGTAGATTTAAAAAGAAAATTAGCTCAAGGACTAGTTATTGATTCCTGGCCAAACTTGCAGAAATTACAATTGAATGATTATATTATTAGTGTGTCTCCTGAGGGTAAAATAACATTTTGTTGGAGTAACATCCTGCAAATAGGGTGGGATAATCCACAAGTTGCTGAGTGTTAAGAATCTGGGGATCAAACAACAGGCAAAAACCTGATTCTGTGTAAATAAACAGTGGAAAAGACAGGACACTTTATCAATGAAAGAAAGTACAATTAGCGGTTTACTATAGTACCATACTATTGATTATAAAGAGCACAGGAGCTTACAGGAGCACAATTTGACAACAGGTAAGATTTCTTATTTCTTAAGGGGCCTAACCCTGGAAATGTAAAAGCTAGTAGTGTTGAAACTCAACATGTACTTACAGCTTTGCTTCCAAAAAGTATAAGGTCTGAGTCCTCCGTGATCACCAACTGCACAACACCACTAAGGTTCAGGTATGCCAGCTGGGCATCAGCTTCATATGGTGCAACTAAAATTAAACCTCATATTACAGAAGCAATACAATATAAACAGAGAACATAAGACAGATGAAATAAAAACCAAACTCTTTTTAAGCCTACTGGTTGAGGCATCTGTATTATCCTATTATAATCCAGTGCAATTAGCTCATTTTGAGTAAAAACCTAGATATGTAGAGATCTTCTTAACTTGCATGCTAAAAAGTTCCAAAACATCGGGCTGCTGGTTTTCTAGTTATCATAAAAAATGGCAGCCATTTTTTATTTTGGCATATGATGGAGGTTTGATTCTGTTTTATCGGAAAATTTTTGGCACACTTTTTTATATACCTGACCTTACAGGAAGAAATTAAGTAATTTATGGAAAGACTTCAGCTACACCTCTCCAATATCTAAATAAACTACTGGTACACTTCAGTATATGGAAATAGTGAAGATGAAGGGTCTAGATTAACCAAGTTCCAAGTGAAAAATAGGGTAGCAGAAAAATCTTTTCTTACAGCAAGAATAAAATAAATCGGGTGGAAGAATGGCAATTTTCATCAAGAGATTTTTCATTAGGTAGCTGAATTAACTAGGATCCTTGTTCTCACCTTAAAATGACCATTTATCTTATGACTTACCTATCACATCAACATTCCTAGCACGGCAAGCATTAATAACATTAGCAGCCATCTCAGAAGTTACATCAACACAGCGTTGGAAACACTCCTTGGCCTCACGAATCTTTCCTTCCCTAAGCAATTCTTTTGCTTTCTTGCGATTCCGCTCACGATTTCTGATGAAACATTTTACTGTTAGTTCAATTACATTGTATTTGTACAAGCTCCATGGTATATATAAGACGAAGGTAGGACACTGAGGCCTGCTGGTCCAGTAGAGGCAATGTAAACACAGCCTTCTGATTACATGTATTGTACGAAATCTTTGGTACACATAGTGGCCATGGGAAGAGTACAGAACTCAACCACTTTCACATCCCCACCTGTAGTACTGTACACCCAGGTACTGTACTCATTCACAGTGCTGGGAGTGCCCCAAATATAAACCAGTTACCCTGAGGACAGGAGGCAAGCACTTGGCTGCTGCATAACTACAGTACAGTATACATTATACAGTATTACCCGGCTTTACGCGTTTCCACGTTTACGCGGTACCCTGCCAGACCCGGAATGCTCACTTTACGCGGTGCGTGTACTTTTACGCAGAGAGCAGCGCGGGCAGGGTGCGCACAAGGTCGCCCAGTCATCAAAACATTACCGAGTTCTTCACCCGCCACCCAACACAGCCGGCCCAAGTTAGTGATAGTGAGAATATGGACTTATATGGACTTTGAGGGGTTTGACAAAGAGGCCCTGCAAGCCTATGTGGTGGATAGTGATACAATTGATACAAGTGATACAGGTGAGGGCCAATAATCTGCCCTCTGCCTTGGAACCAACCCCCCATCCCCGTGTGCCCAGCCATCTTTTCTACTAATGTAAGTGTTAAAAAACCTAATATTATTGATATTTATCTTAATTATTAATTGTGTGTGCATACCATCATAAAATTAAGAAGTTAATTTTTACTACAACGTAGGTATTGTGTCTGAAAAAGTGGAGTTTGGGGGTCGGCCCGGTCTCTATGTTGCTCACTTTACGTGTTTCTCGCTTTACGTGGGCCTCCATGGGTTCAATTGACCGCATAAAGCGAGGGTTCACTGTACAGTATAATCATCCACGACAGTTCAAGTAAAGAAGATGGGTTGTAAGAGGTTATTAAGGCAATTACAGTATTCAACAATATTATGGTATGTATTTGTAAAGAATATCTTTTAACGCATCTGCATCTGCAACAATTACCTTCAACACAACGTTAGCCAGTAATAATTCTGCATGCACTACCCTCTGTCCAATGTGGGAAGGAGTATCACTGAAAGAAATGAAGTTATTACCACACCATATAAATGACTTGATAAAAATAATAGGTAATACTGGAGCAGACGGTTAACCCCAGAATGCGTTGTTCAATTTCGTTAATTTTTTCCACAGATGTTCTTTGGATGATAGTAAGTACAGTAATGAAAATGATATGACAATGCACAGAACGTAATAGAACTTTCTAACCAACAAAAGAAATCTACAATACCCAATTCCTAGCTAGGGAGCAGACCCCCCACCATATTAAACAGAAAGTACCGTACTTACTTTGACATCTGGTACCAATAAAAGCAACTTAGTTGAAGC
Organism: Homarus americanus; assembly: GCF_018991925.1. Taxonomy (NCBI): domain Eukaryota; kingdom Metazoa; phylum Arthropoda; class Malacostraca; order Decapoda; family Nephropidae; genus Homarus; species Homarus americanus. The sequence goes on along the minus strand of NW_024738300.1, from coordinate 10,253,297 downwards.
GTCATGGTATAATTTTATGCTTTTTGTGGATGTGAGAGTATGCTCGGACCGAGCGTAAACAAATAGCAGAATATTTATGGCAAATAATTCATTTCTTCGCATACACAGCACATATTATCATTTTAGCATCATATAATCAGTTTTTCACCATATTTTACCCTGCAATATCTCTTATCCTTCATACCTTGCCACCTACAGATAATTTATGATTGTAGATAGAGAATTAAAAATATAAAAAATAAACTTATAATTAAAATAAAAAGTTGTATCATTTTTTTATTACTATCATCCAAAGAACATTTAGAAAAAATGAATGAAACCAAACAACTCCTGGCTTTGGCCATCTGCTCCACTATTACCAAATATAATAATTTACAGTATAATCTTGGAAAAACTAATGTACAATAATCTAAGACGCTTCAGATTCAAAATCATGACTAACAATCTAAAAATTTCTGGCACTAAATCAGTCTAAGTAAGGCACATTCAGTTGCCAGCACACTGCACAGTACTGCACATCCAAATCTAGAGGTTAATTATAACAATAATAAAATACAATACAGTATCTTACTCTCTCCGTTTAGTTTCTGTTACAGCCTTGGATGGAAGATGGCATCCATCAAACACCATGATTGGCTTGATGGCATTGTTCAGCAAGATGTTGATCTGCTTCATCACATAAATTACATATCTGAGGAGGGAGAAAAAAAAAAAAAAATCAAAAGATTCAAACTGAACATTTCAATATAGTACTGTACTGTGCAAGTTGTCCCTGTTTATTACAAATTTACATAACCATTTACCCGGTACAGTAAATGTTTATCAACTAAATATCACATTACCTGTTTCGTCATTTTTCGTTAACTATCCATCACTTTTTTACATTTTTTTTCTCTTACCATTTAATAGATTTTTTTCGAGAAACGAAAAAATATACTTTAATTTAGTGGGGTGTTCCAAAAATAAACATGATATTCGCAATTTATTTGTTGTAATAATCACGAAGTTTTCCAAGTCCCAATTTGATGTTATGGTGACACGCAACGTTGCTCTCGTTCGTCCTCGCTAAGGAACATGGCGTCATTAGGGAGTCCAGGGGGTGAAGCTCCTCGGCTAAATAGGATGCGGCCTGTTAGGTCAGGTCAGGTAAGGTTATTACGTAGTCCTAGTTTAGTTTTAACCTTTTTCCCATGGGAAAAAAAATCGCTAGTGTGTAGTGTGTAGAAGGGCTGAAAAGGAAATTCAGAGGCTGGTTGCAAGCGAGGTCAATTCAAACCCAAAGGTGTTTTACCACTATGCAAAGTCGAAATTAAAACCACGAGTAGGAGTGCCAGACCTGAGGCTTGAAGATAGTAGTTACGCAGATTCTGACCAGGATAAAGCTGAGGCATTGAACAGTTTCTTTTCCTCGGTGTTCACAAGAGAGGATGCGATTAACCTTCCTGCGTTTGAGGACAGACGGTTCGACACAGCACTGACCCACATTGTGTTCAAAAAAGAGGGTATAAGAAATAAACTGTCAAAGCTAAAGGTCCATTAGAGTCCCGGCCCTGACATGGTGCATTCCAGAGTGCTAGGAGAGTTGTGCAACGAGATTGTCGAGCCCCTGAAGATCCTGTTCTGTAAATGCCTGGATGAACAAAGGGTCCCCAGTGATTGGAAAATGGTTTATGTGAGTCCTATCTTCAAGAAGGGCGATCGTCACTCCACGAATAACTATAGATCGGTGAGCCCAACCAGCATAGTATGTAAAGTACTTAAGAGTCTTATCAGAGATGCCGCAATGGAACATCTACTTCGAAACAACCTTGTAAAGGATTGCCAACACGGTTTTATGCCGGGGCACTCCTGCTTAACACAATTGCTCAAGGTATTGGATATTTGGACCCATATTCTAGAACGGGGTGGTAACATCGACAATATATACCTAGATTTTGCCAAGGCTTTATACAGTGTACCCCACGAAAGGCTGAAAATCAAACTGGAAGGGTACGGAATTCGGGGAAATGTCCTAGCGTGGATAGAAAACTTTCTACATGACCGCAAGCAGTGTGTGGTGATTAATGGCACGAAATCATCATCTGTACCTGTCACAAGCGAGGTACCACAGGGCAGTCAGTATATTGGGCCCGCTGTTGTTTGTTTGTTTCATAAATGATATGCCTGAAGTTGTACACTCCTCCATACAATTGCTTGCAGATGACACCAAGTTATTTAGGGAAATCAAGAAACAAGCAGACTGTGAAGAGCTGCAGAAGGATCTCTGTGAGCTCCAAGAATGGTCGAAGACATGGCAGCCGAGATTCAATGTAACAAAGTGTAAGAGAATGTACCTGGGGCGTACCAACGGTAAGGAGGGGTATTATATGTCCCAACAGGATGAGGGAACTGCACTATTTGAGATTGAATGTGAGAAGGACCTAGGTGTGTATGTTGACAATGAGCTGAAGTTCTCGGGCCATGGCGAGAAGAAGGTAAATCAGGCAAATAAATTATTAGGTCTTATAAAATGGTCGTTCAGATATCTAGACGGTCCGTCCCTCGTAATGTTCTTCAAGAGTGAAGTGCTTCCCCATCTGGAGTACTGTCACCCCATCTGGTCCCTGAGATATGCCAGGGACTGTCATTGGTTGAAAATGTTCAAAGGAGGGCCACCAAACTGGTGCCTGCGCTTCGGCACCTCAACCACCCTGAGAGATTGGAGCGCCTAAACGTGCCTAGTTTATACTACAGATGGGCAAGGGGTGACCTAATTGAGGTGTATAGCATCTCAAGGGGCACTACTCAGTCGAGTGTCCTTACTTGGAGCTGGCGGACGCTCTCCCCACAAGGGGTCACCGCTCAAGATTGAAAAAGCCGCAGGTGCAGAAAACTGTGAGGACAAACTTTTTCGGAGTGAGAGTTGTGAACTCTACCAGAAAGTGTTGTGACGGCACCGAGTGTGAGCTCTTTCAAGACCAGACCTGACCAACACTGGAGCAGGTTCAGGTACATTCAGGAGCCGGTGCATGCCCACTACTTGCCAACAGTGCGTAACAGACATAATCAATCGCCCAAGCGGCTAACGAGCCAATCAATTGAAGAGGATAAAACAAAAAGTAAAAGTTTAGATGATTCTGACATTTATTTTGAGTGAAAATCACGCACCTTCATCCCCCCCACCCAAAACCCTGCATTCCCAACGTGGCCCCCTACATTGTTGGGAGCCACGATAAATGTCAGAATCATCTAAAACAGAAAAACTAGCGAAAAAATAAAATTTTCATGTGAAAAGGGGTGATGGGTGGTTAACGAAAAGTGACCCGTTTCAGTTTTACACAAGCAATAATGAGGCTAAAGCAGTAAATACCAATGTACGTATTCCAAAGCTACCCCAGTGATTATTTTGCTGTATACCCAGTACCTACCCATCAGTAGGCTCTCCGCGCACCAGTTTATCAGCACAGGAGAAGGCGCCCTTATGTAACCAGCAGTAGGCGTCCACTGCAGCAGTCTGGCCTTTAAAATCTCTCAGGTTGGCTTCCCTTGATGCCTTCTTCAAAAACGGTAGGAGACCCTGAATACCCATGGTGACTTGGGCACAGTAAATATCAACAATAATGTTCTTCAGATTCGTGATTCTTCTAAAAATTCGCCAGAGTATTGTTATTCTTCTCGGCAACCTTTTGTTTTACACCTACGTACTCCAATAATGTCAGGGAGTGAGAGACTCAGACCCAGGTATACCTCTCCCGCTCTGGTGTTCCTCGCGGGCTGCTGGGGCTGGAGCCAAGGATGGTGAGTATAAGGCACCTACCAAAGAGTGATGCTAAGATGTATTATCTGCTGAAGCTGTCAAAAAAAAAAGGTCACGGTTAAATAAAGCAAAGATTAGCCCTTAATAAACTGGATGATAAGTATGCAACGATATATTAAATAAACTGGCTGCGGCCAAAGTATAGCGTCAGAGAGGCTACAGCTGGTGACTGACGGTGACTCTCTGGTCAACACTAAACACAGGACGACCTTCAGCGCCACACAGGAGTAACAGCTGATGCAAGATCACTGAGTTTTGACCTAAGTTTCTGACTAGTTCAGTTTACTACTCCTTGTTCATGAGTGACAAGAGGGTCAAGAGCGGAGAGGAAAGGCAGGAAGAGTGGATCTGAGGTGAGACCTTAGATAAAGGTGATCTCGGGGACAGCTGCGTTCCTGTAAGGAGTGAAACATGATAATTAGAACTGTCAAAAGATACGCTTAATAATAGCTTACCTTACACACAATAATCTTAAACACATTGGAGCAGTGACAGGTGGAATATCAGCTCATGAAGGTTTGATAGTACATTTTACCTTAGTGCCAAAAGTGAACCTAACCCGTGCACTTCTGTGGCACAGGATGTTTGTATAGAAAAATGAAATCTTGTGTACAGAAATAAGTCCATAGAATGGAAACATGTTAGGTCAAAAGTAACTTGAGGAAATTTTTTTGTAAAAGATATAGCTATGTACTTTTTTTGCAGAAAATATAGGTACAGCAACTGTACCTATATGAAATGTTGATGTATATTGGTGAGGCAGCCTAATGCATATGCATGGGCAGACTATACAATGATAGTTACTAAGATGGCCTTTCTGACTAACCTGACCTAACCTTTCCGCTCAATAGGAAGAAAGTACCGCATTTGTGCATGCACGATTCTTTGCTTTACCAATACCCACACAGTCTATCAATACAGCTGCCATACCTGTACCAGGGGGTCCGACTAATTACCCAAATGTAGCCGCAATGAAGTCAAATAATGGTCTTACATGAATAAATCGGACTGCCAATCACTTCTCGACTAGTATTTGGTGTCACAAAGTAAAAAAAAATTGGAAAACGTAATTAAATCTGAGTTAATAGATTGCTTGCATGTACCGAGGGAGCGAGTAATTACCCAAATGTACCCAAATATAGCCGCAATGAAGTCAAATGATGGTCCTACAAGAATAAATCGGACTGCCAATCACTTCTCGACTGGCATTTGGTGTCACGAAGTCACAAAAAATTGGTAAACTTAATTTAATCTGAGTTAATAGATCGAGTGCATGTACCTAACCTAACCTAACCTAACACAACTCAGATTAAATTAAGTTTACCAATTTTTAGTGACTTTATGACACCAAATAATAATCGAGAAGTGATTCACAGCCCGATTTACGCTTGTAGGACCATCATTTGACTTCATTGCGGCTACATTTGGGTAATTCCTCGCTCCCTCGGTACATGCATTCGATCTATTAACTCAGATTAAAGTAAGTTTTCCAATTTTTTGTGACTTTGTGACCACCAAATACTAGTCAAGAAGTGATTGGCAGTCCGATTTATTCATGTAGGACCATTATTTGGCTTCATTGCGCCTACATTTGGCTATATTTGGGTACATTTGGGAAATAAGTCGAACTGGTATCAGGTGTTGTTTGGATAATAGTAAGCAATAAAAACATTACAACAACTTTTTAATGTAATTTTAAGCATTTTTGTGTGTTTATCTATCTACAGTAATAAATCACCTGTAGTGGGCAGGGTATGAAAGAGAAGGGAAATTATGGGGCAAAACACGGAAAAAAAATATATCATATGACAGTAGTTTCATGTCTCTACATGCTTTGTATACCTTTTACTTCATAAACCACCACAAAAATGGGAACATAAGAATGAAGAAAACTGCAGCAGGCCTATTAGCTCATACTGTACCAGGCAGCCCTTGTTCAACCTATATTTGAAGTGATGGTGTCTGTTAATTTGCTCCCTTAACCAATGACTGGGTCATATCTCATTAAACAAGCATGAGTGCCAAAAATAAGGTCATATTCTTTAAAATGAGAACAAAACACTTTCCTTCCTGAACATATGCATGGACCTGAGCTATGACTTACCAGCTACTGCAACATTATGATTTATCAGACGTAACACAATCAACTTAACCTAACCTAGGTTAGGAGGTTAGGTTGATTCATTTTATCACTAATAGATCATATATACTGTAGCAATAGCTAGCTGGTAAGTTTTTGGATGCACCTTGGATGCAAACATTTGATCTGGCATCTAGCACGTGGGTGTTCAGCAGAATAGTGTTTCGGATGAAAAAAATGTAAAAAATAATATTAAATTAATCTTATTCATTTCCTTTTGGAGGGCTTTGACAAGGTAAGAAAGCATTTATCTTCTATAGAAAAATTTCCTCAAGTGGTTGATTAAGGCGGACAACTGTCATAATTTTTTTGTTATTTATTGACATGAAGTAACTAGACCTACCACTTAAAAGTTAAGTTTATCTTTCACAATGTCTTTTAGCACCACAGTAACTTTATATGTGGTGGGGTATTACTTTAGCCCCAGAGTACAATCATACTTACTCACTGTGTGTACAGTTCTAAACTATTCCATACTTGAGTGATTTTGTACCAACTCTTTGTTTTTATCAAAGAATGAGAGTGGAAATTATGGAACAAGTCAATGAACTCAGGGTTTACCTGAAATACATTGATAGCCATTTTACTTTACTGTTCAGTACAGCGATTGACACTTCATTGATATGTAACGATATTGGCTTTCACACACCAAATAACAATTTACTGCTTTTTGGACTTTTGGTACCAGAGAATGTAGTTACAGCTTATAGCAGACTGACACTGCCATTTATAGGAGTTTTGAGCAATTTTCATCATAAAAGACCATGTTATTCAGGCAATTCTTGAATTTTGTACAATACTGTACTGTACTTTATTATGTAAATTATATTTGCTATATTAATATGATAAAACTTTATTTTCTCCTCTCAGCCCAAATAGTTTGAAGCACTGTGAACAGCCTCAGCCAAGATGGTGTTAGCTGATTTAGGTCGTAAGATCACCTCGGCCCTCAAATCCCTCAACAATGCTACTATTATCAATGAAGATGTCCTCAATGACCTCCTCAAGGAAATTTGTGCTGCCTTGCTTGAATCTGATGTTAATATTAGACTTGTGAAGCAGTTGAGGGAAAATGTACGTTCGGCAATCGATTTTGACGAGATGGCAGGGGGCCTCAACAAGCGTCGGATGATCCAGACAACAGTGTTTAAGGAACTTGTCAAGGTGACTAGCAATTGAAAATCTAATAATAAATCTTTTATATATTAACAGAGTTCCTCCCTTATACTATAAGTACTACTCTATTAACATACCGGTATCTTTATAACTAGTACAACATTGACTCATCAGGGGTTCTTTTAGTAGTGGTGATGGTTTTCCTAACCTCAGTCATGTCTCTTTTTTTTTGTGGGGGGTAGGAAGTGACTTTGGTTTATATTTCCTACATGATACTCAGTGCACCTGGTTCACTGTATGTAAATTAGAGTTCAGATGGTCAGGGAGAGATGGTGGTAATAAAAACAAGTAGAAAATAGGTGGTTTAAATATACAAGTACTGTACATACTTAGTAGTGTTAAGCAGACACAGGGTCTGTTTCACTATCAGTATCCTGCACTACTGGGCTACCTGATGATTCAATTAATAATTTAAGATTCAGTTTGAATTATGTCCACCTCTGGAGTCAGTTTCTTGTTTATTTATCTTATTTTGTCACTTGGCACTTAGGACCTGATTCCATTACTTATTGGAAACAACATGTATGTAGGGTTTCTCATAAATTTTGCCCCTTTGATATTTTATTGAAGATACATATAATTATATAACTGTAGGGGACCCCTGCTTAAAATCACCTTATTTATTGACGTTTCTTTGTTATGTTTGGTGAATTAGGAATGCTGTCTGTTTAGTTTCTCTGTGTTTTGTTACAATGTCATTGGCTGTCATCCGCTTGTCCATAACTACTTAGTGAAATGGAGTGTGGGACCAAGTGGTCGACCAAAGCTGTGCTCCCACCTTAGTCAACTTGATTGGTGCTCTTGTTTAAATTTGTGCATGAGGGCAAAACTCAAGATAAATTGTTTTTAGTGCATATACAGGGTTATATACTGCAGCATTGCCCCAAAACATGTGACAAGTGTTGATGAAATGCCTAGCACCAAAAAAAATTAGAAATGCAAATTAGTTTGGGTTCAGAGTTGGAAATCCTGAGATGGTTTGATACTACAGCAGTGAAATATTTTCCCCAAATCAAACCCTTTCCTTATTTACATAATTTCATGTTGGTGAAATTAATCCACTTAACCCCATGAGTACTTAAAGGGGTTGGCCCTCATATTCAAAGGGATAAGACATTATACATAAGGGATTAAATACCGTACCCAAGGGGTTAAAATTTCATACTCATGGGTAAAGATATCATGCTCAATGGGTGGATTCTTAGTACAGTACTCAGGAGAAAGGCATCGTACTGAAGGGGTTAATTTTATGTCCCTATAAGTTAGCACTTGCCAGGAAAGCACCTACAATGATAAGAGGGGGTCCCAGTACAATAGATTTTCTTGAATAAATTTTTGTATGTATACAACATTTAGTGTCTGTGCCCATTGATATATCAGCTTAATGTTTTATATGATTATTGTGTAATACTTTATATGTTCTTATAACCATATTCAAAATTATAAACCTTACATTATAGTGTACAAATGTTAACTGTCATTGCGGGAACTGTATATACAGTACTGTACTGTACTTACTATTCTGTATCGTTGTGATGTGATTATACTCCTGAATTATATCTCATATGCATGTATCTGTTACAGCTGGTGGACCCAGGCACAAAGCCATATGTGCCTGTTAAAGGACGACCCAACATTATCATGTTTGTTGGTCTACAGGTTAGTGTGTTCCTAACAATAAGTAATTTTAGTGTTTTCCAGGACAAGAATGAATACAGTACTTTAATAAGATTTATGAGATACTGTATCTCATTCCTTCTTTTTAACTGAGCATCATCAAATAGTATCAAATATTTAGAATACCATTTTATTACAGAATGCCTCAAGATTAGGTAAGAAAAATATGATTTGATGTAAATTGTTTATTACAGTCCCAGGTAATTTTCTGTTATAATTTAAATTTTACTACTCCATGCACAGTGCGGTACAGTAATGGATTTTGCACTAGTTGCTTTAACAAGTAACATTCTGACATGAAGGAAAGATTGGATTTATTGTAGTAAGGCTGATGAACCCCGGGGATTTTCTTTCCATATTATGTACAGTCAACCCTCGCTTTACGCGGTCCCACATTCCGCGTTTACGCGGTACCCTGCCGAAACAGAAATGCTCACATTCCGCGGTGCGTGTACCCCTTTACGCGGAGAGCGGCTGGCGAGCCGCGCCATTTTTGGATTCAAACCTCCCGCCATCTCTCCCGCCATCCGCCATGTTGTGTAAGCTGTGCGAGCATGGTGCGCACAAGGTCGCCCAGTCATCAAAACATTACCGAGTTCTTCACCCGCCACCCACCACAGCCGGCCCAAGTCAGTGATAGTGATAATTATAGTGAAGATATGGACTATATGGACTTTGAGGGGTTTGACAAAGAGGCCCTGCAAGCCTCTATGGTGGATAGTGATACAATTGATACAAGTGATACAGGTGAGGGCCAATAATCTGCCCTCTGCCTCGGAACCAACCGCCCATCCCCGTGTGCCCAGCCATCTTTTCTACTAATGTAAGTGTTAAAAAACCTAATACAGGTATTATTGATATTTCTCTTAATTATTAATTGTGTGTGCATACCATCATAAAGTTAAGATAATATTTTTACTACAACATAGTTGTGAGTCGTCAAAAAGTGGAGTTTGGGGCATGGCCCGGTCTCTATTTCAATTAATTCCATATGTTATGTTGTTCACTTTCCGCGGTACCCTGTGGGTTGAATTAACTGCGTAAAGTGAGTGAGGTATGTATATATATATATATATATATATATATATATATATATATATATATATATATATATATATATATATATATATATATATATATATATATATATATATATATATATATATATATATATATATATATTACACACACACACAGTTGTTCTCTCATTAGGGACCCAAATCCAGGTCATAAGTCCGAATGGTCGTAAGTCCGACATAGATAAAAAAAAAATTCAAATTTTTTTTTTTAAATAAAAAATCTACAATGAATGCACATGGGGCCCCCATAATTTTCTAATTATACATGGAGACTACATTTTAAAGGCTTGGATTGCAATAGGAGAACTGTACCAATTGTTTGATTAACATTTGCCATCAATATTGAGGATTAGCCTGGCTTCTAATCCATAGACTTGATGTATACAACATTTGAGTCTCCTTGTCCTGGTTCAACTCTGAAATAGGATCTATGGAATCAATCCATAATATTTACATTTATTTTCACCCGTGAATTTTAGGGCTCTGGCAAGACAACAACATGTACAAAGCTGGCATATTACTACATGCGGAAAGGTTGGAAGACCTGCTTAGTTTGCGCTGATACTTTCCGAGCTGGTGCCTTTGATCAAGTGAAGCAAAATTGTACTAAGGCGCGCATCCCCTTCTATGGCAGGTGAAGTTTAATTTTCAAATTTAGTATCTTAATAGAACTAAGATTTGCTTTAAAATCTGTGAGTATTTACACATAATATGACAGGCAACATATGAGTAAAAGTAACATATTTAAATTGAACAAGAGGTCCACAAGTGAGGGAGGCATTAAGTATGGTGGTTTATGTTGAGCTACAGTACTGTACGTACTGTATTTCATTACTCAAAATATGGTTAGAAAGCTGTAGCCTGTTTTTCTGCATTCAGAATTTTTTTATAAGTGCTAATTTTATTACTGTTAAATTATTTTGGATTTATCAAGATTTACACGTCACTAAACATCCACACAGTCATACTAAGCTTGCATTTTAATTTTATGCACTATGCACTGATATGTGCTTCCTTATAAATACACACAGAAACATGCATACTTATATGCACCACCTGTCCTTCATTCATTGATTATTATGAAATTAGGTATAAATAACTTATTTATTGTTACATTTGCAGTTACACTGAGGTTGACCCAGTAGTTATTGCCATGGATGGAGTGGATCAGTTCAGAAAAGAAGGGTTCGAAATTATCATCATAGATACTTCAGGCCGACATAAACAAGAAGACTCGCTGTTTGAAGAGATGTTGCAGATCTCCAATGTTTGTGTAAGTAGTTGATATACCAAGAGTATCATTATTTTTTCGTTTGTGGTTTTCTTTCATTGAATTGGAGAACAATATATAGTATTTAAAAAAATAACAATCAAAATGTCTAGAATATAGTTTTATTTAGGTATCTTTTTTGTTGTCTTTTCCCTTACCTTGTGCTTTTAACCATTTTGCCCCATCTATTCCTATATCCCCTTCTATTAATATAAAGTTTCTATACAGATTGGGAGAGGAGTAAAGATAATGGATAAAAGTTTTGTTCATGATTCTTTAAATAAATTCTGTAGAACGTAAATGTATTTTTTAAGTCACGTGAAAAGCCTGTGACTCGATCTTGATATTGTTATTTATTATCCTATTAATTTTTTTTTATCAGAAACCAGAGAACATCATCTTCGTCATGGACGCCAGCATTGGTCAGGCTTGTGAGTCACAGGCTCGGGCTTTCAAGGAGAAAGTGGATGTAGGCTCAGTGATCATTACCAAGTTAGATGGTCATGCCAAGGGTGGTGGAGCATTGTCTGCTGTTGCTGCCACACAGAGTCCTATCATCTTCATTGGTAAGTGTAAATAAGCTTTTCATTCACATATGAGAGATGCAGGCATAGATATACTGTACCTGTACAACAGAACCTAAGAATTAGGAAACCAGACACTGATTATGATGACTAAATTCATAGCCCCAGGCTGCACCAACTTTCCCTCCAGCTGGGGAAAAATACTGTACAATGCTACTATATACTTTTGTGATATAGCTATCCCATGGCTGTATGTTTGGACAAAGGCGGTATGCTCACCAGAGTTACCCAATAAAGCAGCGATTTTCAACCAATGTGCCGCGGCACATTAGTGTGCCGCGAAGCATCCGTAGGTGTGCTGCAGGAGTTTAAATAGCATTTGGATACGTTTTGACATTACTGGTACTTTTATGGAGCGCATTAAACTCCTTTTTTTCAATGGTGCAATAAATATACAAATGTGTTGTTCATTAAAAGCCCAAATGACAGTTTTAAATTATCTCTTTAATTCTGTAGTGTAGATCCGCCAATCAAATCTATCCTTAAATACTGATGGTGTGCCTCGACCATTTTAGTGCCTGGTTCACTGTGCCTTGAGATGAAAAAGGTTGAAAATCACTGCAATAAAGGGTTAATATCAGCAGAGACAATTCTTATCCAAATAAAAAAAAATTTTCACAAAAATCCACAAGAACTTTGGAGATACAGTGGAGTTGTGATAATTTGTGAAATACAAATTTGCATTCTTAAATTTGCAGGTACAGTACCTCTATTACTACTGTACCTGTTTTTAAATTTTTAGTCAAATCTTAATAATTCGCAGCCAAGCGCTGGCTGCACCAGTGTTTATTCACATAAGAAACCATAAAAGGTGTGAAAATATCATTTCAATGCTCAAATTTGACTTGTAAATAAAGACAATATGCAGTAAATTCTTCAAATATGGACTAATGGAATATCTGTCCGGTTTGGCCGAAATTTCGGGTTGGGCGAAGGTTTGTACAGTACAGTATTGTCTTTACTGTACTCTGTATTACAAGGTGGAAATTTCGAGAGGATGGGGGGATTTTCAACTTCCAGTTACCGGGTACCTAAGAACAGTGAACCTACTGTAATTTTTAGCCTTGACATACACACTCACGAATTTTGTGTGCCATATGAACTTTTGTTAGCTGCTTGGGATTTTAATATGTGGAAAAGGGGATAAGTGGGGTTGCAAAAAGTGAGGTACTGTATTCCTATATCTACCCGAAATTACAAGTTGAAACTTAATCACTCTGTGTGATAACTCTGGTTCTGCAGGATCCCAGGAATGGAACCTCTTTTTCCCGATACATTATTAATATCAATATATGATCAATCACCTAACGATGACTTCGAAGTCCCTAACCCCATCGCATAACGGTCAAAACCTGTACTGTATATATTATTATATTATCATGATGCCATTGAGTCTTGAGATGATGAGGTGGTTGAGGCAGGAGATGATTGTATGACACTCAATTTACGCCACCTAAAGTGGAGGGAAAGTTATGTTTTCACAGCTAATTTCATTGACTATTTTATGTACTGTACACTATTCAGATTTCTTAAGACACTTTTACTGCCTCCTCAGAGGCAACTGTTTAGTTACCCTCTGTGCCACCACAGTGGCAGCTCCCACTTACACAAACTTTCCCCTATACTAACTGGATTTTGGTCGTCTTCTCCCGGGTTGGGGGATACATGTGTCTGGTGCTGGACCCCAGTCCGGTTTGCAAGGGGATCTGAATAAAGTGAGTCCAGATTAGAAGTAGTTTACTGTAATATGTGTATCACTTCAATGCTCTGATGTGACTTAGAAATACAGAAAAAATATAAAACTATAAAATAAGAAAAATGAAAAGTGGGGAGTGAATTGTGTGTGAGAGCTAGGGCAGTTGGGTGGTGGACTGAGGTCCCCCCTCCCCTGTTCCTGAGCACCCATCACCCCTTGACTCTCTTAATACAACATTATGCAATTTCACCATAATTCTCAAAGTGTTTAGGTTCATAAAACATTATCATAAAGTAATCAGTTGTGATGAAAAAATCCCACATTTAACCCCAGACGAGTTATTATGTGGTATTAAATTCCCAGTGTTTTGTTTACATAGTGCGGTCACAGTCAGCTTGGTACCTACCTGACTCATTGGCATATGTGTGTAACCCACAGGATGATTATGAGAAGGGAAGGAGTTGTTTATGTAATGTAGAACTACTTTTTGTGCAATATCTATGTGTTACTGTATTCTCTGATGTACAGTACAGTCACAATCCAGAGTTTCGACACCCCCCTGGCTGGGTGTTCGCCGAGGCCAGGGTTGAGGTAAGGCTGGGTGATCGGATGCAGACTAGTTCAGCATTGTGGTAACGAGGCACTACGATGGTGAGGTTCACATTCCACCACCACAACACTCCGAGACTCATAGCACACGAGGACAGGAAGGAACTTATTACTAACTTTGACATGGCATGAACTTGTATAACAAATGCATTCATAACATTGTTGCCACACATAACGATAACATGTTAAGATTAGAGCATGAAAACTTTGCCCGGTCCTAAAACACTGGCTTGGAACCACTAGATGCGAGTCCTCGTATTACACGTGAATCATCAGGGTAGTATACATAAAGGGTGGCCGGCGGCCGAATTTCGTCAAGAGGGGATGAGCGGTCTGTCGAGGCCTATACATGTATAGATATTACCATAACCCTGGGAATATTATGGTTTCACACACACTAGGAATTCATATACAGTAGTCATGTTTACAATATTTAATGGTGTATCAGTAACTACATTGGAGAATTTTGGCTTGGAATGTTGCAATTCACATTAATCATGGTATCATCCAAACAATTTTTGTCTGGTCCGGAGCAACGAATTTGCCAAAGACCTCGACCCTCAGCGTAGATGCCTGGCCGTGTGTCATCATTAGTGACTACTTCTTGGTCACTTGCCATGTTTCCTGTCTACTGCTGCTTTTAGTTCATAAATTTCACTTCATAATGTCTCAGAGTATGAGAGCTATGGCACAGAGGTCACCAATATTACAACTAGTTACGCATATGATTATTTTTTTATTTTTCACCTGAATGATAAATATCTATGACATTCTAATCATGGTGTTAGGTAACTTGGAGCTAATTTCCAACACGATACTTTTAGTCCATCAACACGTGATGTTTATCAATAGTATTCATATTTCATAACTGGGTCGAGAACAGCCCTAGTTTCTCATGCCTCACTCCTAACTTGCTATTGTTATGTGTGCCAACAATGTTATGAATGAAATTTTGTTATGCAGGTGCATGTCATGTCAAAATTCGTAAAAAATTCCTTCCATGTTCGTGTGCTGTGAGTCTCGGAGTGTTGTGGTGGTGGAATGTCTGAGTCCGATCACCCAGCCTTACCTCAACCCTGGCCTCGGCGAACACCCAGCCAGGGGGGGTGTCGAAACTTTGGATTGTGACTGTACTGTATTATGTATGATGTTTACTGTTTATTAAAGCAGTTTTGGAACAGTTTTGGGATATTTTTTTTTTACTTCTGGAATCAAACTAATTATTTCCATTTAAATAAATTAAACTATAATTCATGATTTTAAAATTCGCGAGGTCTTCTGCTATCTACAGTAATCCGCGAACTATCATGACTACCATATTGGTGCTTCAATCTCCTCGATCCCAGTGCCTAGGCAACATCTTAGTTTTACTTAATACGTTTATAAACTATTGTACAGTACTGTATTCAATAATATCAAGGATAAGTGAATTATAGGGTTAGATTCTACACATCTTTTTTGGGAAACTTTAATCAAATTGTCTTACAACCTCCGAGTAGTCATCAGTCATGTCAGGAGATTTTGCTAAAATGAAAGGGCTCCCATATTTTAGCAATGCTTTTTTAATCAGTAAACTAGATTACCCAACAAATTTGATAATTGTAAAGTTGATGAAGTGTTTCATTACAGGTACGGGTGAACATATCGACAACTTTGAGGAATTCAAGACAAAGCCGTTTATTTCCAAGCTGCTGGGTATGGGAGACATTGAGGGTCTTATTGAAAAGGTAAGTCTAAAGTGTAATACAATATACAATATCTCCAGCACAAATTCTATGGGACTGAGCAGTGTTTCATTTATTGATACTACAGTACTGTATTGGGTTATGGTCTGATTGATGTACAGACTTTTAGGAACTTTAACCGTGGAGTTTTGTTTTTGTGATGTAATTGTTGAATGTTATTTTTATATGATACTGAATTGTAATTGTAAAGATATATAAAACATTTAAAAACATTAACTTATTGTACTTATTCATATTTCTTTTTTTTATTCTCATCCAGCAACATTTATTGAAATCTCTTGTTCATAATGTTCGTCAAGGTTACCAAACTAGTAGTGTGTATGGTTCTTTGTTTTGCAGTGGCCTTATCTGAATCATTCTCAGCATTGAGTCTTAGCTGCTTTTCACATTGCTACTTGACAATGTATCTGATCATGTTAACACAATACTGCTACCTCAGGTTGCGTATTGATTTTGGTCGTGTGTGTGTGTCCCCTTAATGAAACTCATGAATAGGTTTGTGGATTTGATCAACTGTAACTAGGTCGATATGATAAAAAAAATTGCTAATCACACCAAATTTTACCAAATATGGCTATAGAGTTTTTCAGGGGTTAAGGAAAATGATGAAATGAGGCAGTCTCTAGCAGTGACTACATCAATTTACATGAACAGCATCACTAGTTGAATACAGTATGTATTTATGCTGCCGTGGTAATGGTTTGTGGGCAGGGGTTTTATTTGCTTGGATAATATTTTTAAGTGTAAATATTTCTGGAGAATGGGGTGAAGGAGGCACTACATTTCATAGTGTGGAATTCCTGGAAGCAACAGCATGTGTCCATAATGAGGAAGCTTGGTGTCAAGTACTTTTTGATGCTGAAATGATGTATGGGAATGGACTTGATGCTTAGAGGATGGGTGAAGTGTCATTGTAAACTAAATGGATATTTTGGGGCCTTGTGGAGAGAGAGAGCACCATAATAGATACATTAACTTTTTTAGTGAGGAAATTAGACAGAATGAATGACAAAGAATGAGGGAGAATCTGAATTGCTTTTGAATCTGGCCACCCTCTTGCTATATTAGAAGGGGCATTAAAATAATAAATTTCAAGCATTGGAATCTGTCATGGATAATCTGTTCAGATATACTAGTTGAAAATTAATATTAACTGAAATCGATAAAAGTACACCATTTGTTTTGCAGGTAAATGATTTAAAACTCGAAGACAATGAGGCACTGATCAAGAAGCTACAACATGGCCACTTCACCCTCAGAGACATGTATGAACAGTTCCAGAATGTTCGCAAAATGGGACCCATGTCACAAATTATGGTAAGAAATTAAAGTTTACTGCAGTAGAAATTATTCTCTTTAATAATCTGTGCCTTTCTACAGTGCTGAGCAAGCATAAGCATATATACTGGCAGCAATACATGTTAGTTAGTTAAGAGTTAATACGTGTAAGTCATGGAATTGATTGCAATACAGTATGTCATAAAAATTTATCTTTAACAAACTTAAGTAATTGATGGGAATATGTTATAAAAGGTTTTTATATATAGTACAGTATATAAAAGAAAATTTACACCATTTTTTTTCCACTGAAGCTGCCTTTAGAATTTTGTCAAAAATAAGTGATTCAGAGTAATTTGGAAGGATATGGTCTTTTTGAAAATTAAGTTTTGCTGTGTGAATGTTACCAAGGTTCATGTTACACTGTTAATATTGTTTGTTTAACTAATTATAATGTCAGAGTTCAGGCCAATTGGCAATTCATGTACAGTATTGCAGTTTGTGTTGCAAATTTTGTGCATTTTGGTAATACAAGTATGGGTATAAGATGCAGGGCAGTTTGGCAAGATATTAGTTATGTTAATACTGGTGTGTTTTGCAGGGAATGTTACCAGGGTTTAGTACAGACTTCCTGACCAAAGGTGGAGAACAAGAGAGCATGGCACGGCTGAAGAGGCTCATGACCATCATGGACAGCATGACTGATGAAGGTACAGTGCATAATTAAGGTACAAGTTATATTAGGCATAGTATAGGCATTCCCCAATTTATGAAGACCTAGTTGACAAAAAAAAAAAAGATTCACATACAGTAAACCCTCGTACTTCTGGACAATTAGGGGGGAAAAGGTGTCCGGATAAACCGGGTGATGAAGACATATTAATGATATTCATAATAATGTACATGGACTGTATTGATAATAACAACAATAATAATAATACTAGTAATAATGGTATTAAATAATAATACAGTAATAACAACAACAATGATAATTATATTCTTACATTACTCTATACAGTAAATGAAATGCAGTGAGTAGTGGTGGAGATGTGGAGAGGGTCCATTTTAGCAGCAGGGTAGTAAACTTGGCATACAGACTGAAAGAGGGACCGATTAATGAATTTGCCATATCCAGACATCGTTCGGACCAACCGAAATCCAGATCTGAGAGGTCTGGAAGTGAGGGGGTTTACTGTATTTGGATTTACATATGAGAAATCTGAAGTTAGGATATTTTTGGGGACAGCAACAAAAAATGCTGAAGTGCTGACACAGGCATCTCAGGGCTTCCCAAGTCAGACCAGGTCAATATATAAAGACAATATAACTAAAAGCAACATACAGGTATCCCCGATCTACAATATTCCACTTTAACAATGGTGATGTATTAAGACCACCACCCCTATTTACGGGTGGCCGCCAGGCAACCACCTGGTGCACTACAGTACCAAGCTAAGTTCCATGGTGATTGTACACCACAACCAATGGCACAGTTTCTCAGTAATTTATGTTTGTTCCACTGCATATGTTTCACTTATTTTCTTTATTATTGGCTTGTAATCATTGTGTATGCCAAAATATTTCATTAAAACATATTTTGTAGCATTTTTATTACATTTTTGGATAATTACTATTACTTAAATGCTAAAAAGGGATAGTATTTTATTTTTTGTGGAAAAGGAATACTGTACTCTAATACACCTGTCAGAGAAGGACTGTGTCAAGATGAATGATTAATAAGTGGTGAGCTCAGGAAGTGGTTAATGGATACTTCCTACAGATAAAGACACAGTACTGTTTTTATGGTAAGAATAAGTGTTAACATACTTTGTTTTCTCAAATTCCAGAACTGGATAGTCTGGATGGAAATAAACTCTTTCAGAAGCAGTTGAACCGCATAAGCAGAGTTGCACGAGGAGCTGGAGTTATGGAGATTGAGGTGAAGGACCTCCTTAATCAATATGCCAAGTTTGCTCAGATGGTAAAGAAAATGGGTGGAATGAAGGGCCTCTTTAAGGGTAAGTTAATAAGAAAACCTAAGATAGAGCCACGATGGTATTCTTCATAAAAGATTTGGTGTGTCAGCTCATATTGTTGGGATTAGAACTAACAATGAAATGTATCAGGCAGGTTTATTGATAGAATTAAGTTGATGGTGTGACACATCATCACACATGGGTGTATTGCAGTAAGTCATAGAGAAAATTATTTCAGCCATTGTCCGTTGCTTTGGTGCTGGAAGTTGAAGTAAAGTCATTATGTTTTGTTATAATAAGCCCATGAACCCTATTCCCAAATATTTTCAAAGGCCATCTTAGGTATTAAGATCCAGTAAAGTTTGTAGGACTCCAAAAAACAATATTTTGTGTTAATATTGAATAAAAAGCTTTATTCTCAAATATTTATACATTAGCCAGAGGATAGATTCTTTATCAGTTGATAATAAATAAATCACAAAAGTCAATATTAGCTCATGCAGAGGGGTTTAGGAGACAGAGTTTAATCATTTAAGACTGAGATTGAAATGGGTCTAAATGCTGCAAGAGGCTGCATGCACATCTTTCTTTGTATGCCATCAACCTTACTAGATTTCTGGCACCAGTAGTGTTTTGAGTCTCCTTAGCTTAACAGCTATACAATCGGAAATCCACGATCAGTCTTTGATTTATAACCCTACTTTGGTTCAAGTAGACTCATGATTTAAGAGCCAATTAGATTCTGAAAAAAAAAAACGCTGTGTGCCTGCTATAAAATAAGTCACCCTCTCCATAAAGCATAAATAAATGAGTTGTTACTCTTTCCTGGATATCCCAAATCTCTATCTTTGCCTATAAATGTTATTTTTGGAACATCATTCTTGAGGAAGAACCATTTCCATAGAATTTCTATACCTTTTGCACTTTTCTTTAGATAGTCATTAATATGTAGGAAGACAGTTCCCCTGAGACTTTTCCCTGTATTACCTATGAGTGAGGCCTGTAGACTTGATGAATAAAATCACATGTTCTTTGGGCTGACATAAAACTGTAGAATGGTCTCCCAAGCTCATAATTAGTTGCTAATGTCAGACTGCCATTGTGTAACTCCAGTAGATCAAATGTATGAATGTAGAATATTAGCAAAAGGAGACTGACAATATAAATCTGTTAACAGGAGGAGACATGTCGAAGAATGTGAACCAGATGCAGATGAATCAACTGAACCAACAGATGGCCAAGATGATGGACCCTCGTGTGCTGCAGCAGATGGGAGGCTTCAAGGGTTTAGAGTCCATGATGAAACAACTCCAGCAGGGTGGTGGACCCATGGGAATGGGCAAAAATCCCTTCAAATGATTAATTTGGGCAACATAGTTCCCTTGGGGCCGACATAAAGTGACAACAGATTTTTATATGCGTGAGTGATGTTTGCACTTTAAGGATTTACTTACATGGAAGCAAAGCTCTCAGATTAAAATGAATTTGAAAAATAATATATTATTTTTGATAAGGATTAGTAAAGTACTCCAGCTATGTTGATGATTTATTTATTTACTTCAGTTTAGTCCTCAAGTTTAAAGGTAAGTATAAAAAGAAAACATCAGTATTTCAGATGCATATAAATTTTATGTTGCTATTCATTAGCAATTGATTATATAATAGTATCATTTCTATGTAAGGACTTCCTCGTAGTTTGTTACTTGTAATAAGAAGGTGAATTATTAAAGATTTTATAATATAACACTTTTATTGGCATACAATCATACAGAGTTTTAAACTAGAACAGTTATACTGTACTGTATATGGTACATATATATACAGTGCAGTACAATATAAGGGTACTCTATAATGTATGTATATAAAGCGTAAACGTGGAAATTGTACAGTATTTTTTACATAATATCTCCTTAAAGAAACAAAAGAGCATTCACCTCACAGTCAATGGTCAGGGGATCAGTTCCCAACTGGAGAGTAGGATTGGGTTTCCTCTTTGTACACTAGCCCTTGTACATGCAAAAGTAATGTGTACACTACTGGATGGCAAGGATGTGTGCGCCGTAGAAGGTGATGGGGGTACCGTTGGCAGCGAACAGGTCATATGAGGGTTGCTTCGGTGTGTCTTGCAGCAAAGGAGGTATGATGCTGACCAATGCCTCTGTGTCAACGAGGAATTTCCTGCTGAAGATGCGGTCGGTGATATGCAGCAGTGAGACGCCTGAAGTGATGGAGGTTGTGGCGTCTACCAATCCCCGTCAATGCCGTTTCCCGAGTAGTTGCAGGGAGCCTCACAACGTCTAGCGTTATCACCGAAGCGTTGATGGTACCAGCAGAGGGTAGGTGCACCGTGCTGGGAGCTGGCGGCGGTGTCCGAGGCAGGACGAAGACGTCGGGGTTGGTAGGACACAGTGCGTGGGGCAGGAACAGGAGCAGCAGCAGGCATGGAGGAGCATAGCTGCTCGAGGGTGTCCATCCTGCGGTGTAGAGACTGTAGCAGGGGTCTCATGTCTTGTGAGGTGTTGCTCGTCTGAGTAACGTTGATCCGGTTAACAAGATCAGAGGTAAGTGATGGTGTGGCCACTGAGTTGTCCGCGGCAGCATGGCGCACAACAGTGTATTCATGGAATATTCTCTCTGCCGTGGCTGCGTAGGTCGCCGGGGTTGTAGAGTAGTCCATGGTGAGGTGAACTTCTGCGGGGAGCTTCTAGGCGTGAAGCTGGCGCATGACAGTGTCAGGAAGCCTGTCTGTGTGGCAAGAGTTCAGTCTATGCATCTTGTCCCAGAGACGTGCAGGCGTTGAGTTGCCGAGGGGTAGACTTGATAGGTCTTGCAGGAGACTGGCGTCAGGCCACTGGTATCACCTCTTCAGAGCATCTCATAGAGCTGCGAATTTGTTGTCAGCTGGAGGTTGGTGATGACTTCTGAGACTCCTGTGGACAAGGAACAGACCAGGGTGACTTACTTCTGCTCGTCTTTAGCTGTTGAGCCGACGAGAACTGCCTCCACATGAATTATCCAGTCGTTGATGTTGTGGTTGAAGACTGGGAAAGAGATCCGTTTCTCATCCATCCTTGTGTGAGTGCATCACTCCGTTGGTCACCAATTGTAGCGTAGTGTATGTGGCGCAGTTGTCTAAGTTCAATTTTTTTTTTATGGTCACATACACAACTACAATAAAGGAGATCTTACACTCAGGGTGAAGGTGAGAAAGGAAACTCAGAATAGCTTAACTCTACATGTATTGTATGTACACTGCAGTGCTAGGGAGTTGCTGTGTGGTGAGGAGCATGTTGAAAGGTGGTCCTGTCCGTTTGAGAGCTTTGAGTAGAATGACCTTCCTGGTGAGGCTGGGGGTATTTATACGATTCTGCCGGATCAGGCTTAGAGGTGTAAGGTGAGCGGCGCTGCTGATTGGCTGGGCGAAGACGGCAGGTGACCAATCAGCGAGCGATTTGAGGGAAGAGACTGTGGTCTGGAACTCGCTGCTGATTGACATAAGCGAGGACGGGAGAGGAGTTGTAGGGAGAGTAGATCACTACAATACAAAATTCAAATTTGCTAAGTGATATACTAACTATCTATTCTGTACCAATTACTGCCCGTACCCTTTAACACTGCTTTATACGATAGTCACTGCCTGGCCAGAAAGCTTTTTAAATTTCTCACTCTGCATTTCCTGCCCTGTCAGAGTCTCTATATCCACTTATCTATCGCCACAGCACAATTGGCCACTTCTGGTCCGACGCAAGGTGAGGCTGGGTCACGTCACTGTTTGTGAATGTAAATGTCATCAACAACGCATGCGCAATTATCGTTTCGGCTACACCTGGCCGGGTATTGTACCTATGACTGACGCTTGTGAGTGACGAGTGTGTTCCCATTATTGATGTTACAATGTTATTACTGCGCTTCAACAACTAAGGTCTTTAATCGCGTAACAATATAAATAATTACACTAGTACATCAACAATTAAAGATTGTGAGCAACAGAACTGTTTGGGAACTAAAAATCCTACTTACCCAAGAGGTCTGGCGGGCGTAGCACCTCTTCCTTCGACTACAATGCTCATTTTACATACCAATTATCACCACTTGCTCCAGATCCTTGAATAACAGAACCAGCATGTTAGGTGTTTAATATTTGTGGAAATTATCTAATTCTTTAAGATGTAATGAAACAAACTCTCTTATTAAAAAAAAAGTTTATTTCCATAGCTGATGATCTACTGGCAGATACCAGATTTTCAAACGGTCATATATGGAATTGTTAGATTCCTGTACTGTACTTTAATGTACTTTTAAATACTTTCTCAATTTTTAATTGTATAAATAAATTTGTGCTTAATAAGGTGGTAGTCATGAAGGTGTGGGATGGTTGAGAGTGCAGTAGATTACAGTCGCTGAGATCATCTGCTTTCACCTCTGGTACATAGATCTTGAACACCAACCACCTGTAATAAGATTTTGAATTTAGATCATTCTTAATTAACATTAATGTATCATTACACAACATTTACCCCAAAATTTCTTGCATTCTATACTTGCATCCTTACATATATCCATACATTTGAGCACCTTTCTATAATGCCTTGCACGTGAGCACCAGCCTTCCTGCTCTCTTATGGCTGCAGCAGTCTTCTCACAGGCATCACCCACAACATTCCTTCACAGTACATGCCATTTTACTCAGATGAATTTAACATTCACTATTAACCATTGTATGGTGAGCACACCACCACTCCCCGTGCACGAGCGCCCCTCCACCCAGTGGCGTAGCTAGAGAGCTAGAGTGTGTGCCGCCCGGGGCGGCCCTTGAGTTTACCCCCCCCCGGTCCCCACAAAAAATACATATTGCATAGTGACTCATTCTTATATATATATATATATATATATTAAATAGTTTGTGTACCATTATAATATTACTGTACTTTCACATACTCAAATATAGTATGCTTTAAATACACACCAAACACACTTAAACTTTATAAGTAACAGTTAAACAAAAAGCAAAAACGACATATAGGATAGGGAAAAAAGTAAAAAAAAGTGTAAAAATTAGCACCATCTTTATTTCTGAAATGAAAACTACAACTTTCTACAAAGTAACTTTTCTTGTTTTTTTGTTGGCAAATTCTTCAATGACATTGTCAAAAACTATCTCATCTGTCAATTGTCGCTCTATAGACAGTATGGCAAGATTTCTCAACCGCAAGGTGCTCATAGTAGATCTTAAGTAATTCTTGATCAGTTTTAGTTTCGAAAAACTCCTCTCACAGGTAGCAACACTAACAGCAATTGTGAGGAAAATCCTCAGCATTATTACTATATTTGGAACCGAGTTCCCAAGGTTATACTTTTGAATAAACTGCAAAAGTTCAAGGGGGCCTTCTTTCCACGTCTGTATTCTGTCTTTAATAGTTATAGCAGCAACAGCAACAAAATGCTGAAGTCTTTTTCTCTCAACGAGGAACTCCTCTTTATCAATGTCGTCGTGATCGTGATCTATTTGACACTCATATTTATCATCCAAAAGATTCAATGGGGTAAGGAAGGCATATTTCTCAGCAAGTTCATGAAGCTGTTGAAATCTCAAAGTTATTTCTTGGATCACTCTGTCCAGCGAAGAAAACATTTCTCTCCTCAGTTCAATGTCGTATGGCAATTCAGCATCTCGTGATCCTTCACCAAACATTTGTTTCTTCTTTTTGGGTCGACGCTGACGCTCCATGACTATCCCCAGATCATTGCCCTAACCTAACCAATAATTAACCACAGAGAAGAACAGTATATTTTACCCTCAACTATTTAATTATGTCCGTAACTTTTGAAAGCCCTTACTGTTGTCAGACAAAAGCCACCCCGTCGATCAAAGTAGGGGGCTTTTGTCTGGGTGGCTTTCGTCTGGGGGGCTTTTGTCTGGGTGGCTTTTGTCGGGGGGGCTTTTGTCTGTACCCCAGTGAGGATAGTGTCTTAGTATAAAATCGCAATGCTGTGAAACAAAATCTTAATATTTAATCTCAGTACCGCAGCAAAAGTCACATCAATATTTTTTAACCAATACTTTAATATTTCTTACCTTATAGTATTATGTCTTCCAACGAAGTAAATAACTGGATCGAAAACACAAGAGAACATAAAAGTCGTCTAGCCTCCCCTCGTCTTGTCACGATGGAGACTTGTGCAGAACTGAAGTGAATTGCTTGTAACTGGTGGATTGGTCGGCTGTACATGAACTGATATGATGCGACTCTATTCAGAGATAGTGAAGAAAACTAATTAAGTGAGATAGTAGTGATTAGTAACGATGTTAGTAAGCAAATAGACAAACTAAAGCCAAATAAGTCACCTGGTCCCGATGAGATATTTGCCAGAGTGTTAAAGGAATGTAAGGAAGAGCTTAGTATGCCCTTAGCAAAGTTGTTTAACATGTCATTAAAAACCGGTGTAGTACCAGAATCCTGGAGGATAGCGAATGTAATACCGATTTTCAAGAAGGGGGATAGATCACTATCCTCTAACTACCGCCCAATCAGTCTAACATCAATAGTAGGCAAATTACTGGAAGCAATCATTTCAAACTCTATTCGAAATCACCTGGAGAAGCACCGATTGATCAATGATTCCCAGCATGGCTTCACAAGCGGACGTTCTTGCCTAACTAATCTATTAACATTCTTTTTCATCAGTTTTCGAATCGGTGGACGAGGGGCACAATTATGATGTGGTATATCTCGACTTTAGCAAAGCCTTCGACAGAGTCCCCACGAAAGACTAATTAGAAAGGTAGAAGCTCATGGCATCAAAGGTGACATCCTTAAATGGATTAGGGCGTGGTTACAGGACAGGAAACAGCGAGTGAGCATTAACGGCACTAAGTCCCATTGGAGCAACGTCACAAGTGGAGTTCCCCAAGGCTCAGTACTTGGACCATTATTATTTATTATATACATAAACGACATAGATATCGGCATAGACAGCAACATAAGTAAATTTGCTGATGACACTAAAATAGGACGTGTTATTAAATCTGACGAGGACTCCGCAAAACTACAGGAAGATCTAAACAAATTTTTCGAATGGTCTGAAAAATGGCAGATGAAATTCAACGTCGACAAATGTAAAGTACTCAGTATAGGAGATGTAAACAGGGAAACCAGATACCAGATGAACAACGATGCCATAGAGAAATCCGACTGCGAGAGAGATTTAGGAGTAATGATAAGTAGGAACCTTAGCCAAGTAAACAATGTGTTTTTGCTCGTAACAAGGCTAATAAAGTACTTGGGTTCATACAAAGGAGTGTTAGTTACAAGACTAGCGAGGTCATCCGAAAACTGTATCTTGCTCTTGTGAGACCACACCTGGATTACGCAGTTCAGTTCTGGTCACCGTATTACAGAATGGATATAGAATCCTTGGAAAGAATTCAGAGGAGAATGACAAGACTAATCCCGGGCATTAGGAACCTTGAGTATAGAGACAGGTTAAAGCATCTTAATTTGCACTCCTTGAGAGACGAGAGCGAGGGGCACCTGATAGAGGTGTATAAGGAAGTCAGGGCTAAACAAAGGGGACATTACAAAGGTACTCAAACTATCCAACCAGGAGCGAACTCGTAACAATGGTTTTAAATTAGACAAATTTAGATTTAGGCGTGAAATAGGTAAACACTGGTTTGGAAACAGAGTTGTGGATGAATGGAACAAGTTACCAAATATCATCATTAACTCGAATACGCTGAATAGCTTCAAACATAGGTTGGATGCTCATATGAGCAATAGGGGTTAGCGGGACTGCCCAGTATGGGCCAATAGGCCCGCTGCAGTTTCCTCATTCTTATGTTCTTATGTTGACCCGAGACTGCATGGTTTTGCAGCTACTGGAGACGTTAATCCTTCCCTTTGTATGGGCGGCAAGTTAATCCTCGTCGTGTCTGACCTAACACCTGACCCACACCACATGAGCTCACTGGCGTACTTGTTTGAAGTTGTTTCCTTAATCCTCAACAGGTTACAGGTTGTGTGTGTGGCGGGGGGGGCGCATAGCAAGGGTGTAGCTCATGACGTGGCCGTGATGATGTGGGTCAGGTGTTAGGTCAGACACGACAAGGATTAACTTGCCGCCGATACAAAGGGATGGATTAACGTCTCCAGTAGCTGCAGATATGGGTGATGAGCAGACCCAAAAGTGCCGCCCCCCAAAAGTGCCGCCCGGGGCGGACCGCCCCCCCCCCCGCCCCCCCCTAGCTACGCTAGTGTAGTTATGCCTGTACCAGAGTAACTTTATAGATTTACCAAAGGAAAAATCCAAAGCAAGTGTTCTAACAAGTGCTGACAGCATTCCTGTAAATGAAAATGGGAAATGCACTACAGTATTTAAGCATCAAGAAGCTAGTACAATATGTAGCCTTCATTTTTAACCGTGCTGTACAGTGCATAATGATTTAGGAATGTTGTATAGTGTCCAATTTTTTATGCAATCATTGATTTTTTTTCCATCCCAGAATTTTATGGGGTTTTATTGCCTCATGTCAGCCTAGGGAGACAGGTATTGTACCAATCATGTCTATGGACTGAAACCCAGGGTGACCCTCAACATTAATAGGTGGCACTAAGCAAACAATTAATACCATTTTCTTGTCACAATATGGAGACTTAGAAGAGGGTACTGTATCTGGTAGACACAAGTCACGACTGTGAATCATCTTGGTGTTGTAGCAGGTTATGCAGTGTAGTTCTCCCTGCATAAAACTTGGGCAGCTTTTAAGGTTGCACCACATGATTCCTGCATTGTTAACATGGTGGTATACCAGCCTATATTTGATTCAGGATGCAAGATTGTTTTCATTTGGTGTTATTAATCCAATTACCAGTTCAATTTATGGTTGTGTGTGGTTCTGATTTTTACAAGATGGATATTTGGCCCGTGGGTTGGGAATACCATAGTATAGTACAGTAACTGGTTTGGGGCCAAACAGGGTTAAAGGAATCCCTGTTAATGATGTTTGTTGGAAGCTGACGGGAGTTCTCATCATGGATAATTGGGTTGCATATCCACTTAGGTCATCAATATAAGTAAATACTGTACTGTCGTAACATCTTGATTCATGAACCTCCCAGTGTCTGTCCAGTTGTTTCTGCGTTCAAAACGTTTGGAAAGTAGTCCGATGATATTGAAACCACTGAATCACTCAATAAAGTAATACATTTAAGAATTCAATCCAATTTGGATTCTCAACTACAGCTAAGCTGAAATATACATAATTTCCTAAGTAAGTCATATTAATTGTAAAATATTTTGTGTGAGAGAACCATCGCACTAGTTTGTTTACATCTGGATCACGCAGTTCATCAAAACGCCGGGATGATTACTAGGAATAAATAGAGCTATAGATTGTTCACCATGGCTGCTGGGCCTATAGCAGAACGTAACCAAGGTCAGTGAAATATATGGTAATTGTTTTATTTAATATTTAGGTTTTCAACGCTAATATACTGTACACAGCCTTAAGCTGCGACCAGGCTGACAGTAGCTATGTACACAGACACTTATGGAGGAAACGGCAGCGGGCCTATTGACCCATACTGTGCAGTCCCGTTTATACCCAACCCCTATTGCTCATATAAGCATCCAACCTATGTTTGAAGCTATTCAGCGTATTCGAGTTAATGATGATATTTGGTAACTTGTTCCATTCATCCACCACTCTGGACATGGTCGAGAGGTTTAGAGCTATACTTAAAGACTCATCAGCCACACACAGTCGGTGATATAGAACTGCTCTATATTAAAAAAAGAATGATCCTAATAATTGCAAGTTTAATACCCATATCCGTATCAGACGAACCTCTCCAAGGCACTTGGTAAGATGTATGTTTTTTTTTATGCTGTAGGTTAAATATTAGTTTGGTAAATTTATGATAGTAGCCAGATTTCGATTTTTACATTAAAAAAAATATGTTTTTCCTTTGGTTCTTGTGATTCAAACGAATCTGCCAGAAAGTGTTATGACAGCACCGAGTGTAAGCTCTTTCAAGACTAGACTTGACCAACAGTGGAGCAGGTTCAGGTACATTCAGGAGCCGGTGCTTGCCCATTACTTGCCAACAGTGCATTCCAGAGATGTGACCGATCTCCCAAACGGCTAACGAGCCTATCAGTGGCGAAGAGGGAATAGTAAACAAACTGAACGGAAACATAACATAAGAACATAAGAAAGTGGGATACTGCAGGAGGCCGACTGGCCCATACAGGGCAGATCCCTTTCACACCCATCCCAGCACTTCCATTTGCCTATCCAACTTCGTCTTGAAGCTCCCTAGCGTCCCCGATCCTACTATAGCACTCGGTAGCCTATTCCACATATCCACAACTCTATTACCAAACCAGTGCTTGCCTATATCCTTTCTGAATCGGAATTTATCTAATTTAAAGCCATTTGTTCTAGTTATTTTGTTATTACTGAGCTTCAGAACATCTTCCATTTTACCCTTGTTAATCCCACTTACCCACTTGTACACCTCTATCATATCTCCCCTAACCTACGCCTCTCTAATGAATGTAAGCCTAAGCTTTTCAGTCTTTCTTCATATGGAAGGTTTCTAATATTATGGATCATTTTTGTCATTCTTCTTTGTACTCTCTCCAAAGAATCTATGTCCATTCTATAATAAGGACACCAGAACTGAACCGCATAATCCATGTGTGGCCTCACTAATGCTAGGTAAAGTTTCAAGATAACGTCAGCAGTTCTGTTACTCACAGACCTAGATATGAACCCAAGAATCCTGTTTGCCTTGTTGCGAACGCTAATACATTGTTTTCTAGGTTTCAAGTCGTTGCTAACAAATACACCTAGATCTTTTTCACAAACTGAGTTTTCTATTTCCGTGTTACCTAGTTTATACTTAACGTTTGTATTCGTCTTCCCTATCTGTAGTACCTTGCATTTATCAGTATTAAAATTCATTTGCAAATTTACTAATCCTACTAGTTATGCCTAAATCAAGATCATTAATGAATATAACAAACAGCAGAGGGCCTAATATAGATCCCTGGGGAACTCCGCTTTTGACCGCACCCCAGTCTGACTTTAATCCATTTATGCTGACTCTTTGTTTCCTACCAGTTAACCATGACCTAATCCATTTTAATACTGATCCACCTATTCCATGTGCTTCTACCTTCCTTATCAATCTCTCATGAGGGACTCTATCGAATGCTTTACTGAAATCTAAATAAATTATATCATATGACTTATCATTATCTACCGCTTCATATACTTCTGAGAAAAAGCTATTCAAATTTGTGAGACAAGAACGTCCCTGGGTGAACCCGTGCTGAGAAGAATGAATTAAATTGAATGTTTCAAGGTGGCTTCTGATTTTTGTAGCAATAATTGACTCTAGCAACTTGCCTATGATTGACGTGAGACTAATGGGACGGTAATTTGATGCAATTGATTTATCACCCTTTTTGAAAATCGGAACTACATTTGCAAGTTTCCAAGCTTCTGGCACTAGGCTACTCTCCTAAATTAACCATTATTTTTAAAAAGCGCCTGGTAATTATTCAGTTTAGCTTATGACCAGGACTTCAGGATAAAAATATATTCTTATTGAATTTAATTCTGAATTGATTTTCTTCTGTGTAATTTCTTGTGCAAATGAGCGGTTATGGAGATATGCCCCTCTTCCATCCATCCAATTTTGAATTCCACAAAAGTGGGCAGGGCTTTGAGTTGGAGGAAAATTGTGAGATAAAAGAGGGCGTGGGGGCATTACTGAACCTTAAAAACCTAACCCAACCTGATTTAATGCTGTGTTCCTAGCCGAACCCCCCATTCTTCTTGTCATGGCTGGCGAGGGTTGCATCGTAATCACGTGCTGATTTCGTCGACAGACCTTCACATTAATTGATCCAAATATGGCTTATATCCCTGCACAAGAAATACAGTAGAAGAAAATTGACTCCATTAAATTCAATTTAAAAAGAACCTATATTCATCATGTAGTCCAGTTCATCATGTGCTAAACCAAATATTAACCAAATGCATAATTATTGAGTTATGACCCTTCCTACACTATCAAGGTACAGATTTGTTTTATGCCATAATGGGAAAGTTTTATAAAGTTGCTGGCTAATCTGTGCCCCCATTACAGATTATTATCTAGGTAGACAGGTAAGAAATGATGAGGCTTGTTAGTTTTCATACTTGACTGTCCCGCTTTTCCAGATGCTACAATTTATGTTGGAGGGCTCGATGACAAAGTGTCAGAAGGGCTCTTGTGGGAACTATTTGTGCAAGCAGGGCCGGTAGTGAATGTTCACATGCCCAAGGACCGCGTCACCCAGCAGCACCAGGGTTATGGCTTCGTTGAATTCATGGGTGAAGAAGATGCTGACTATGCAATAAAAATTATGAACATGATAAAGGTGAGATTTATCAAGCTCTGATTATGTTTTAAGTAGTTTGATCTTGTTTACAACATACTTTAAGTACTTGTATGGTCTTATTTAATTCAGTTCACGAGTGAGAATAATTGTAAGTGTTATGGATCTTGTGGATGTGATGAAAATAAAGCTCCTCTGGTACAATCTTATACTACAAAAATATGTGGGCTATTGTTTTATGAAGTTTAAAAAGCATTAAGGAAACTAAATGTTATGAAAAAGCATGTTAAGTACAATATACAGTAATGAGAAGTTTGTTGCTTTTGAAGAAATATTTTTTTGGGTAAGTATTTATTGTTTTTTTGTTGTTTAACCTCTCATACAATATCTAGTTGAAGCCACTTCTTAATTCCAGAATGTTATTTTTCTTGTGTCATGAACAGACTCATGGCCAGACTGGCTATAAAATGGAATTTCAGGGTCGTGTGTGTGTGTGTGATGTTAATAATAGTAATGATACAGTAAAATTTCTTTAATCCGGACTAATTGGGGAGAAGGTCTGTCCGGTTTGGCTGAAATTCTGGGTTAGGCGGAGATCTGTATTGTCTATATTCGCGAGGATGGGGGATTTCCCACTCAAGCTACCTAAGAACACCGAACCTACTGTAAATTTTAGTTTAGACTTAACACTGAGGCTTTTTATATGCCATATGATTTTTTTATAGCCTCTTAGGGAAAAAGTTAACATTTCCTTGGTTTTTCATCTGCTCTCGGCAGCTTGGTGCTGGCTCTCAGTACAACTGTATACTTGGCGAGTTACCCATCAGCTGATGTTGCTGGGCTTTCTCATACATCTGGTAGTCATGTGCTGTATGCGATGTTCATGATTTTTACAGTGAAGTGGTTGGAATGGGGCTGTTCTTATACTTGTCGTTGTATGGCTGAATGTGGTTGTGGTGTCATGTGCATTGTCTTTGTTGAAACACTAGTATTGCTTAGATGTGTTACTGATATCATCCTTTTCTTCAGCTGTTTGGTAAACCTATACGAGTCAACAAGGCATCAGCACATCAGAAAAACCTGGATGTTGGTGCGAATATATTTATTGGGAACTTGGATCCTGAGGTGGATGAGAAACTTCTGTATGACACCTTTTCAGCTTTTGGTGTCATTCTTCAGACACCAAAGGTAGGTATCCTTTTTCTGTACTTTTATGTTTTCTTGGTATTGGGCTCAAATTTTAATTTCACTTGCAGAATCTTTCTCAAAATTGTTCTATTCTGCATTTAATAATGCTGAGTTGGCAGGATTGCTTGAGACATAAATTTATTGCATTCTGAACAGGTTGGTATCAAACAACTGGGTACGACAGATTTTAGAATGAGCACTATGGCTCTTGTCATCTCAGAATGGTTGGTATGTTTCTTTGTGAAGTGACTCAGTATTTCATAGTAATATATATTGCGTGCCTTTACAATATTTACAGGTAAAAAGAAATAATTTAACCTACAAAAAAACTTCCTTGGAAAGCAAAGAGTTATCATTCATTTTCTCAATGTATGACATTTACAGTATTTGAGAACTTTTTTGCCAACTGTACATGAAATTCTTTTGTGTTACACTACCAAATATCATGCTGGAATTGTATCTACAAATTCAAAATAGAAAAGGGAGGGGGAGGGAGCCTGAAGTCACTTGTGGTTTCGTGGAGAAATTTTAAGCACCATTATCTGTATTCAGACCTATGATACATTGTAGAAAAGATCCACCAGTATTAATTATTAAAAGTACAATGTCGTGGTTGTTACATTAGTCAGATTTGTTTCTTTAGTTTTGTAGATTTCTTGTTATTTGACTAGTACCACCAGTCCCACATAAGGACCCTAATGGAATTAAATTTCTAATGTCATTCTTGGTCATATCCTATGACTGTTTGCCATAGACTTTGTTGAAATCATTAAATATTTTAGAAGCTGATTATTCTAACACGTTTGAGAGTCGGGAATCTTTCGGTGATGCTTGAAATATTTGTTGGAGAGTTTTGCAATTTAATTTGACTAATTAAGCAATCACCTCATACATTTCATGGAAATAAGGGTTTGTGAAAAAAATGGGTTATTAGTGTACAGTACTGAATTTATTTTGTTTTAGTCATGATCGTTGGACCTAAAATTTTTCATTATGTTTTCTTTACAGATCATGAGAGACCCAGACACAGGCAACTCAAAAGGTTATGCATTTATCAATTTTGCCTCCTTTGAAGCATCTGATGCTGCCATTGAAGCAATGAATGGACAGTACCTATGTAATCGATCCATCAGTATATCCTATGCCTTTAAAAAGGATAGCAAAGGAGAACGACATGGTACTGCAGCTGAGCGGCTGCTTGCAGCTCAAAATCCTTTGTCACAAGCTGATAAACCTCACCAGCTATTTGCTGATGCTCCGCCACCACCCACCCAGTCTGCCCCTCCTCCTCCTGCTCCTCCCCCACCTCCATCCTCAGCTGGAGGAGTCACATCAAATGCCCCACCTGGTATGTCTGTGCCTCCTCCTGGCATGCTAGTCCCACCCCCACCTCCTGTACCACCTCCACCTGGAACCTCTTCTTCTGTTCCTCCTCTTCCCAATGCTCCACCCACGACTTCTGTGCCTCCACCACCTGGTTCAGCCCCTCCCCTTCCACCTATGCCTCCACCACCTTCAAAACCTCCTCTTCCTGGACAACCTCCTCTTCCTCCTTCAGGGCCCCCAGGACCTCCTGTATCAGGACCCCCAACTTCAAACTCGGGACCAATGCCACCCTTTGGGCCATATCCACCACGTCCTGGCATGCCCCCACCTCCCTGGCAAGGTGGGCCTGGAATGCCACCACCTCCTGGTATGCCTCCACCTCGACCTGGTCCACCAGGAATGCCACCACCTCCGGGAATGAGGCCTCCTCCCCCAGGATGGAGGCCTCCGCATCCAGGTGGACCCCCTGGAAGGCCTCCATTTGGGAGACCACCATATCCTCCAAGAGGTCCTCCTGGGCCACCACCAATGCCTGGAATGGGACCACATATGCGAGGTGGGCCTCCATTGCCTCCTGGCCCTCCTCCGTCTGGACATGGGCCCATGCCTCCTGGTCCTCCACCAAGAGGAATGAGACCTCCACCTCCTGGGGTGCCTGTTTCTAGCAGTGGAAGTGGTCCTCCTCCCCCAGGCATGGCACCACCACCACCTCCTCCACGTCCACCTCTGCCACCCCCACCTCCAGGTGGAGAAAAGTAGATGATGGGATCATCCTCAAAGTAGTTTTTATTTTTTCCGGGGAATAGCCCACCCGGGCACAGGTTCACGACCCACAACAGGGCCTAGGGGGCAAAGAAAATAAGAGTAAAAAGAAATTAAAAAATAAGAGAAAAAGACTAGTAATGTACACCACAAAGATACCAGAAAACCAGCTTTCTAAATGTTAAAGAAAATTTTTTTTAATGTATGGTAATATTTTAACTTGTGTTGTAATTTTGTGCTATGAATTGTGAACTGATTTATTAAACTGGTATACAGTACTATGAATAATAAAAGGAAATTGTTTGATATGTTATCCACGCCTTTTTAATATAGTGTTTATACAATAACATTGTGTTCTTTACCAAATATCTTAATGGAAAGATTGAAATTCCTGTACAGTACATGAATAAATATACTGAATAGGAAATCTACTAAGTAAAAGCACACACTGTTTTAATTGTGCTGTCATGTATTATGGTAGTCCTTGCTACATACTCCTGCTATAATTGTTTTAACATTCAATATACAAAATTTATGATATATTGAACACCATTCACTTTATGTAGAAATATTTTGCTGATGTGCATTTTTTCCAGTCATGCAAATTTTCAAAAATTGTACTTGGGCTATTATACTTTGGACTGCACCACTTAATTGCAACCTGAGTTACTCCAAAGAATAGGGTTCACTGCACTGGTGCCTTTGCAAACCCAGGGTATCCGGTCAGGGGCCTGTTCTTCATTTACAAGCGGGAAGAATTGGTGTTTGTATTTAGCTCAATTGGTGTAAGACAGAGGTTTTTAACTTTTTCCACCCTATTTCTTCATTTTCCATCTTCCACTAAGGACATTGTTCCCCACCAATTCAAATAAAAGAAACAGAAAATTACTACAGTTTTTGTTCATGATATATTTATATAACTTGTAACAGGGTGATTCATTGATGAAAAAAATAATAATTATTCTTAGGTAATGCCAAAAATTAGCCAACAAAATCACTACAAAATATCTTTGTGGGATTTTTGGAACTGCTTCTTGTCCACATGGCTGTTGAAATTGGGTGGTTCCTGAAAGGTCGCAGCTCTTAGTCCCGTACAAGGGAGTGTTGGATACATGAGTTGACCAGGAGATAAAATTGAATGCTTCAGACTGGGGACAGGCACTAACACCACACCTCACGGCTCAAGCAGTGTTACTAACTTGTATATGAGATGTAATGATCCTGACACGACACACGAAAGAGGGAAGATTCTCCTATTTTGAGGAAATGTTCGGAATGATTTTTCCCTTCTCATTTGGTGCTACACAGCAAAAGAGTAACCCCATTAAGAACCCCTGGTCTTGGATCATCTTCACCTTTAGTCCAGGCATCCCATTCATGTATTTGGGTACAAGTATTTTTATGAAACTTGAGGCTGAGGATGATTTTGGTTGGATTCCATTAGTCTGTGTTTTTCAGCCACCATAGACTGTTTTGGTTAACTTTTCATTTCTGGGCTGTAACAATTTCCATTCTTTTCTTGGAACTTAGTACTGTATATATAGTACTATACAGTATAGAATACCGGGTTAGATGCTATGAACAGCTTATTGCTTAGTTTGTGAAATTCATGCACACTAGTAATTTGGTTCATGATTTACAAAAAGTATAAAGTTTGGTAGTTTTATTAGAATTTTATTTTAATTAACTAAAGAATATACATTTGTTTATGGATTTGAAGAACTTAGTACACAATGAGTAAGTTTTTAACCGAGTTGAATGAATGTAAAGTGTGTTTTTGTCAATGTCAAAACCACCTAGAGACAACCTCGAGTCATATCAGTTCCCTGCGCTCTGGTGAGTACTGTACAGCACAGCAGTACTGTACAGTACAGTACGCGTACTATGCATTATTCAGTGTCATATGTTATTTTTTATTCATAAAAAATTATACAGTATTTTCACTTGCCAATGGTGCTTGTGTAAATGAGAGGATCTGATCATCCCTGTATACTGTAATTGGAATACCCTATAGTTTTAACCCTCATAACCACCCCATTTTTTTACAGGGAAATTTAAGTGAGATTACTGTAATCGATTAATTTGGGAAAATGGATTAACTGATAAGCTAATTTCAATTATATTAGCCCACCCAATGTAACCATTGTTTTCATTCATATACTTTATTAAGGACGCGGACCATCGTCGTTCCCGCCAAACTTGTTTTTCAAAACAAGATTCAAATTTGATGCTGTAAATAGCGTAATAAATAATTATAAAATATTATTAAGTATATCGTATGAGATAAGAAATTAATCAAAACTTATTGATAAAATAATATTTTAAACTGACTAAGTATATAGGTGTAAATTCTTAATATAATATTTTTAAAGATTAAAGATGTTTCGCACATTAAGGTGATTGAGTTGCTAGATATTTGTCCTACTGTATTTACCTTAGCAATAGTTTTCAGCTCTTATAATTGTTGTTTTAAGATTTTTAATGTGCTTGTATATTTTATTATGATAATTTTATGTTCCTGTATTATGAAATTTGTCATTAGAGTCGGCATTTTGGTTATTATTGGTCGTCACAGGTGGTTCAGTTGGCGGAGTATTGGAACCAAACAAAGAAGATCTCCATGGTGTTCCTCTCCTCTCATAGATTACATGTGTAAACAAATAATTTCTCCTCCCAGGTAAGTTAAATATTGCTAGTAAGTAGAGTGAATGTCATAGATGTTGGTAATGTCAAAGATCAATATGTTTGTTAGGATCTTTGGTTTGTAGAACAGGATTTGTCAGGAGGTCAGGACGTAGTGGAGGTGAAGCCGACCTTTGTACGTGAAAAGAAAAGTAAAAATTGTTCAGTTACATCATCCTAATGTGAATTATAAAAGTTCTTATAATATTTTTTGAGTGTATGTTATTCTCAATGTTTCAGTAAGTGTGAAGGTCAGAGGTGATAGTTGGTTTAGATTTTTTTTTTTTTTTTTTCAATAGTAACATACAGATCTCATATCTCCTGATGCCTATAGTGACTCTTTGGTAGTTTTATGGGTAAGATTATCGTTTCGGCCATCCCTATGTTTTACCGGTGGTTTTTGGCGTGTTTCAATGAGTTTAATCTGACCTAACCTAATCTAGCCGCAGAACTCAAAACTATATCTAACCTAACCTAACCTAAATTCCTAAGATTCCCCGAATGAACGAAACATTGGTAAAATCATAAAAATTTGCTTGTCTAAATGCAATAAGGTAGTAGTGGACGTACAGTATTGTATTTTTTTTTTTTTGCCATAATGTTTTGGCTTCATGTAATGATATGAATTTTGTACATAAAACATATATTACACTTACATTTTAAAATAAGGTAAAATTTCACTTGTTGCCACCCAGTACTTGCCAACGGTGCATAATAGAGACGCGACCGACCACCTGAGCGGCTCATGAGCAGATCAGTAGTGAAAAGGATAAAAGTAAAATTAAAGACGTGGAAGTTGAAATTATGCTTAATGGATGTAAAATGCGATTTTGATTAGATTTTATTTTATGCAAATTAATATTAAAAAGTTATGACATTTTTAATGTGACATTTCCTACTAACTTACTGGAAAAGCATGCACATATAATTAATTTGTAGAAGTATATGTGTTAGTGTAGAATATATAATTAATTTTAGGAAAATAACCTAACCAACACACTATATCATGCTCTGATTGGTTAAGACCAACAAATAAAATGTTAAGTATCTTGCTTATACATAATTTGTGACAAATGCCATAGAAGAAAAATGTTTTAGAATAGTCAAAACTACTGATTGCAACCATAAAATTGTCAAAATTCTGTAGGTGGCCATCATGTGACGGCTAAGAAATAAGGAAATTATAATTAGGAAACTTGGTCAGTTATAGTACAGTACAGTATTAATAATTTTATTCATGTACAGGGGAAGCTGAACACCACCAAGATGACGGATGGAATGCTCTCATTATCATGGAACAACCACAGTACTACATTTTGTCACATGCTCTCACAGCTGAGACACAAGGTTAGTGTAACTAAGCTTACTCCCATTTAAATTTAAGGATCTCACAGGTAGAATCTGTGCTAGTTTAGGGTTTTAGGAAGCAATAGGGAAATAATGTTTAAAGTATTATTAAAAAGCTACCATAATATAGCTACCCCCATATACTGTATGAACATTTAATTTTGTTCTAAGTAAATAATAGTATTTTTTCACTTCACTCTTTCAAGCTTTTTCCTAGTATGATATAAACAGTATATTGTAGGAGCTGTAATCCAGAGCAAAGAGAAACTCACTTCAATTGTTTTCAGTCTTTCATTCACTGCTGTAACAAGCAGTACATCCATCCCCCCAAAACTACTTGATACCATACCAGGCTCTCCAATCTTTATTAAATATCTTTGCCCTACATGCCCAGCCTGCAAACATCTAGGGCATCCTTCTCTGTCTTCCTCTTCTCCCTCCTTCAGTCATTACTGTATTGTATATATGTATATTTTTTACCAGTCTTTCACATCTCATTCTCTCAGTGTGTCCACATAACATCAATACACCCAGGTCAACTCTCCACCTGGTTTCTCTCACATCCACATCACATTTTCTTTATCTTTTATTCATCACATTTTATTTACTGACATAATATCCTCAAGTACATCAAATTCTTTATTTTAGTGTTGTATCATTTTGTTACAGTATATTCACTCAAAGTGAATATCCTACATAGACAGGTGTTGTGTAATTAGATTTCTCCAGGCTTCTGACTGGTGAAAATTTCCTCGTATCATTTTCCAAAAGTCATTTGATATCTTCATTCATAATACT
The DNA here is from genome assembly GCF_018991925.1 of Homarus americanus. Lineage (NCBI taxonomy): Eukaryota > Metazoa > Arthropoda > Malacostraca > Decapoda > Nephropidae > Homarus > Homarus americanus. Next base: position 10,213,775 of record NW_024738300.1, on the reverse strand, counting down.
TGTACAGTGGTCCTTCGATTAACGATCACAATTGGTTCCACAGAGTCGTTCGTTAACTGAATCTATTATTTCAATGGGATATTGGGTAATTAGTTCCAACTCACAGAAAAAGTACATACAAAGTACTGTATACCAGTAATAGACTTAACAAAACATTAAATATAAACTAAATACAGTACTGTACTGTACAGTATACTGTACAATAATAAATAAAAACAATAGAATACTGTATTTTAACTTACTTTGAGGTGTGTATGTCGTATTCCCGGCAGCTTTGTTTACATATTAAACCTGCTGATTGTAGAGGCAGTCGATGATGACATGCCATATTCTTTACAGAGTGCATTGGTTCTAATGCCTTCTTCATGTTTCATAATAATTTCTGCATTGTATACTGTATTATCAATATGTGAACTAAATTTCAGAATGCCCAATAATTTTAATGTAAAAATGCAAAAATATTCAAGAGACCAACAAACTGGATGTTCACTCCACTGTAAACAAAGTTAAACTGAGAAGCGTTGGTGGGTGATTCGATCAGCTGATCGGCACACAAAAACTGTTCCCCATACTGTATATATTATCAATATGTTAACTAAATTAGAATGACCAATAATTTTAATATAAAAAATGCAAAAATATTCAAGAGCACAACTTTCTTGAGATTTACTCCATTGGAAACGAATGTTAACATAGAACCAATTACTGTATTGGCGGACTAGCCGATCAGCTGATGCACACAACAAAGCGTGTTTCTCGTAAGGCTGTCGTTAATCGAAGTTTTGTTCGTTAATGGAATTGAAAATTCTTATGGTAGCTAATTCGTAAACTGAAATTTCGCTAATTGGACTGTTCGTTAATCGAGGGACCACTGGGTATAACAAGTAAGGAAACTCCCCTAAGGCTGGCCCAGGATAGAGCTAAATGTGTCTCCATAAGAGAGTAAGTCATTGACCAATTGAATTACTGTGCTGTATAATGCAACTGACACAGCTAGAAGTTAGTCGTTTGTTAGAGGGAGGGACACTCTTGTATAGCACTTCCTCCTGTTTGAATGTTGTGCCCCTTCATAAGAAACAACTTTAGTTTAGGTTTAAACCCCAAATAGATACTGTATCAGAGTTTTTATTTTACGTAGCATAATGTTTATAATTTTTAATGACTATATGTAATGTTAATTTTCTTCTTCTTCTAGGAAAGATACACTGATGCTACTGTTGCTTGTGAAGGTAAATTCTACCCAGTGCATAAACTTGTGTTATCAACTTGTAGCCAATATTTTGAGGACATGTTTGAACACACATTGGGAAAACATCCAGTTGTGTTGCTACAAGATGTAAGACGTGATGAGCTAGAAGCTCTTCTCAGCTACATGTACGCTGGTATTGTGAGTGTTGCCCAAAGGGATCTTGCTCGACTTATTAAGGTTGCTGAGTTATTGCAAATAAAGGGTTTGGCAGTCCCAGATGAAATACCCATTGACAAGAAAAATACAGCGAATGACCGTAGCTTAAGCAGTGAAAGGACTAGTCCACCATCGAAGGTGTCACAAGGAATAGAGTCCAGTGATGACAGAAGTAGTCCGCATCCAAAGAGAAGACGAAGAGAAGAGAGTGGAACACCATCTCGGGGCGGATCATCTCCCACCCATGCCCCAGATTCCCCAAAAGCTCCCTTACATACCAAGGATAGTAATCAAATGCAAGAAAGTTCAAAAAATTGTTATTCTGTTCAGGAACAAGTTTTAGATGATGTGCACCAGAGAGTGGAAGATTTAGAGCAGCAGAGTGGAGGTGATAGAAGAGAACACACAGAGAAGTCCAACACAAACAGAACAGCACAACAGAGAAATGATCACCAGGTTAATCAGAGACTTAACCACCAACCTACCACTCAAGATTCTTCAAGAAATCAGTTTAAGGTGTGTAAATCAGTTTTATGAAAGAAAGTTAAATGTTTAATACACTGTGTATTAAAATTTCTTATTGGAATTTTTAGATCATCCACTAGTGTCATCAGCCTTTTTCCCTGTATCTTAGTGTTGCTAAGGTTCTCCTCTACTTTCTGTTGCATTATTTGAAACAAAAATTGCAGATGTTGAGCCTTGATGATTTATTCTGTGGCATTGGTGTATTTGATAAAGCTAATACGTGTACTCACACTCATTTCTTTTTATTTGCTTTTTATTACAATATGTGTGGTAGAGCTTGCAGGTAGATATAAGAACCATCAGCATTAATCAGGCCAGTGAAGCTAATATAAAGTCATATCTGAAAATTACTTTTATGTCAAATTTTAGGATGGTGGGGAAGAAGCAATAATCATAAAGGAGGAGGCATGGGAGGACCCAGGAGACAACCAAATTAATTCCATGAATGCCAGTATGGGTTATGGTCCTTCAGTAGAAGATTCATCAGCTGGTGGTATGGATGGAATCCAAGAAGATCACACTAAGTTATTGTTACCCAAAGACTATGAGAGCCAAGGCCACCCTGGCCAGTTACCACAAGCACTGCCAGAAGTTGTTGTTGAGGCACTAGCTGGGCCATCAAGCATGCATGAGGTTAGTTTTACTCAGCAGTTAATGTATTATCTTTCCCTTTACAGCACAGTACAGTACTGTATATAGAATGTCTTCCTAATCTTTGGATTCACAGGGAGGTCCAGGTTTTCTCAGTGGTTGACCATTCATTGATCCAGTGGTGACAGGGGGATTAATGACAAAATAAAGATACAGAATAATAATAAAAAGTCTACATTCATATTTGTAGAATACTGAATACAGTAACATATATTTTCATCATGATATAAGTTGATGTGTAAATATTGTACAGTAAACTCTCAACATTTGTGGTGTTGTATTTCTGGGAATTGGAGTGAATATTAAATCTGAGAAAGTTAGACAAGGAGTTAGTTAACACTGTGTGATACCTCCAACATTGTACAGTATCTATTGAGGACTTTTATTTGGGGAACTAAACAGTCATGAAAGAATAAAAGTTAATGGTAATGTCAAACCCTGTACCCTATATTTGGTATGCAAGAGGTATTGCAAAAACTGGTTAATAGTTTAGTGGAAAAAAGTGAGGGAAATAGGCTAAGAGTTAATGATATAAAGATAAAAGAAATGTTTGTTTCTGAATCAGAAGTACAGTATATGTATAACCTTAAATAAGAGTTATGGTAGGCAACAAGGACCTTAAAAAGAGATTGAAAATTTTATGAATTTGAAAGTAACATGAGTTGTGGTAGGAAATGACCATAAAAAGCAGTATCAGCCAAGTAAATATTGTATTTAAATAATCTTTGAGTTCTTTAAAAAATGGGAATAATTTCAATTTGAGAAAAAATTAATAATTTTTTTTGCCAGTGCTCCTGGGTAGGTCAGAAGTATAGACACGTATTGCAGACACCAGATGGATGTTAGTAATGTGCTACAGAAGGATGCTAAACGTCAAATATATCGATTGGAAAACAAATGAATAAGATTAGTATGAACTATGAGACAATACTGGAAACATTTAGAGCAAGTAAAAAGATAGTTTGACAATAAAATTAGGGAAGGTAGAGTAAGGATAATGGTAGAAATATTCACTGGCAGAATTGAAGGTAAGAGAGCCAGGTGAAGACAGACTGAGATGGATGAATGATATTAAATGCTGGGTCTCCAGAGAGAAAATTTAATAAGATTGATAATGACAGCCCGAAAAAATCTGAATTAGCGGACCATTACCATTATCTCTGACATGAAGACAGCACCTTGAATGAGATGCTGATCCATGCAGTTTGACCTGTTATGTATGTTATCTTTCCCTTCCCTTAATTAAATCCAGGTTGAATTTTAGATGGAAGGAATACACAATTAGCAGTAAAGTTTACATATGTGAGGTTAAATTGTACTATTTATGTTTACACTCTACTGTATGGCTTACCGACTTTTTATAAGTGTAGTGTTGTAATTTTGAACCTAATACCACTGCTGTACAAACGGCAACACATTACCTTAAACATATCAAGAATACAAATCTAACAAATTATTGTATTTCTTCAGTGGCTAGGTGGAGGGGACTTTACTGCAGGGTTATCTGCAGTGGAAAATTACAGTGGAGAGGGAAGTCCACCCACTGCTGACCACCCACAACAGCATCAGATGGTAAGTGTTGTTCTTGTTTTACAGAAGAAACTGCCATTTCTGGGGATTTATTCAATACATGTAAGGTGTTCTCCGTCCCACCTTGCATTAAATATGGAAAACCTTATTATAACATGAATGATTGATAGGCATTTGCAGAGTTATGAAATGTATATACTGTATGCATATATTTGAACATCTAAAGTAACACATACTGAGATGTACAGTACATGAAGAACCATGATGGTACTTTCTTCTGTTAATGTTAATGTTGTAGATGCTTTGAACTGTAATGAGCTCACCTGTGTCGTTCTTGGGTTTGTCTTCAATCAAGCTTCTGTTGGTGCACAAAACAGATGGGAAAAGCATGAGATTGCCTGTAGCAATAGTCCCATTCTTGTATATGAAAACTTGGCCAGTTTTGTAAAACTACACTCGTCTTGTATTCTACGATAATAGATTTGGAGATATTTTAATTATGAGTTCCAAATGATAGATTTGATTCTGTGTATGACCCATTAGGTGTACCTATCCATAACCGGAAGAATCGTTTCAACCTTATTCCAGGCTCAGGCACTTGTTTAAAGGCAGTACAATATGTCCACTGGCTGAAAAACTAAGCTTCCCAGGACCTGGACATGTAACTAGAAGCAATCTGCAAATTAGTTAATGTTCTCTTATCATATCTGGGTATCTAGAAGAGACCTGATGCACTGCTTGACTCAATTGCTTGGCTACAAAGGTCAATTTCTCAGTCAACCACCTCAATTCCAATCATGTGAACAAGTCATTACTCCTCATTGAAAAGAGCTTCCTCACAAAATTTTATTTAGAACATTTGTCTTTTAGTTTGATTGTGACCATGCAGTCCTAGGTGTTAGAGCAGGGGTGGGCAAAGTACGGCCCGCGGGCCACATTTGGCCCGCCAAATTATTTTTGTGGCCCGCCACTGCATTTGTATTTACAAATACAAGGCTTTACTTTGTGTAAATATAATACATTTGCATCTACATTAAGTGGGTGGCCCGCGAAGTGTGCCACCATTCATGAAGTGGCCCTCCATCAAAAAAAATTGCCCACCCCTGTGTTAGAGTAATGAAAAGTTTGATTTTAGCACATTACAAAGGCCTTCACATGGATTGGCAAGTGGGGCTCACACCACCCGGCTGTGTGCACTTACTTCGTGTGGTGCAATAGTTCAGGCTATTTTAGGATAGATTTATTTGAGATACAGGATCTGGCCTACAGGCTGTCAAGAGATATTCCTGTGTAATTCAGATTGGAATTCCAGGAAAGTTCTTCTAGGGAGCTTTGTTTGGAGGTACACTGCTTATCTTGTTGGAGTGGTCAAATCTTCATGCATTATTATCTAGGGATTATTATTATCTTGGATATATTGCAACCCTTAAGGGGCTTAAACAGCAAGTTAACCTGATTTTTCATGAGTCTGAGATACTGTAACTGTAATCCCCCCCCCCCTCTCTTACACAGTCATTTCACTGTGGTCTTTGCTATAAAATTTGCTATCCCAGAAAGCACCCTGGTCGAGACTCCTAAGTCTATTCCTTGTTTACTGTAATTTGCTCCAGTTTGTCATAATTATTGTTTTCTTATGTTCTTTTGCAATGTGACCTATATCAAGGGATTTTTATATCTGTTCCTTTGGCTAGACCTCTAATTACAAGAAATTAATATTGATTGACTCAAGACTGACTTTAGATTATTTCTGATGATTTGGTAAGGTGAGGTATGCATATCCTCCATTTGTGAGTTGATGTTCCATACACTTGATATCCATAATAGATAATACTGGTACATGACAAGATGCTGAGAGGCATTTTACATTGTGGATATTATTCTATGCTGCTTCCATTTTTAGAAAGTGGGTTGTTATGTTACCTATTGTATGTGGATGGACCCAATGTGATTAACTTCAGGATGTAATAATTTTGTTACCACAGGGTAAGGAGGGACATGTTTTTGTTCCTACCTCATTTTTCATATCTTTGGGCGTTGATGATATAGACGCACTGACTCCTGCCTGGACAGTGATGTGGGTGTTACTTTTGCCTGGATTTGGGTTTAGGTACTTTCTCCATCATTGTAGTAAATAAAGTTAAAAACTACATACTTTGAAATGTTTCCAGGGGTACACTGGAATGTTAAAACTTGAAGTTGTTCTAGCATCTTTAGTGATAGGTTTCTTGCCTTGGAATTTTCAAAAGCAAGTACATTAACTTAATACAGTACAATGATGTGTGCATAAACCTATGAGAGAAGCTTTTGTTATTAACATCTCTTCTGCAGTTTTCATATTTGTATTTTGATATTTTTTCTTTATTGTCCTTCTAGGGTTATCTCCCCTTCCTAGAGCCAGTTGTTTGGTTTCTGGGTTCTATGGGGCCTTTGTTTCATTAGAGGAATTGGTTACTGTGAAAGTCATGCTCCACCCGGGTCTTATATTGGGTAGATGTTATCTAAGCATCTTGCTCGAGGAGGTGAGTGCTGTGTCTCCTTTGGCTCATCGTTGTCTTGGACCAGACTTGTATTGACAGATTAGATCCCTAGTTTTCAACCTAAGGGAATTTATTTCAAGGCTGAAAAGGAGGATGATGCCTCTCACCACTCACTATATACTCTGACAGCAGTTCTGTCTGAACTAAGTTTAACACATTACTTAAGTTGGCAAGCTTTGATATTAAGTCTTTGCTCTAAGTATGGAATCACTAGATCTTATATGTCTATTACAGTAAAGATTATCAAACTTGGTCAGGATGCATGATCTAGTGGAGTTGTGTATATTTGTTGGCATTCTTGTGTGGGATACCTATGAAGTACATTTTTGCAGAGGGGCCTTGGCACTTGGGAGTTTGTAAGGTCAGGTGCATTAGCATTTGGAATTTACAATTTTCTCCATACTTCCCATCTAGCTGAGTTTGGGTGCTTGGGCTGACCAAATGAGGCATAAGGTTATAAAGGAGGGACTGATTCAGAAATTCCATTTTATAACTGAGCCAGAATCATTGGTAACTCAGGTTCCCTCACTATTCCCTGTGGTGAGCTAAAACTGTCGTGGTCAACTATGAAATGGCATTTAGCAGCCAAGCAATAAGAGTCAAGAACCACACCGATGCTGGTGTGATGGTGACACAGTGCTTTCAGTGTTTAGTGGTAACTGCAGCATCTGTCAGGTCTCTTAGAAACCAGGATATCACTGAAAATTGTATGAAACTAATTCTTGGATTACCTTCAAATATGTGTTTGAGTTTCAGGGAACTGTGGGTTTTCAACCTATGGATTGACCATACGTGAGTCACTTGAGCCAGACTCGTTTATAAGATGCGATTTCAGGATCAATCCCTCATTTTTTAATATGAGTTTAGGTATTGGATTACAGTATCTGACAGGCATGAGCAAATTTTTAATTTAGAATGAAGTGATAGAAATGTACTGTAGCCATTTTGCACCTTGAGCTGTTTCTTGGATCTTTGCCAGAAAACTCCTTTCGTGATAAATCCCAACACAAGAACCTGGATAAATTGAAAAATGATCTGTTATTAATGCTTAAAACTCAACCGCATGGTTACCAGCGATATAGCCAGATAGTTGTCTGGAACCTCTATATGGTATTTTAAGAAAGTGAAAGATGCTGATTAGTTTTGTGCACTATTTCTTCCTGCTCATCTTTGCTACAGAAGGTAAGCTTTCTCTGTTTATGTCTTGAATTTAGATCAAGGTTTACTGTTAGGCAAATTATTGGTCACTAGAGAGTGTAATAAGTTTCTTTTTATTTTGGTTTCACAAAAGATGGGATTAGTTACTCAGAATATTCTAGGTTCATTTGTTATTGTGTAATGATTTTTTTTGGGGTTCAGGGTATTTTAAATTTTTATAAAGGCAATCTGAAATACAGGTAGAAAAAGTGATCCAAAATATAAAGTCAGTAAGAAAGTAGAGCAAAATGGTTTCATGACTTTTTGCTTCCTATTTATTATTGTATGCTGAGTTTATTGAATTGGTTACTGTATTTCCTTGTGTGGCCATCTTAAATATATGAAAATAAATACTGTACTGTGCAGTGGTGTCCAAAAAGCAGCCTTGCAAGATTGCAGTGTTAGCACACCTCCAAAGCTATTTCTTATACTGTACTGTATTCTTACATCATATTGTTGAAGTTCATTATTGAAATACGATGTATATTTAGTGTTTTCTATTTCTTTCATGCGTATGGTGTCCATAAATTTGAAACTAGTCAAGAACAAAGCTGAGAGGCATCACATGGTGCCAACTTTTTGTTCTCTTCTCCTCATTATTAATTTGATAGAATAGCAATGTGGGAGATATGGAAAATATACAATAAATGTAAAATAATTGAATGCTGACTAGACTAGATTTTTTTTAGGGAGGGTGAGGAATGTGTTAGTGTTGTTGGTAAGAGGGTGTGTACAGTAATGCTACACTGGTTGTTTGCAGCTAACACTTTCTTGATGGACAATTTGGAAGAAGAGTTACAAATGTTAAAGATTGAGTTTGAAAGAGTGTATTCAAGGATAAAGTTAACTGAATATGAATAAAGTGAAACGGATAACACTAAGTAGTAAAGGGAAATAGAAAGACATAAATGTTACCTGGAGTGAAAGTAAACAATAGAAAGTGGAATGTGTCAGGTACATAGTGGGAGTTGCTGTGATTAATTATACCACAGAGGAGAGGAAGGATAGAAGATTATTAGTAGATTTAGAAATGTATGGAGAGAGAACCATAAGACAGTTGATGAAGATGGATATGTACAGTTTATTTTAGATGACATTATTAGATGGATGTGAAGCTTGGACTCTGGGTGCATGCGGCGGTAGCACATCGGAAGTGACAAATGACGTACAGTACAGTACTTGAGAGCAATATACAGTATTAGGGAAATAGGACGCAGAGAATAGGAAATATGCTTAGGTAAAACTGAGGTATTTAGATGAAATAAGTGTATGACAAGAGATCAGTGAGGTTTTGCTTTGGTGGTTTGGACATACTGGGAGAATAAGAAATGAAAGATTGGTATAAATATTTTAATATTATGTAACAGAAGTGGATAGTAGGTAGGAATGGAATAACCTGAGGGCAAGGGTGATGGGCATCCAAGAAGCAGTAATTTATGTTAAAGGACAGAGAGTATGGCATTCAGTAATATTTGGGTAGGGATGTGTTGATGCTGGGTGATGCTGGTTTGTGAAAAGCAACAAGTAAACCAGATTTGGGGCCTTGCTGTAGAAGGGTGTAACATAACAGAACACAATTTTTGCAGCAGTAAGATTAAATAAGTAACTGGATGAAAGAGATAACTATGTGTTTACTGTATTTGATCTATCTTTAACTTACTTTGCATTATGCAGAAAAATACTATACAGTACTTTTAAGAGCAGAAGAAAAAAATTGCCATTCTTTTGGTAAATAGCAGTGGCTTTTTTATGCAAATTTTTATGGTAAATCAGAAGGTGAATATAATTTTTTTTTTTTTTTTTTTGAAAAATCTGTACATACAACTTGTTGCTCATAGAAGTATGGTTAGTTTTGTAGAAGTTGAAATGTGGTTGGTGAGTTGTCCCGTCTTCTTGGGCTGACCCTTCGCCAAATTCCTGCCTAGGTGACCTTGGGCTAGCTATCCACAATTGTGATGTAGTAAACCATTTTTTGAAGTTCATTGTGTTAAAAGGAAACCTATCCTTTTAACACAACGACTCTTGAGAAATTCAACCAATCTAAGACATCATTAAAAAAGTAAATTTTTACTTTAAGACTTGTCTAAGAAAAATGCCCATTAATGATATTACATTTAGTTAACTGACTGAGAACCTCAACTTACATTAATCTGGCTGCTTGTTGGAAAAGAATACTGTAGTGACAATATGCCAGGTCAGAATAACATACAATTTATCCTCATAAAAGTACGTAGTTGTGTTGGATTATTATCAACCAGAAGTAGTAATGGTGTAGACAATAGTATCCTCAGAACTTGAAGCTGTATTTTTATTTTGCTAGACGTCTTGCTGCACGTAATCTTGTTTGGAAGAATTTCACTATGCTCAACAGGTTCTGACGTACTGGTACGAACATCATTGATAGAGTCTTTGTGAATACTTAAGCCATCATGTTTATTCTGTATATGGAATTTAAAATAAAGTTATTTAGTTCTGAAATATGAAACAAAATTTTTAAAGTTGAAGAGGAGTTGTATTGTTCATTTACCTTGGTTTGTACATAACATGTCTAACATGGCATTTGTTTGAACATGGCATGTCATTAAGAAATGTAGGAGAAAAAAGATGGGGTGTGAAACATGGACTCTATAAGTAAGAAGAAGAAATGAGATGGTGTGTAATTCAAGAGGTGGAAAGTATAAGAGAGAGAGAAGGCTTAAGAAAGAGATAGAAGGATAGGTTAAGATCTAATCACATCCAGTTCAGACTGAATAACTTCCTGTTAATGTTACATTAGTGTTCTACAAGCACAGTGTGTATACAATTACAGCACTGTATATTCATACTGTAAGAACTTATCAAGTTTTCAAGATGAACTATTGTAAATAGAGAAATACTGTACAGTAAGTCCTCACTTAACGTCGTGGTTCCATTCCTGAAAACTGTGACGTTAACGGGATCAATTTGCCCCATAAGAAATAGATAACATACAGGAGCTACGTTGCCCAGCCTTCCTGTGCCCCATAAAATACATTACATGTACAGAAATTCAATGTAATTTTTATAGAAAAATTGTATATACATTTATAAATAAACTAAATCTTTTTGTATTGTACTCACTGATGGACGGAGGTGGTGGAGCGAGTGTGTGGTGGGTAGTGAAGCGAAGGAGGAGGGTGGCGAGTTTAAAACCTCCATTTTCGTAGCAAGGCTAATGGTCTTACATTGCTTCTTCACAACACTAGCATCAGTAGCACTTGATGGGTACTTGGAAGCCATTTCGAATGGTCAGAATACAATATTAAGAGCAAAAACACTTAAACACACACGAACACTGTGGTAGCTTAAAAAAGACTGGCGATGCTTGGGGACGCCTTGATGCTCCGCAGGTGAGAGTGTAGTGCGCCAACATGAGAGAGGGTGATGTGCCGTACAAAGTAGTCCATGACGACGTTATAATGAATAGGCGGGACGGTATCTGAATCATGGGTATCTAAAGAATAGCGACGTTATAACGAAATAACTTTATCGAGCAACGTTGAACGAGGACTTACTGGACTGTACTTTACCCTCATATTATGAAAAACAGACAAACACTTGCAGCTGCTTACTTTTGATTGGTTACTTAAATTTGGGCATAAGGAAACAAAGATAACTGAAGTATAATGGGTGGGCAACAGTGAATTTTATCAGCTTCTTCAAGATCCCGTCACGAATTACAGTAGGTAACAGGACTTGAATGTTACTGTGTGCTAATATACAGTATTTTCAATTTATTATCATGCAGCTGAAGAGCATATTGTTTGCTTCACTGTTGAGCACACTTTGGTGATGGGTGTGGTGTGGTGGGGAGGGAAAGATGATTTGTAAGATGAGTTAGTATGGCGAATATGAGCGAGGTGAATGATCTCCAGGATCATTCCTCAATTCTCAAATACTGTGGAACATTTTAAGATAATCAACACTGTCGCAGAGTGAGTTATTTAAGAATTTTATCATCGTCAAATATCTTGTGAAAGAACAAAGTACAGTACTGTACATTTATCACCAGAAAACTATTTTCTATCATTTAGTTTAACCTGGATAATATTTATTTAATCATGGGTGTTAGTTATTTGTATGATACCTGAAGTATCATGTAGTATATCAACCTCGTTAATTAGACTTGCAGTACAGTACAGTATATGTATGATGCTGTGGGGTGTTAATAAGTCTGTTCAGGTTTGTGTCTGTAATATTGTTGTTTGGAATATATCTCATGAATTGATACCTGATGTTTGATGTAACTTCTCATGAATATGTAACATCAGAACACCAAATTCAAGACCATGTCAAGGCAACATAATGCGGCTGTTGTTTACTGCAGTACTCTTGTTAAACTTATTTATATTGTTAATTCTTTAAATTTATTGGAACAGATCTTGTATTAAATTATACAGTAAATACTGTAATAGTAATGAGCATGTGATACAACAGTACAATATGTAGAAAACTTTCTAGGAGAGTTGGACCATTTTCATCTTGTATAAAGATATATTTTTAATATCATAACATATTTAAGCCCAAGATGAAGAGTTCTTCCATGTAGGAGTGACAATCGTAATGTGTCAGATTTAAACAAAAATATATTACTGAATATTTGAATTTGTGCAGTTAAAAGAAAAAAAATCTATATTTATACTTTTTCACGGCTGAGGAAAAAGAACTTGTCTGTTCATTATGCCAGCTTGGTTCTCCAGGAGTCTAAGGTATAGATATAGTTATGAATGGACTTTATGTCAATAAAAAAATTTTAGGATGCAAGTTTTATTTTTTGCTTGGCAGTTTTGGGATTGTTTCCAGAGTAGAGGGATTGAACTTAACTGATTCATTAAATTCTTATTATGACTGTAAAATGATTTTTTGTTCTTCTCTTTATTTATTGTAAAAAAAATTTAGCTCTGGTTTTGAAGGAAATCAAGAGCTCTTCCTACCACCCTGGCGTCAGTATTGTAGTATCATGGTTTCCCACTTTCACATTGTGTTTAGCTCAGTAGCCTTTAACAGACAAGTATTTGCAGCCACTTGCATTGCTTGTTTAATTGAAACTACAAAGGAATTTCATATTGAAGACCTATAAGTATCCTGAATACTGTACTTGTATGTTATAAATACCTTATCATGATTTTTTTTTGCATAAACAACAGGAATTTTGATATTGTATATCAGTGGTCAGTGTGTGTATGGACCCTCATTCTGTTTCTTTTGAAGTCAATTATTTTAAGGAAAGATTTCACAGTTTTGCAATTATTTCTACTATTTTGCCCTTCATACGGAAATGCGTTGTATTATTTATTTTGATTACTACTGGTGCTGTAATTGCCTTCAATGAGCTTTAGGCAGAATAATATGGGTGAAATTGATGGAGATCTGCAGAATCTGAGTTGAATGGAAGGAGAGTTTTATGTACTGTAATTGATTAAATACCAAGTTAGTGTAACAAATGCCACAGCCTATTTAAAATCAACAGAAAATCTTATGCTTGAATAACAAAAAAAAATAAAATTATTAGCTAGTGGTCGGCATCAGCACCCACCTGCTTGGTGCCACAAGCCATGCTACCAAGGACACAAGATACTTGAAATGCTCTTTAATGCATTTATTTTCTAAGTTATTTCATTTGACTTTAGTCCAAACAGACTTGAAGTGCGTATTAACCGTCATTGCTGCATATGGGGACACCTTGGTGAATAAATTTGACAGCAGTATTTGTCTCAACTCGCTGTCCTTTTTATTTGTAAAAAAAAAAAAGAAGCATAAATTGGCCTAAATTCTTTCCCTGGTATTGTCTAAATCAGTGGTTCTCAACCTTGTTTGCCCCATGCACCCCTTTCACCATATGTCAGGATGTCATTCCCCCTCCTTTCCAAGATTGTCTGCCTCAAAAAGTGCATTCCAAATAATATGCATATAATACTGAAAAACCTTTATTTTTTCCATATTAGTACATATACATTTACAATTTTACATGGATTATTTTTATAGTGAAGTTTTACAAATGAAATGTCAATTGAAAATGTTGATGGATTTATAAAACTTGAATAAAAGTAAAATAGTTTTTTATATTTATAATAAATTACTTAACAGACCAAACTGAAGCATAATGCAATAAACAAAAAGTTCAATAGAATACCAGGATATTGTAAATTTGTAATTAATTTTATTCAGATGAAGATTACAGTCAATGAGAAACCTGTGATTGTTTTTTCTTCGCCAATTCTGGGATACGCGGAGGAGTGCTTGAAAGGGCACAACGCAGGTCATTTTCTACCTCTAATCTACTACGTATTTACAATACGGGTAAAGGAAATTACTGTCCCATCTGCAAAAATGCCGGCAACTTTAAAACTACCCACAGACATTCTTGGGTACATCCAGGGTGTCATCCGTGAATAATAGTGGACAGCGAAATAAAAGTTCGCTGATTTGGGGGCCCCATGTACAGTATTTTATTTACCGGACGATTTATTTTATTTTTTCATTTACTATATTTTGTCATTCTATTTCTTCTTTCCTCTTAAATTAAGTGATTTTGGATGTATATAAGGACTTAGGCTATGATATAGGGGGATTTTAAACATTGTTCTGTAAGTACAGTTTGCACATAGCATGTGTTCCAACATACGTACAAATCTGACTTAAGAACGTCCTCAGGAACGGAACCTGTTCATAAGCCGGGGACCCCGTGTATATGTACTGCATGTTCGTAATTTTCTGATTGCAGGTATCCCTTGAGATACAAATGGGTTAGGTTCCCCCAAGAAACATCCGTTGGGTGAATTTTTTAATCAAATAAAAAAACATGAGAAAAATAGGGTTTGGTTCCCAATGGCAAAAATACCCCAATACTGTACTTACCATACTCCGAAAACACAAAATCGGTTCACAAACAAGATCAAAACCTACAGTGGACATTGTTGTAATTATTTTATGTAAATAAGATGATTCTATACTTGATAGGGAAGTCAACTCTGTCTTATCAGGAGTAGATGACTATTCTTTACTGAGCCCAAAAAGTTGACACCATTTCAAAAACTTAACACAACTCATTGATGAGGTAAAAGTTGATGGAAGGTGTGCTGTTGTGACTCTGCCTTGAAACATTTAAAACAATACAGTAAACACATTGCCTGAAGGACCCAAATGATTCCTCTTGGGTTAACACTAAGTACTTTATCATTGTTATGTTTATTCAGTTGGAGACATTTTGTGTATTATATCAACAGATTTAAGCCACCTACTAGGAATAATGAAGCCCAGCCTGGTAGTACAAGTGTATTAGGTTGAACAAACATCACATAGGCAGCTACAATGCTTAAATGAAAAATGCTGTGATTCTTGGGTGCTAATGTGTATGTAATTCACTAATGACTTGAATGTTGTAATGAGGTACAGTATTAGGATAACAGATTTTGATAAAGTACAATTAGTGAACAGTTCTTCCTTGATCTGAAAGGGAAATGCATTTGCAGAAAACACCTGTTTACATTGGAACAGCCTTAAAGAATACAGGTTTAAATGAAAACCGGGTGTTTATGGGAACGCACATTACATGACTTAAAGTTGACAATGGAAATCGACTTATTTTTCTGCCTAATATAATTAATTATTATTTATTTATTAACATTTAATACATATACCCGGAAATTTTCAGACAACTTCTCGTTAGGGTGACATTCTTTTGGTTTTACTGTTAAAAACATTGTACACTGTATGTTACACACACACACACACACACACACACACACACACACACACACACATACACACACACACACACACACATACACACATACATACATACATACATACTTATATATATATATATATATATATATATATATTCAGTATTGTACTGTACATCTTCTTCCTTAAAGATTATAAAAGAATTTCAATGCCATATCAATGTATTCTTCTGCTGTTATAAACTGTTAAGGTTTACTCTGCACACATCACAGAAAACGAGCCCACCCTGCAGTGAGTCTCCCCCACCACTGTTAAGAGTTCACCACCACACTGCTTCACTAGAGGTTCTTACTATGTCTGATAATAGACAATATTTACATAAGAAATAGTAAATATCTATGAAAAAAATAAAATACTGTAAAAGAAAAACACTAAAAAATATTATCTTTATGAAGATAACCTAACCTAACCAAGTGTTACATTTTGTTGAATAGAATTTATCACTACTGTATGTGCAGATTGACAATAACTCAGGTGTGTTGTTAGAGTGCTCTGGTAAGGCACTTTATATTCAGCTCTGTTTATCTTTATTTTACAGTTTGGATTTTTATAATACAGTACAGTACTGTGCTGTACTTATAACGTGAAACTATCTAGATCATATAAACATAATTAAATGAGTAGTACAGTACTCACCAAACATTACTGTAGTTTTTGCAGCTGGAGACTTGGGCAGTGACCATAAAAAAACTATGTTAAGGTTGATTTCTTTGTCATGTGTTGTTTCTCTTTGCAAATCTTGTTGTATACAGCAACACCTGATGCTGTCATTCCTCCAACCTGTAGACTTCACTCCAGGTTAGGATCCATATTAATCCCTTCATGGATCAGCTCATCAGTGAGTGCTAGGTAATATCAGCTCATCAGTGAGTGCTAGGTAATGAGTCAGCCCCTTCCTCATCAGCTCATACTGCTCTGGGGTTGGTTCTCATTGCTCTGCTCTCTTTCCTCTTCTTGGCATGGGGCTTATGCAGTTCTACCACATCACTTTCCTCAAATTCTT
The DNA here is from genome assembly GCF_018991925.1 of Homarus americanus. Classification (NCBI taxonomy): domain Eukaryota; kingdom Metazoa; phylum Arthropoda; class Malacostraca; order Decapoda; family Nephropidae; genus Homarus; species Homarus americanus. Next base: position 10,197,163 of record NW_024738300.1, on the reverse strand, counting down.
TAAACCAAAACTTTACCCAAGGTCATAAACCTTTAAAGTTGTGAATGTACTTACAGTATTCCATAGAGGCCTCCAGAGTCCAGATGCCATTCATGATAGTGTCTTAAAGTTCATCCCATGAACTCTTGACACTTTTATTGTATGGAGGATGTTTTTACTTTCACCAGAGCTGAAGTATCAGTAATATCCAGTAGTTGAGATAATTTCACTGGTTGAATTATGGGAGTGGTATTTGGTGTTAAAAGCATCACTTGAACATTGCAGTGTATTGTTGGCCTTGTAGTTGGTTAGTAATGCCTTTGAAACTGATGTTACGTTAGTGGCAGTATCATTACACCCCCACTCAAAATCTATCTTCAAACAACTGTGTTGTCATCCAGGCCCTTTTATTGGCTCACCAGTGCACTGTTGGCATAAGTTGGCTAACACCATTTAAAGCTCGTGAATTTTGAGAGTGATACACCACTAATAGATTGCATTTAAAATATCCCCAGCTGCATTGCTGCAAGACAAAGCATCAGGCAATCTTTGGCTACCTTATAGCCTGGAGCTGTCTTCTCACCTTTGCAAATTAATGTTCTTTTAGGCACATGCTTCCAAAATAAACCAGTTTTATCAGCATTAAAATCTTGCTGTAGTATGTATCCTTGAGCCAAGTTATCAGTTTGCCCAGGGTCAGCGCTGTGGCAACCTTACCTGTTTGTTTTATGTTGTGTAGAGACTGATGCTTTCTTAAATCAGTTCTTAATGGTTAAGAAGGGCTCAGCAGTGGAAGATTAAATTTCTTGTCGCAGATGGTTGTGTAGATTCATCGTTTTCTCCTGGGTGGTGTAAGAGCTTAAGCTGTTCGTGGTTAGGCCTGTGACATCACGAGCTACTGATATCCCCAAGTCCAGGTTACGCCCATAAATAAATGGAATAATTCAGCAGAATGTAGGGATATTCTTAAAATGTTTGAGAAGGATACACTTTGTCATACTGAGGCCTCTGAAATCATTTTAAACTGAAGGCAGAGTACTGGAGAAGTCAATCACCCGATTCACAAGATTTTATCAAGGCTTCCTACTCGTAGTGGTCCAGACCCTGATAAACCAACACTTACTATGAGTGAGGAGGTGCCAGATCCTGATGATCCAGAGTATGAGGAAAGCTTTAGTGAGGAGGCTGAAGACATTATGATGAGTGAAACTTTGTGCGTCAGGAGACACTTGTATTGCGGTTCACACACCATTTCACCTACAATCTCCCCTGCTGACTCTCGTTCTGTCTCTCCTGCTGATGGAGCTGTGGCAGGCCCATCGAGGGTGACACCACGGGGAAGGAGGAGCAGAAGTGAGGACAGGGAAACTGAAGATGGGAGAAAGCCTGGTCAATGCAGACCAAGAGCACAAGGTGGGAGAACGTCACAGTTGCCCACCACCGCACTACATACTACCCTACCCCTGCCATCATGCCACCCATGTGGGACCCCCCATGTCTCTTCCACCCACCTGTGGAAAGAAATTTGCCCAGAAAGAATGTCATGCTTGTGCATACAGTCAGTTATAGCCAAAAAAGCACTGGTTAATACTACTGAGTTTTGATCCTGGTCTTCCACTAATACCGCCAAACATTTCTCCAGTTATTTTATTTGTGGATTCCTCACCCTTGATGTTACCTTGGCCAAAAATGAACTGGACTGATTGACTGAACTCTTGATTTTTTCAGTGTTCCTTTTGATTGAGCTTATGCTTGACTCATTTTCAAGTCTTCAAAGTATTTGTAACTTCGGTTTTAATAAACTCAAACAGTGTATACTGTAGTTCAGAAAGGATTTCATATTTTCTAAATATCGCCCATATTTTCTGTAGATGAAAAAAAATTCATATCGTACCGTACTGTACTTGTGCATTCACATTGCAGTATCACCAAGTATTGTTACCATCTGGATGTGTTACCCATCTGCTACCACCATTTCAATTAACTTACACTTACTGTATATGTGACAAATTATCTGAACTTACTATTAATTTTTGATGTTGTTTAGTACCAATCTTTATGCAATACTGATTAATCTGTTTTGATAAAAATCTTAAAATTCTATAAATTATCAAATTAAATTCTTTACTCATCCTCCAGCCCTCTTTTGATGGCAGTCATGAGTTGTTTGTCTCCGCCTGTTCGTACTTGCACTTCCTAACAATAAAAATTTAACCAATTTTCTTTATCTTCTTTAGAATACAGTATTTCTTTACATGCATAAGCTACAGTATAACAATAGATTTTTATTCAATTTTGTGCCTTTTTTAATGTTCAGCCTTCATGTACACCCCATGGAAATTCATTTTTCCCCATGAAACTAGTTGTTTGCCAAACTCACTTGGGGATTTGTCACTCATGAACTAGAAACAGAGGTGTAGGATTAAGAGTTTGCTGGAACACCAAAAGACATTAAACATGAACCTTTTGCTTTCTGTACTGTATTACTACTTTTTGTGTCAACCTCACCAACAAGCATTGATGCTTTGATAACTGAGTTGATGAAATTATTAGTGCACATGATACACTTTCGGTTAATGACAACAGCCAAACATCTCCTACAGGCGGGAGAGGCCGGGTGTGGGAGAAGCAGCGCTAGCCAGGACAGGCCTCGCTTCTAGCTTCAAGGTGCACCACTGTACCTACTGTTCGTACTTCACTCCCAGGAAAGACCATTTGATCATGCACATTCGTACCCATACAGGGGAGAAGCCTTTTGCGTGTCCATATTGCCCATCTCGGTTTGTTCAGAAAGGCACTCTTAGCAACCACATTCGAACTCATACCGGAGAAAAGCCTTTTTCGTGCCCTCTTTGTCCTCAGAGTTTTGCTAGAAATAGTCACTTGAGAAGTCACATGTCAACTCATAAAGGGTATACGACTACTTCTAATCTTTAAGAAACTACAGTATTGTGTAATGTTCTTAGTATTTAGTAGCACTAAAACAGGTAATTTTGTGATATGTAAATATATTTCCCTCTATCATCATTAAGAAGATAACCGTACTTTGATTTTTATAATTGATGAGAGTTAATTATCTCAGAAAACTTCATTGTCTATCGTTAAACTTAATTACGGCATTTATTATATAGTGCAGTATACTCTTCATTTAGCAGTTAAGTTATTTGATTAATATAATTCAGAGCTGTGATACTATAGCCAAATCAGGTTATGTTTTACCTGAAAGCGGATAAAAACAACTTTCCTTGTTTATTGGGTGATAGCTATTTATTTATTTATATGCAGTACATATATTGCAAGCAAGGTTTGGTTTTATGCTCTTTATCCAAATATTGTGATACTCGATTTTAATTTTAGTTGATTTTTTTATTTTATTTTTTTACGTACCCCGTACAGTATTGAAAAATTAAATAAAGACAGTAAATTATTTCCAGAAGAATCGTTTTAATATCCTCTTGGAATCAATTAGAAAATGATGTACTGTACTGTACTGTACAGTATAGATAAAACCATTCACTTAGATTAAGTGTCAAACTTATTGATAACAAAGTTTATTCTTTCTTTAGAACAGAAATACTGTATTGATGAAGTCGTTTAATCACAGTTCCTGTATAATAATTTGATACATTGGGGGCATTGCTCGTGTTTGATAAGGAGCAGTGAGGTTTGAGATCTTTGCTATTGGTAGTCTATGTTTTACCCTGTTGAAATGGGATTTAAGCTTTGAATACTTGTTCAGAAAAATAATTCACTATTAGTGAACTAAGTGTGTATGGGTTACCACAGGAGTGACTTAATCCAATAAGACATCATGAGACTTAACCCATGGTCCTCATCCCAGGTGCTAGAAAAATGTCAGTTGTGGTATTGTAGAATTGTTACTTATCAGATATTGTTCAACTTCTAGGATCATTGACTGAATTTATGACTCAAAGCTGAGAGAATCAGTGGTATGATCTCTGCATTTTAAGACCAACTTTTTGTCCACATTCAGATACTGTGTTTGTTCAATAATAACTCATAGAGAGTGATCTGTAGTTTTGAGGGGTTGAATGCTGTACACTTAGATGAAACCTGAGATGGGATAGTACAGTATTTCTAGATTCATTGCTGTAAATGGAATGAGAGCCCAATGTTAAAAAGGATATTGAAATAGTGGAGTCACTTTGTTGGCTCATGAGGAATGTGACACTAAGATCTAGGGTTGGTTTTACTTAGTGCCGTACTGTGTGTAGAACAAGGGTTGGGTGTGTGATAATACATCAAATAAAGCACAAATTACATAAAGTTTCTTGGTGTATTGTGATTGTCTTACATGAAGGATTTTATTTATTTTTTAACATTAAAGTCTTGCAATAAAGTGGAATATGTTGAGGGAAGGAGGGGAAAAGTTTTTAAGAATACAGGTGCTCCTCTGCTTACGAATGAGTTACGTTCCTGAGGCTTGTTTGTAAGTCCAACTTTACTCTTATAGATATCAAACATATTGTAAAAAATGAAAAGATTATGGATATTTAGTACAGCTATGCCCTTTAATACAGCCTTAAAACCTGGCTCACTCTTCTCCTCTTGGGTAATGTTTGTTCTATCTGGAATTTTCTTCAAAATAATCTAGTCTCATCCACATTAAACACCTGTTCTGGCAGGTAACCCTCTTAGTGATGATGTTTGTATATCTGAAAGTTTGTAAGTTGGACGTTCTTAAGTAGAGGAGCACCTGTACGGTACTTCTCTGTTGGAGTTTTGCATACATGTACAGTTGTGGAAATTTACATAGTAAATATCATGAGGAACACAGATATGTATGTCATCAGTAAGTAATAATTATAATATTTCAGAAACAGTATTAGTTTACTTAGAGCATAAATAAGAGCAGCAGGAGTGAAAATGTACATGGAGCTCGAGAGTAAAAGAGGAATATACAGTAAAGCAAATATTACCTCCAGGGGCACAACATGACACATTTTCCATAATGTTACCTCTAGTATAGTAACATTTGATATTTTTGTGCCATCACAGTGAGTACAGTCCATCACAGTGAGTACAGTAGTTGCCTCAGCAGGTAGTGTTTCTCTCACTTCTTCATCCGACCATTGGTTTCTCTATTGTTCGTTTGTTTATGTTTAATATTTTGTCTTGGTGGATGAATTTCAACTACCCGGTAGATTTAAACAATTGTCATCACTTGGGAAAGGTATCTTGCTTTTCAGGTCAGTATACACTTCTTGTATAGTAACTAGTACAGTTATATAATTCTAATTATTTTCTATTCCTGGACACAGTTTTTTTTTTAACTGTATGGGTGGGTGGTACAGTCGTGGTCAAAAGTCCCCCCCCTCCCCTCCCAGTGAAACTGAGTCACGGGAATGAATCTCCAAACTTAATTACCCAGACCGTCATCTGGTGTGGATGTGTTGTTTTGCTTCATTTGGGGTTGATACTGCTTCAGTTTGGGAGAGTGCAAACTTTTGACCCCTACTGTACAGTACTGTAATTAAAAAGAAATATTGTTATGCATGTCACAGTACACAGTGATCATCTCTACTGGAATCTCTTTTACACTCAAGAAAGATCAGGTTGATGGAGGTCGACCACATTTGTTGTGTTTTAACGTACGCTTTGGATTCTCTTGTCAAAATTTTGACTTACTACCTGTACTGTGCTCTCGATCACAACACTATATGCACACACAAGAGGACTCGTAAATTTGTATCACTTGTACACACTTTTATTTCCTTTATCAATTGTAGTTTTGAAATTGAGGCATAGTGTCTGTTAGTTAGATGTATGTACTGTACATTATTGTCAACAAGCTTGAAATAATATCACTTTAAAATAAGTATAAATGTTGTCTCTAGTTTCTTGTTAGGATTTATTTGAAGGTCTCATAACTATAATTCAGATACATTTCATGTGACTTTGAACGTACCTTCTTGTATATACAGTACTGTGTAGATTTTCATTATATTGTACGTGATTTACGTGGTCAATTACTGGAAACAAAACACAAATTAATCGATATTTAATTAGACCCAATTGTTTGAATACTGCAGTAAAACCCTTAACTTATTCACTTTGTTTCCAGTCCAATTCACCTTTTATGTAGTCTACGTCTCCCTCCCCCCTCCCTTCTGTAGCTTCATTTACAGATTTCTAAAATTTTGTAACTGATCGATCCTTCATTTAATAGTCAACATTTTCTTAATACAATAACTTGGCACTGTTTCTTCACTCTTCTCCCTGTCAGCTCGCAAAAATCCTGAAATACCACTTGTGTATGTGCAGGATGTTAAAGGTACAGGTATTTTGAAAATTATGCAGTACTGTATAAGCACATTTTATTTATTATGTAACTGCCATTATTATTGGATTTAAGTTCATTTACAGTCAGTACCTCATGCCCTCTCTTTGGTCTTGAACCCAGTTAATGAATTCTTGTTGAACCAGAATGACACAAGTACAAGGTGTAATGTGTAATAACAAGATACAGATAGTCAGTTTATGTAGTGAAGGAAATTAAAAGGTAGAGTTAGCTTAGTTTTCAGTCAAGTCCTTCTCATGCAACATGGCTGTTAAGTTATATGTACTGTAGTGCAGCATTGGGTGTGTTTTGCAAGTAGGCTGAATGAATTCAAGTTAATGAATGAGTAAAGATGTTACTGTAGTGGAAGCATGTTTGAGGGACATAGACACATAATTGATGCACTGAATAACGAAATTAAATTTTTTACTGTTACATATTTTAAAACTAAGAGACCTTTTATCATTTTTGTGGTAATGATTTGCTAGAATTTTTGTTCATTTAATCCAGAAACTCTCTGAGTTATAACTGGAATTATGACATGAAATGTCACCGTTGTTGACTTTTGGTGAATGACGAAAGCCAAACATTTCCTACAGGCAAGAGAAGACAGTGAGACACCTGGTGGAGGAGCCACAGGACCCAGGACAAGTCATACTTCTACCTCCAAGTTGCACCAGTGTACCTACTGTTCGTACTCCACGTACAGGAAAGACCATTTAAAGATACACATTCGTACCCACACAGGGGAGAGACCATATGCGTGTCAGTATTGTCCTTCTCGATTTATCCAAACAAATGCTCTCAGAAAACATCTTCTCACTCACACTAGAGATAAAGTAATGCTTCATCAGTGTACCTATTGTTCATACTCGACTCCCAGGAAAGCCACATTGATCATTCATATGCGCACACACACTGAGGAAAAATCATATTCCTGCAAATACTGTACCCTTCAATTTTCCAGCTCTAGTGCTCTCCAGTCTCACATTTGTACCCATCCTACAGAAAAAGTATTTAGATGTTCAATGTGTCCTCAAGTATTTGATCACTATAAAGCATTGAAAACTCACATGTTGAATCATAAATAGAGAAAATATTTTGATATCTCTTCAGAAAATATAATGGCTGTCTTGTTCCTGAGAGGTCACCTGCCTGCCTTGTCTGAGGAGCTACAGCATGTGCATTCTGAGGCAGGGATGTAGTTAATTTACAATAATTGAAAATTGGTGTAAGCAGCCACTCATCCACGTGAACTAGAGTTTGTGGCAAGCTCCAGCCCTGATCCAGTGGAGGTTTTGTAAACCAGCTCTATAACACATACATCATGACTAATCCTGGACTAGCTTGCTTGGCTTTAATTCTTTAAACATAAGCTTGGGAATCATGCAACAAACCACACATTTCCCTCCCTGTACTGTACCATGATGTCAGCGTATGTTGCTTACATTTTACTGCACTCTGCACTAGATATTCTCCTCATTTTAAATTTCTTAACTTGATAATGTTTACCAGTGGTCTAATTCATTGGTTTTCAACTGATGGTGTACATACCACTAAAGTCTTGTTCTGCTGTGTTTAACTGGGGTTTTAAGTGTAGTGATACAAGGTGGTGGAGAGACAGGTTGGTGGAGAGTGGCTCAAAAAGGTTGGTAACCACTAGTTTATTTTAAAGTTTGTTATGCATTGAGTGGTGATTGATAATTATTTGGTGATTTCTGGTCACTGCAAATGTAAATGTTTTTGTAATGACCCTAGTGGGAGCATGCACAGCAGGTGTGGAGCTGACATGTCCTAAATCCTAAACTGGTGTGTTTTAGTCACAGTAACAGTCTACATCAATTGTGTTTTTCATGTTAATGTTATTTGAAAGGAGATCAAGTAGTTAGCCTGCCTCCTTTAGAGTAAGTGAAGCTTTTTTTCTACTAATTCAGACTTCTAAAGTTAGAATCTCAAGAGGTTTGCAGTTTTAGGACATATTTGAACTTTGTCTCTTGTTTCTTTCCTCAAATGAGTCAGCCTTTAGGCAAAGTCACAAATTTCTATGAAAGAATGAGATGCTTAGATTTAGGCCTAAATGTAATTCCTTCCCAGGGTGTAAGGAAGTGAATGGTTTTCATCATTCTCTCTGCCCACTGAATATAGTCACTATGAGTGTTAAAATTATAAAACATTTCCAACAACAGGCATTGACTATCATCTTAAATTAAAAAGATGAGTATCTAAAGTAAACATCTCTGATTATCAAGGACATAAAATTAACACAGTACAATTTTGTGGCCATAGTACAGTACATGATAGTGGCATCACTTCTGCTATGGCTCTTTTACTTGGGATGTCCCTTTTCTCAGCTCTTAAGAGATGCTTGGTTGTTTACTAAAACTTTGGTTGGCAGTTACAGGTACATCGAAGTACTGCCAACACACTATGTGGTGCTGAGGAGTTAGTAAGAACAGTTTCCTTGTAGACCCACCATTGTCTCTGTAGTTGGGTTGACTCTCCTAGTGAGGTGTGTGTCATAGTAACAGTTGGGCATTTGTACTTCCTCTACAACCTGAGTTGTTTAGTGGACAGCATAAGACCTAATTGGGGGAGTGATCTTATTACTCTATAACCTTGTGTGGTTAACTGGTTAATGCCAAGCAATTTTATTTGGGTCAGAGGTAACTCGGGATACAAGGGATTAACTAGCAAGGTTCTGGAGCCTGGTGTTTCACCCCATAGAGTTGTCTGGGCATACAGGCGTTGCTTGATCCTGTCTCAGCAATTAGAATGGGACTAAAAGGACCAATCCTACTTTCATCTACTACCAGGAGAAATTTCTTTGTCTTGGATTTTCTCACAAATTTCATATCTTAAAAGAGATATTATGAATCTTACCCACTCCTTGAAAAGAATTTTACTCGGTTAATTACTACTAGCACTTTAAATATTTGTTCTTCTTGAATTTTTGCCCTATCTTTTTGGGTGCTCTACTGCTGATAATGAATTAATGTTACATTTTGCACAGGGGGCCTCTCAAATTCTCGGGGGTTGGGTTCTCAAAATGGCTGCAATTCGCCAAATCCGCGAATAACATGCAGACGGGGAGGGGGGGGGGTACATTTTTACTTGTGTAGAAAGAAATGCATATTCCCTATATGTGTTTACCCTTAGGACAATTATTTTTTTTACCTCTATTGTATATACTGTATGTGTGTGTGTGTAGAAACACATACATACAAATAAATAATACAGTAATTGGAAAATCCTCTCACAAATAATCAGAAACAAATTTATTAAAAATGTGAGTCTACCCTCAAGTCCTTGCTCTATTGATAAAGTAATAAAGCACGGACTTGAAGGTAGACTGTCACATTTTTAATAAATTTGTTTCTAATTATTTGTGAGAGGATTTTCCAATTATTATTTATTTGTATGTGTTTTGTGTGAGTGTGTCTGCATACACACACATATTTACAATACAGGTAAAGGAAATTACTGTTTAGAACTAATGGCTCGCTGTCCCAGCCTTGAAAATGCCGGCAACTTTAAAACTACCCACAGACATTCTTGGGTACATCCAGGGTGTCATCCGCGAATAATAGAGGACCGTGAAATAAAAATCCGCGAACTTGGGGGCCCCCATGTATTCCAAAGTGTACAGTTTCTGTGTCACCAAAAAGGGTTTTATATTTTTGAACATGGAAGAAAATTGTTCTTTCCATGTTCCACAAGTCTTTAGTAATTTTCATCTACTGTCATGCATATCACTTAGTGTGAATCACCAAACATAGGCTGCATCCATATTCTGTTAATGAATCTAGATACAACACAACTCTGTGTCAGAAATTGTTCTGCTTAACAAGTAAGCTGTGAAATGGTCTTCCAGTGAATGTCTTGGATGAAGATATTGCTAATTTAAAGAAAGCATGAAACAGTATTCTTAGGGAGAAATAATGGCACTCTGTGTCTTAGGCAGGACACTAAATGTTAATGATATTAATAATAATAGTGATGAATAGGTATATTTATGGAATAGTGTCTACAGTACAGTAGAAGTCCAAAAATCCGGACTGCTTGGGGATTGGGTCGGTCCGGATTTTCGGATTTTCCGGATTCTCAGGCAGTACTTTTAAAATTAAAATTTAAGTAGGAAAAAAGAAGAGATGAACAGGTACATTTTGATAGTTTATTCATAAGCAAGTAAAGCATGCTTCATTTATCAAAACGAGCAGTTTTAAAGAAAAATAAAGTCAACACTTGACAAAAATGTAAAGAAACTGTCTAATACCATGAAGAGTCTTGAAATTCCTAAGCCATCCATCACAAAATGCGCACTCTGATTCAATGTTCATTTGCTCCTTAAAAGACTTTGCTTTGGCAATAAGCATCGGCCCAGAAATTGTCATACCTTCTGATCGTTTTAACAAAAACCATTCGTGCAACACTTTATCAAGATTTTCTAATTTGGGCCAATATAAACTTTTTCTTTCAGCAATTTTAATGTAAGGCTCAGAAGAAGCTGTGAATTCTAGAATTTTATTCTTTGCCTTTTTTATATCATAAATTGTAGACTTTCCAATGTTGTATGTTTCCATTAGATCAGTATTGCTCACATTACATTCTAGTTTCTTAATTATTTCAAGTTTGTTACTCAATTTCAATGTGTTCTTCTTTTTCTTCACACAACGAAGTTTATCTACTTTAGGGGCCATTATTATGGGCTTGTACTCTGTACATGGAAAGAGTAGGACTCAAAATTACATACGTTGTCACAGTTTGATTGCTTGTTTTAAAGTGGCGATCGTGTGGTCGTTTGTTGTCGCTGTGCAGCTGTGGCATTCACGCATGCACACATACACAAAAGATTTATAGTGCCTCAAATTTTACATTTCAGTTCAAGCTAATTACAAAACTAACAAAATTAGCTACCTATAATTTACAATTAATTTTATTATTAGAATTATGTAAATTAATTTTTTAAAGCAACTCCATTCATTCACATAACCCACAAAAGCCCGCTAAATTTAAAAAGTTTGAGTTTTCGAAAAGTCTGGATTCTCGGGTGGTCCGGATTCCTGGCATCCGGATTTTTGGACTTTTACTGTATAGAGTATTGAACAAAAGGTTTGACCCAATGAAATTTACATCAGACTGTGTGATGCTAGTGTGTAGTTTCTGTATGATAAGTTTTCTTTCATTTGTAGTGAATATTTCCAAGGTAGAATTTTCTGTTTTCTTGACATATGATCACCTCCTCTTTCTGATCTGGTTTGGAATTTTGCAGGTCACTTGAAGAATGACTCAATGGCCATAAAATTAAGGATTGTAGTATGAAATCCCATTTTATGGCCAAGAGGAAGTCAGGTGGTTTGGAACCCTCCCCTCTTATACTGTAGTGGGTTCCCCTGTTGGTAGAAATGTAAGGTTTGTTGTGTGATTCCTAACTTTATGTCTGAGAAAACCAGAACTTGGATTGTTGTGGTGTGTGTGTTGACTCACTGGCTTACAAAGTGACTACTGGATCAGTCTCAACATTTGCAGTGACCTTGGCTTGAATGACAGAAAGGTTGCTGATAGCATTTGCCTTTTATGGACATTATCCCAGCCTCAGAATACAAAGTGTGAAGTCCTATGAAGAAGGCAGTTGATCTGAGCAGGCTGTTTGAATTTATTCCTCTTGGCCATAAAATGGAATATCTCTCTGAAAAGTTAACAGTAGAGAATTCCATGCTGTATTTATAGTGTGCTCAAGTATGAGTTTGCTTCAAACTAGTGTGCCAATGTTCCATATGATCTCATTACACATTACAGTACTCATAATGGTTTTCATTTTATCATTAATCATTACAAATTCTGTACCGTACTACCAATTTGGCATAATATGGTACCTGAAATAATGCTTTAAATGTCATGATATTATTTTTACGTCGACCTTTTTTAATATAAAACCTGATACAGTATTGTTCATTACAGTACAGAGTTTGTGGAATATCACCTTAGAATAACATTAATCATAGATACGGTACATCTTTTTTCTTTTTTTTTAATTTTAACCTGTTATAAATCGCAATACTGTATAGTACATTTTGGTATATGGGTTGACACCATTTTATGTATACAATCTTTGTACCATTTTAAACCCTGAATGTGAGGATTTTTTAGTGCAACATCGTTAAGCTCTTCCCCGAATGTTTGTTACTTTATAAATTGTAAGATAAATAGCATGAGATGTGATATATTGAGAAATGTAAACTGATGTCAGTTCCATTTTCTCTCGTTAGTAATCTACCCAAGTTCCATGATACATAACATGTAGCATTGGATTGGTACAACTGATTGTGTGTGTGTGTGCGTGCGTGTGCACGCGTGTTACTAGCAGCTCTCAGAATCACCTGGTACAGTACTTCATATATTTACTTGGCTAAACTTGTTGCTGGTACTTAATAAAATATACCCCCCAGGACCCACCCCCTCCCACTCTCAGCTATTCTTGAGAAGTATCTCTTGAACACTGCCAAGTTTCTCTTGAGACCAAGGTTGGGGGGAATGTTATATTTATTTGTGTTCATAGCAGCTATGTTGGTTGGTATGAGTGCATAAAGTCTCATGAAAAAGAAGCTGAAATCAATAAATTGTTCATTGCCCCTGATTTTGAATGTTGCTAAGTGAAACATATGACCTCTACATACAGTACTGTACTACTGCATTATGTCACAACGATTCACATTTATGATTAATTTGTCTAGTTTGAGATTCCTTCCACCATTCACCTGTTTTACTGTTATATACACAGGGGTAAATCCAAGGGGTCCTGGGGGTCCAGTCCCCCCTTTTTCATCAGAAAATTCTAATATTACTATTTCTTTAATGCAGTACAGTATCATACTCAGGCAATTTGTATGGTAAAAAGTAATTGCTATTGTCCTCAGAATATCTCCTAATATCAAGTGCACATGGCTTCAAAATGTGCCCAAAATGCCCATGATATTGGTCAGATTAAAAAAAATTCTGGGGGCTTACAGCTGGGTGGGCTCGCTGTGCACTCCAAATCCCCACAACTTTTGGACCCCCCTCCCCTTGATATTCCTGGATCTGCCCCTGATACACTACATTATATCTCAGCTGTGTTTTAACCAAATCTCAGAATCTGTTATGTTTTTAACTTTTTTCTTTTTATCTTCGTGTACTCTGTTACAAAATCTCCATGAGCAAGCCATTGTCCCTCATACACTCCTTGTATTCATGATATTTCAATATGCTCAATCCACAAGTAGCATCTCAGTACTGTACAATATATGCATTTTTGTAAAGATTTCACCTCCTTTCTTTTTTCATATCCATAATTCCTATAGGAGTGTTGGTTCTGGCTCCTGCCACCATGGAAGGAAGGAAGGGGAGTCTTGCTTTCCGTCCACATGTCCGTCTGCCCATGTGTCTGAGAGTTGTAAATATGATAGCTCAAAGCTCAAATTAATATATCTCAACAAGATATTAGATCAATTCACAAATTATTCATCCATAAATTTGTGAGATACCAACTCACACCACCACCAAGTAGGGGGCTGTCTGCATTCTTTGGCAGGGACACAGCCCTATATGGATTAGTAAAAGATTATTGAGACAACCAATGACGTGATGAATCAATGGCTTGTTAAGGTGATCCATCACCCATGACCCTGCTTCACTCCAAAAGGTACAAAGTCAAATGGTCACAAGGACAAATCCCTTACCCGTTTCACATTACAGTACATACTGTGCAGTACAGTACTTGAATTCAAGTACCCAGCGACAAGCTTGGGTTTGAAATGCAAATCTCACAATTTTTCTTGCTTCCAAGCTGTCAACATGTGTTACACCAATTCCTCTGTATGTATCATTATGTATCATGGAGCAATAAGGTTGTTGCCTACACTTTGTGTTTTCTCATGAAGGCAGCACTCTATTGCCCTAGTTTTGTATGTTATGAGGTGAGTTGTTTCTCACCTGATGCTTGATGAAAATCAATATGATGAGGAGTTGTAACAGCCACAGCTCTGGAGTGATGTGTACTTTTACTTAGAACATACCTTGTAGTAAGGCTGATAAGACAGTCTTGTGTCAATTCTTCCAAATTTTCTTGATGTTTTGGCTTGGTTTTAATGTCACAATGTAAAAAGAAGACAAAATTGGACCTACTGTTTATTTCTCCATCAGTTTTGAGGAGGTATGTTAGGAGACCAGTCACCTAAGGAGTGTGTGTGGTGTGTGGGGCTGAAGTTGGTTGAGCCATTTGGGGAGGTTAAATAAGCCCCCTCCTTATCAGAAGTTTCAGGTGACTGATTCAGCAGGTGAAGTTAAACCTTTGAGTGGGAATGTGATCTACAACCACAGACCTGAGGGATGATTATTGATGGTCCTTTTTCATAGAAGCTTGAGGAAATTTTTTACCTTTTCTTTGAGTTAGAGATACTGTTCTTCTGGTTCAGAGTTTTTCCTTTTGAGCTGAAAGTACAGTACCTTTACTGTAGTTATGTGAAGCTGCACAAGATAATTTGGACTCAGTTTACTTCTGGATCATTAGAAAGAAATTTAAGATCTTTAGTATCATCTTCAATGATGACTGATTTATTCTTGGCATATCTCAAGACTTAGTTTGTTGGTGTGCTGTAATGGTGATCAGATACTCGTGGATTGGAATTGTTGGCCACCTGATTTATATATTTTACAGTCCTTCCTTTTTCCTTTCTCCATGATGCAGGAATTGGCTTCCTCTACAGTTTGAGCTTTGTTCAGTCTCTTAATTTTTCTTTCCATATTTAACTCAGAAATTTAGTATAGAAGCTATTCATTTTTTTATTCTTTTGAAGCTTTGTATACAATACAATACTGTAAATGGGTTTTTCTAGGGTCATCTTGTTTCCCAAGTCTTGCGTAGATTAGTTTTAGGTTCGGTGAAGGTTTTGGGTTATTAGTATTGGTGTCACTCCTTGTATTTCTTCTTTGTTCTTTTTAATTCTTCCCATTCTTATTGTCAGCATGAAATATACATGATTTATGTATTTCATACCATTTCACCTGACTCATCTTTCCATGGACTAATGTGGTCCACTGTTACTTGTGGGAGAGGGGGTGGGGCCTAAGTGTCTTTTAAATGGAAAACTATCAGGAAAAACAAACTACAAAAAGTGTTATTCCTTCACTTGATTTGCATTTTCCTTGAGGTAAATAATTTTCTTTCTATAGAGATATTTTGTTAGTTAGCTGGTTAATCTGGACCTCTATCCTTAGTGTTACCATCTATGGTTACTGACAGCTCATTCTGTCAAGAGGTTTCAGGATAACATTTAATGACCTTGTGTTGGGGAGTTTACATTACATTCCACATCTCTATATTGTAGTAAATAATGATGAAAGGGTCAGCACTACTAGAGGGAATGCCCATCTAATTGTGGAGCTTTTTGCAGCACTGCCTCCATCATCTTGTTTAACTGGCTTTGGTTTACAAGAGTTGCCTGGGTAAAGAACATAAGCCAAATATGAAGATTGATCCTGAAAAAAAAAAATTCTGGCAGAGATCATACCCTCCCTCCTCCCCTGGATATGTGATTTAATCAGCTGGTGCTGAATTCAGCTTTCTTGATTGACCTGGAGCAAAGGTGGCAGACTTGGCTGTGGAACAAAGTGAAGATTGAGGAGACACACCTCTACTAAAACACCTGCTCTTCCTTATTTTGGGTCAGTGGGTGTGACTGGGAGGAAAGGGTAATTGGTTTTGGGTTAACACATCAACCCTGGGTGATGTAATGGGGGTTGTCTGAGGACATGGAACCACCAGGAAGCAACCTGTGTCATGAGACCTGTTGGCTAAAGGCTCTACCAGGAAATAATGTGTGATGATCAGTCCTCCATTTTCCAAAGGTGCTGGATATCCTGGGCTTTCCTGATGCTGTAACTGGCTTCTGGATTTTGAAGATTATTCGGCATTTTTCGTGTCATTGATATTACTCTCATTCAGTATTAAATACCAAGTTTACATTGAGCAAGAAGGAGTTTTATATCATAAATTTTATTTCATCTTTGAAATAAGTTAACTCTACAGCTATTATATGTTGTATTGTATTCCTTTCCTATTTGTGTGAGATGAATCTTGTGGTGTAGAAATTCAGAGAAGAATGGTGCAAGACTTGTAGAGAGTGTAAGAAAAGGAGCAAGAATAACATAATTATAAACAGCTACAGTACTTGTTCATACTTACACTTGCAGTTGGTAAACTGGATATTATTACCCATACTGTACAGAGTAAAAACCGTGGATCCCTGAAATCCATGGTTGGTGAGGGTCTACTGTATTTGATTCACAACTGTACAGTAAAATAATTTGATGTCATAGCAAGTTGATTCACCAGACTAATTTGTGTTTCCATTATCACAAACAACAATTCCACTGTACATGATACACAGTCATTTTCTGAGTCCAGATTAAGCATACCGTATTTTATTTATTTCTATAACCTGGTATTAATAATGTTAAACATATTGAATATTTTGGTGTCTGTCTTTATTTACAGATACAGTAGTATGTTTGGTAATGTATATCCTTGAGATCAGAAATGCCATAGCTGACTACCAATAGTAGATTATATATGTGTCTCACCACTTTAAGGGCATATCATCACAGATATGACCTGTTACAGAGAAAGTCTTGCTTTAGATGAAGTTAACTTTGCTTTGTGTGTTGTATGTTGTTAGTGCCTGAAGTGGTGTAATTTAAGTTGCTTGTGTAGGTGACTAGCTTAAAAGACATTGGAGGTGTATTTATATTTTATTTGTATTAAGGTATATTGTAGTATTATTACAACATTGAAGTTATTGTGTTTGTACTTTGTTTCCTAAATAAAATGTTTTTAATTTTACATACAATAATTCAGGTCAGTGATAAGAGAGAAGCTAAATTAATACTTGTTAGCAGAATGCTTATGATAGGTGTCAGGTTGAAAAGGAACATCAAATACAAGTTGTTTGGAGGTAATTTGTTGGTAGAAACACATCCTTAGGATGATAAGGAGATACCTAGTACAGTACCTGCATCTACCTCAAGAAGATTTTGGGTGGTATGGAAATTTTATGTACTGTACGGTATTCCGATTAATATAAAAGTATTAGTCACTTGGGGTTTCTTATGCAAGGCTCTACACATTTCTGGGGTTTCTTATGCAAGGCTCTACACATTTCTATACAATACTGTAATATGTAAATTTTTGAGGAATTCTATATAGATTCTCAATTAAGGTAGGCAGAGCTGTAGGTAAGTTCACTTCCTGACCTAGTCTACTCCTGTCACTACTAAACCTTGCCTAGTCCAACCACTTCCATACTTGGCCTGATCCAGCCACCACCGCACATCATAGTTGGTGTTGATTCATACAGTACTGTACTGTATTATTGGATGATGAAAAACATGCAGTGAAACTATTTATGAAGGAGCAGTTAATATCTCTATTGAGCTGGAGGCACTTTCCTGTTTATAGAACTGAAGCCAGTTTAGCTAGATGGAAACATCTGCCATTGTTATTAAGGATTACAAAGAACTGTATTTATGTGATACTGTACTGTACAAGAAATGTGGCTAAAAATGTCATCTTCACAATCTTTGGAAGACATAATAAGATTTTACACTGGCAGGATGCATGGGTGATACCCGTGTAATTTTTACATTCTCCATTGTACAGCATACTGTACTGTATTGAACTGTTCTGTATAGTGAAATGATTAAATAATATTCCCTGCACTTGTCATCTTTTTGTGGAGCCAACAGCAAAGCAGTGAGGCACCATCAATAATAATTGATGATATCAGATTGTATTACATGTCAAGTGCTGTCTGAAGGCCCATCCAAAACATATACCAATATATAGTACAGTACTATTGTACTATAGCTTGTGCAGTCACTCTGTACACTTATAAATGACTAAATTATTGGTTCTAAATGAATTACTCATGAATCGCATTAAAGGATTGCATAAAATGCATTTCATTGTAAATGTTAAAGCCATTTTGAGAGACTAGGCATTGATAAGGAAAATTAGAGATATAGTACATATACAGTACAGTATCATGTAAAAGTACTGTAGATATTTCCCCTTTTAAAATAGCATTACCATAATATGGACAATATTCTGTAATGAGATAGAAACATAATACAGTACAGTACAAAGTTTACAGGACAGAAGTACAGTATGTAAGACATGTTGAGGTTATCCAAAGCCCCCTCTGAATCAGTGCTGTATACTGTAAAAAGAAAGATTACAGTTACAGTATTGAGTATGTAAACACAGCATTTTAAGATAGTTGTATCTAAAATAAAATTGTTGAGATAAAGTAAACATCCAACACTCAGTTAATGACAAAATCCAAACATCTCCTACAGGCAAAAAATGATGGAAAGGCACCTTCTGCAAGAGGAGCCACAAGAGCCAAGATGAACCTCACTGTCAACCCGAGGTTACTCAAGTGTGAACACTGTTCTTACTTCACTGCCAAGAAACATGAATTAATCACACACATGCAAACTCACACAGAGGATGAATCGTTTTCTTGCCATCACTGTCATTCTCAGTTTTCTGATAAGTATGCCCTGCACAGGCATTTGAACCTTTATTGTGAGAAGAATGGAGAGATAAGTGCATTGATATTTACTTGTAATTACTGTCCTTTCACAACTCACAAACAGTCTGAACTTATTAAGCATATTAATAGCCACAGCTCACAGGAACTGAGTATAGTTATACATTATTGCAACTTCTGTTCATATTCAACATTCAAAAAGTCCTATTTTCTTACACACATTAATACCCACACATCAGAAAGACCATATTCATGTCCATATTGTGCGTGTCGATTTGTCCAAAAAAGCACCCTGTCTGGTCACCTTCTTATCCATAAAGGAAAAAAATCACATACATGCCCAAAATGCCATCGGAAGAAAGATGATTAACCTCTCTCAGTCTTGTGCGCTAGGGGCGTTTTCAAATATTGGTGCTGCTACTCTCATGGTTATTCTTATAATAAAAATAATTGTACAGTATTAAAAAAAAAAATTCCACTATGGGTGGTATGAAATTTGGACATAGTACAGGTTGTAATGTATTGTACCTCTGGCACCCTCTGTGTTTCTGTGGAAAATTTAGCATAGGATCAAGTTCTATAACCATTTTATGTACTGTACTGTACTTCTATAAATAGATAATACCTGGTGTGAAATATAAATGTTCCATAGTTATTTCTGGCTGTCAGGATTTCAGCTTACCACCTACTTTATATATACTGTATATATTTTTTTTTAATTTGCATGGAATTACACTATGCATCAGACATAAATTCTAACAACAACAACAAGCTATCTCAAGACCTGAACTAAGCATTCAGTAAATAGAAATTTTCAAACTTTTCATTTTGAAGATGATAATTGACTCAGAATGAAATGGTGAGTAAAGAATACAGATAAAGTCTGTTTTTCGGCTACCTTTTATTTTCTAAAATCCAGTACAATACAGCCTAACCATTTACCTTAGTGTTTTTCATTTTTTACACCATAAAAAGACTGAGATTCTCTCACTTTTCTTATGTGTAATTCATTTTGAAAAATGGTGTTTAATGTAATCAAAATGTTAGTCGATTGAAACGTAATGGTGAATTTCAACTTATACCTTCCAAAACATGCATTTATTTATTTATTTATTTATTTGTGAATTTTTAATTTATTTATTTTTTCATACTTTTAATTTGCTCATGTATTTCCTTGTATGATTTTGCATATACTGTACTGTACAGTTTAGACAGTGTTACAATACCATAAACGTCTGTGTGCAGTATGAAAAATTGCTTTGGTGAAAAAAGAAAAGAAAATTGCTGGCCGGCCATTATCCCTATTTCAGGTCAACCATGAAGGGGGTTTTGGGTTGTGGTAACTCGGACCATGAGAGTGTTAAAGAAATTGATAAAATGACAAATGAGTTGTGGGGCTTGAGAGGGATGTACCATAGTTGTGTGGAACAGATCCTGGTTATACCAATGACAGACAAAGTAATTAGGGAGAAGCAATAGTGTACAAGTCATGTGATAGTTAGTGCTAACGAATATATTTTGGCAGGCATTAAAAATTTATGGTGGGAGATAAGAGACCTCATGCAGACACTGGGGATTATGTAGTTGGGTTTCGGTCATGACAAGATGAATCGGGGGGATGCAAAAGTTATTGATTTGAGGTTGTCTAATGCCAGTGTAGTTTTTTAACTCACAAGTCAGAGTCATGGTGTAGTATGAAGACACTGTATAGAGCACTGATATACACCCACCAAAAGGGGGAGGGGGGCTTGGCAGTCATCTCTCCCATCCATGAACCCTGTGAATCCGAGACATCACACAGTGCACCATTTATGGGGCCAACAGTGTGTGATGTTTCAGAATCACTGGTTCATTAGTCTCTGGGTTCATGAATGGGACGCAGGGCTGACTTTTTTTTTTTTTTTTTTGGTGGGTGTACATGTACTGTACTGTACCTCTGTTTATTTATTTATTTATTTATTTGACAAAGAAACAGTTAATGATTTTACCTACCAGTAAGGGTGTTCATATTACTACTTATCACTTGGAATATTTAGTCATAAAGGAACATCAATACTAAGATTTGTGATTTTTTTTTTTCTCTCGAAGTACTGTATCTTGCTATGATGTACAGCCTGTGTCCGCTTAACATACACGATACATTCCAGAAAACCTGTACTGTATGTTAATAAAATTTTTGTTAAGCAGGTACTGTATTAATTTTTCATACAAACCCATTTTGTAAACTTAGATTTCAGGACATTACCCTTTCCTCTTTTAATTTACCCTGAATTGCTTCAAATATTGACAGAATGATGAGATATGAGTGAATAAACTTGGTACAGTGAACAGGTGTATGATAGGAAAGTTGTCATTTCTGCAACTGGATGGTACAGGGGGCCTCCCAAGTTCGCGGATTTTTACTTCACTGTTCTCAGTTATTCGTGGATGACACCCTGGATGTACCAAAAAATGTCTGTGGGTAGTTTTAAAGTTGCCGGGACAGGGAGCCATTCGTTCTAGAGACACTAATTTCTTTTATCTGTATTGTAAATATGTGTGTGTGTGTAGACACACATACAAATAAATAATAATTGGAAAATCCTCTCACAAATAATAAAAAACAAATTTATTAAAAATGTAACAGTCTACCTTCAAGTCCGTGCTTTATTACTTTATTAATAGAGCAAGGACTTGAGGGTAGACTGTCACATTTTTAATAATTGTTTTTATCTGATTATTTGTGAGAGAATTTTCCCATTATTATTTATTTGTATGTGTTATGTGTGTGTCTACAGAAACACACATACACATATATACAATACAGGTCAAAGAAATAAGTGTCCTAAGGGCAAACACATAAGGGAATACACTATAAATTTCTTTGTGTACAAGTAAAAATGTACCCCCTCCCCTCCTGGTCCACAAAAGTTATTCGCGGATTTGGCGATTTGCGGCCATTTTAAGGTTCTAACCCCCATGAATTTGGGGGCCTCCTGTACCTGCAATTCACCTTAATTTCATATCATTTTCTATCTAGGTTTTGCATTGCCACATACAGTATACTGGATTTACGCGGTTTTTGTTTACACGTTTGGTCATTTACGCGGCTCCTTGCCAGAATGAAATGTTTTAATTACAAGGTAAATTTCATCATTTACGCGGGTGAAGTATAATTTGTTTATTTACTGAAGATATTTGTTTTAGCTCATAAAATTCATACAAATTACCCGACCAGAATATAATTTACATTGCTGGAATTCTTATAAGATTGTGATTAT
Source organism: Homarus americanus (assembly GCF_018991925.1). NCBI lineage: Eukaryota > Metazoa > Arthropoda > Malacostraca > Decapoda > Nephropidae > Homarus > Homarus americanus. The sequence goes on along the minus strand of NW_024738300.1, from coordinate 10,175,036 downwards.
TTTAAATATAAACATCATAAAATTTGCATTAGACATACAAATTTTGGATCTAATTTAAGAATTGTATTAGAAAGATAAAAATTTTTATCTTTTGTGCAAAATATATGACATTTATATTCAAAATATTCCATGTCCTGCAAGGAATCCAGCAATGTCAATTATATTATCTTAACTTTAGTCTGAGGTATTATTTATTACTAAAAATGCAAGGATACTGTTTTTCCCCAAACATTTCTCAGAGAGGGAGGAGCCAGCGAGCGTGGGAAGGGGGGGGGGGGAGTTGAGTCCATTATTTGAATGGACATTAACCGGCGACTGTATTTCTCTTAAATATTAATTGTGTGTGCATACCATCATAAAATTAAGATGTGATTTTTACTACAACATACGTATTGTGTCTGAAAAAGTGTAGTTTGGGGGTTGGCCCAGTCTCTATTTCAGTTAATCCCATATGTTCTGTTATTTCGTTTACGCGTTTCTCGTTTTACGCGGACCTCCACGGGTTCAATTGACCACATAAATCCCCAGACTATACTGTATTCTGAAATTTTTGTTTTTAACCTTGTTCACATTACAAAAGAGCACAATATTTATTCTTGGTAAAACATGAATAATGAACAAGCATAACACAGGCATTGAAAGAAACAAGTTGTAGTCACCACTGCCCCACTATGTAAATCAACAACACAAGTAATTTTACCTCCTAAATGATTCCTGCCAGCTCTAAGGACACTGTATTCTGATAATTCCTAAGTTTCTTAGACTTGTTGACTACCTACACCACCCTTTATATGTTAAATATTTTTGTTATTTACATTTCACCGTGTTATTTATTGTTGAGTGGGCCAAGCCAAGCTCATGGCTTCTTACCTCTTACCTCGCACTATTAATCTAGTTTTATCATTAAAAGTGATGTGTGCTGTAGGGTATAACAAAATATTTTGTCTCTATACAAAATTCACTGCTAACACAACCAGCTGGGATCACACCCCAAACTATGCTCTACTGCCAAAACAAGACACAAAGCAAAGCAAAAAGCATTTGCCAGTGCAAAGGAGTAGGCAAGTTCAGCATGTGTACAATGTACTCATCTGCAGATGTACAGTATGTAGTATGTAAGATTGGACTGTACTGAATAATCCTACTCAGGAAATTATGCCAACAGTGAGGTTGTATGTGGATCACATTACACACACACCAGCAGAAATGACAGCTCTCTTGTTAAAATATTAACCTGAAAGTTGGCAATAAAAAGAAAAAAATATATAATGTATGTATGCAGTATGCACAGTACAGTACAGGGTACTTAATGAAACAAAGTTGTAATCCTGTCTGTACAGTACTTACAGTTTAGATAAATACTATGAAGTCTTGTATGTAGTATATACTGTACTGCACACTGTCTTTAAAAATAAGATAGGCGCAAGGGATTTATGGAGTGTCGGTCAAAGCTCAGGTGTCTGTGACCAAAGCGTTCATACTATGTAAATAAAGAATGATGCAATACCTGTACCTCATCTAAGGTTGAACATGGGTTTTTTTCTTTTTTTTTCTTTTTTATTTTGTATACCTGTATAACAAAAATATGGTACAGTACGTACCAGTAATAACAGTCAGTGGGATTATGTTCATCACCTCACGAAAAATCAATTTACTGGTACAAGCGATTTCTTCCAGGAACGTAACCTTCTCATAAATCAGGGCATGTCTGCATGGCACTGCCCATATTTTTTTTATACCTCCCACCCCAATTGTCATGGTTTTTATGTAATGGTCTAAGTGTGGATGTTATATAAGGTTATATTATATTGTGTTTCTTATATTTCTTACCGTAGAGTTCGATACCTTCACACTGGTTACTTACAGGAGATTATGGTGTATCTACGTAGAAATTCACTCCACCACTCGACATTCCATGATTTATACTTGATAAATGATGATTTAATGAGTTCCATTAATTTCCAACATCCATCTTAAGTTATTGGTTATACTTTGTCATAACCAATCAGTCATTACCTTCAGTAATAATAAGATAGGATCACAGATACAGGCAGATAATTGCATTTACATTTATTTGGCAAGTTTCCATACAATAATTTACAATTTGCATGGATATATGAGTCACTCACATTCACGCTGTAATAAAATTAATCTTCTAAAAGAGGGAATTTTCAACTTGGGGACACATGTGATTACTCTACTATGGGTATGACTTAACAGAGCCTTAATTCTTCAAGTGATACATTTACTGCTAGCCTGGATTGCTCTTGTTGCAACCAGGCTTCTGCACAAGAACTTCTTTCCACGGGGAATAACAACAAAAAGGTACTCTTGGGTTACCACACATAGTCTCGTGTCACTGACAGTCACTGTAGACGGTTGGCGCGGCAAGGAGAACTGGTAAGCATGACTTGATTAACCACTTAGGTTCAGTAGGCCAACCTGGATTGCTTTTGTCGCAACCAAGCTTCCACACGTGATATTTCCACGGGGATAACAACCTAGGTTAGCACACTTAGTCCTGTGTCACTGATGGTCCACAGGACGGGGTGGCGGTGTGTGGTGTCCCGTTCCCTTTAGGAGGGAGAGGGTGGGGACGACGTCTTAACTAACCCATGGCCTAGGGAATACTACTCAAAATGTGGTTTTGGGGCCTGAGGCGATGAACAGTACAATACCGTCTCAATGGCCGCCTCTATAGACTGGCTAACATACCACTAATGGAAAAAATATGTCGTAGTCATGGCTCACCGGGTGCCTTGTCTCTAGTTAAACAAACTTGGAGTTGGCTGCGTGGGTAAGCCTAACGCAACCCATCATGACCACCTCCACTAATGGATCTTGGGGGGGGGGGGGTAGAAATATTGTACTGAATTACACTGTTCTTCCATCCAAGCTGCCTCTCACACCTCTATTAGTTTATGTAAAAAAAAAATCAGCACTTTATTTTTCAGGTAATTTTCTTACGACTTGGCAGAATTATTGCTCATAGAAATTGTACTACTCTGTACACAGACATTAATATGAAGTAACAAAACATTGTGAACTTTCTCATGCTGCAACGTTTATATTCAAAAAGTTTTGTTCTAGTTCTTTGATAACATCTTTGTCGGTCACCATTAAAATTTAGTGTATAAGTCACCCATCAGTTATGAATATCTTAATCAATTGTTAAGACTAAATTAGCATACTGTATTCATCACTAACTAATTAGGGGGAGATATGTGTATGGTATAGTATAGTACGTATGTACTATGTATTTACGAAGGATTTAATTTGTGTTAGTTTATAAGTCTGAACCTCTTGTTCTCATAAACCAAAGAACATTTTTTATATACAAATGCAGGTATCTTTGTTGTCAGTTTTCTTAATCACACATACTATATGCACCAGAAATATGTACATCACCGAGCATTCATATACTGTACAGCTCCTCCCCGACTTACGACCTACTCGACATACGACCGCCTCAGACGTACCAAAATGTTGTCAAATTACGTATTTTCGAGTTCCAACGTTAGTGATTGCGCTGTGTACTGACAAAATTTTCGTTTGTAATCCACCTTCAAATGGCTGGCAAGCTTAAAAGTCAGAGTTTTGTGGTGCTGAGAAGAAAAGTAGACACCCATTTTAGGTTTTCTGTGTATTATTTAAGCATTTTCGACTTACGACCTGGATTTGGGTCCCTAACCCTGTCGTAAGTGGGGAGGAGCTGTATTCTAATAAGATATTTATTCTTAGTTAGATTTAGGATTAATTTTGGTTATAAGGAAATGAACGTCCACTAAATTTTTTTATTAAACATATAAATACAGTACTACAGCTGATTTTTAGTTTGAGGAGGCTGTCTCTGTGTGTGTTATGGATAATAATTTGGCCAAAAGTGGTTGTGATTAGTGTGCAGAAAGTTAAGAAATATAACACCGTCTATGAATATAAAAGAAAACTTGAATAACTGGCATTTTTTGCAAAAATTTAAATTTTTTTGTGTAATTCAACATAGAATAGTTTCAATTTATACTTTTTGACCCTAAATAAGAAGCCGTCTCCGACAGGGAGGACCAGAGAGTGCCAATGAGGGGCCTGGCAGGGGAGGAGCTACTGCAGCCATGAAGATGGTCATTCCCAACATTTCCAACGTCAAGCTACACCAGTGTCCTTACTGTTCTTATTCCACTCCTCGGAAAAACCACTTAATTGAGCATATTCGTACTCATACTGGCGAGAAACCATTTGCGTGTCCATATTGTCCATCCCGGTTTGTTCAGAAAGGCACGTTGAACAGTCACATTCGAACCCACACTGGTGAGAGACCATATGCCTGTCCCATATGTCCTCAAACTTTTGCCCAAAGGACTAACCTTAGAACTCACTTGTGTACCCACTTGGGGAAGATACCTCCTTCTGTTAGTCACTATTGAAAACTTGGATACTTGCTATCAGGGGGAATGAATTATGATTATAGCAAATAATATATGAATTAACTTATCAAACTGTGATTGAATCCTCGTGTCACAAAATTTTACATATGCCAAAATTATTCATATTTACGTGAATCTAGTTAATCAAATGAACAAACTGAGGTTTGAGTTCCTTGACATTTTTGTCACTATTCACGAATTTATTTTAAAACTATCAACAAATACCCTGTATTTGTGTACAGGGTGTCTCATGTATATCTGACACATTTACAGACATTTATGTACAGAAAAAGAAAGAAAATGAGAATTTTGTCATATAATTGGGGAGGAGGGAATAACAACAGAAATAATAATGGACTTGGATGGACGAATGAAACTAAAACTGGGGCCTCAGAGAGATAGAAAACCTTAGAGGATTGGTAAAAACAGCCTGAGAACATTTAGAGTGGAGGACTGTGGTCGCCAACCTCAGATATGAGGACGGTACTCTGGTTGATTGATGGATGTAATACAACAAAGTTTGTTAAAGAAAACCATGACTTTATTAAATCACCTGCATGGTGAAGTATAAACATGGCAGTTATGTTTTACTCTTCAGTACTCTAAACACATTTCAGGTCTACTTCTTATAAATTGAGTTTTTTAAATGTCCATTACAACTGATGCTCTCCCTGCAGTGATCCAGAACACTGTTTATCACTGTGTATCATGTTGGATAGCAGCGATAGCTTCAGTGGTTATGATTTTTAGGTCATCTCTAGTTTTAGGATGTGTTTTGTACACCTGTCTCCTCAAGAATCTTCACAGAAAGAAATTTGGTGGGGACAAACCTGGGGATCAAGACTGCCACAAAACATTACTGAACTGGGATATTATCCTCTTCCCAAATTGTTGTCTTAGATATTTCAAAACTATTTTGCTAATATGGCATGTTGCCCCCCCCCCCCTCTCTCTTGAAACCATATGTTTTCAAGCACTAAGTTTTTACATTGCAATTCTGGAAAGTTCTGCAACATGACACATACGGTAGTGATAAACAGTGTTCTGGACCACTGCAGGGAGAGCACCAGTTGTAATGGACAACATTTAAAAAAATTAATTTATAAGAAGTACCCGTAGACCTGAAATGTGTTTAGAGTACTGAAGAGTAAAACATAACTGCCATGTTTATACTTCACCATGCAGGTGATTTAATAAAGTCATGGTTTTCTTTAACAAACTTTGTTGTATTACACAAATAAATGTGTCAGATATACATGAGACACCCTGTATTAAGCCCCAGTGTATAGATAGATGCTGTCTCATAATGAAATATCAAGTGCAGTAGGTGTGTGTAGAATATTAGGAAATGGTTTAACATGTAAGATACACCTTAGCATTTCTCTTATTTGCTGTCGTAATGTGCACAACATCAAATCACTTTTCTTTCCTCAGGTGTTTTAGTTTTGGACATTTAGACAGTGTCGTTTACTGTACAGTACAGTACATTATACAGTACAGTATATTTTTTCTATTTATCTTTTCTACTCTCTTGTGCTGAGGGACTTAAACAAGTAATACCCGGTACAGTAGCTTTGTAGAGTCATAGAGAAAAATTATGCTTATGTTAAGTCTAAAGTGTTTTTTAGTGTGTGTGTGTGTTTGTATACTGTATATATGTGTTTGTGTGTGGGAATGTGAATTGTTTTTGCATGTAAATGTTTACACATGCTATTACGTACAGTAAATTGTAAAAGCACAACTTGCATATACATAATGTGCAGTCCATATACAGTACAGTACAGTATACAGTAATACTTAAATGTATCAGTATTCACACACCACTTATTCCGGCTGTACATATTACTAGTGCATAGCACCAGAAGTTCTTACCAAAAATGGTAAGAAGTTATTGAGACTCTAATCATTTTATATGTTAAAAGGAATTCTGAAGTTGGAATTTTATTTTATTTTTAGGAATCGCTGTTAGGTAAATACCTGGTACTTATCATTTTTTTATTAATAAAGATAACTTTTTTAAATGTGTTTACATTTGAAATACAGTACCTCTATAAGATGCAGTGGTGCCATAGTGGATATCAAATGCAAGTATTAAAACCAGTCCATATTAATTTTTCTGTGGATTTGAATTAACTGTTTTGACTAAGAGACAAATGCCAGAATAAGAGTCTACTGTATCACATATATCATACTGTACCTAGAGCTGTGTTGGTGCACGTTTCAAGATTATCTCAAACAGAGTACGGTCCACTACAGTACTGCATGTTTATTTTATTTTTATTTTTTTTTATTCAAAATTTTTTGTCTCTGTTCTTGTCTTTACAGGGGTATTTTAGAAGGATATCTTGCACTATAATCCCATTTGTAAAAAGTGTTGAATATTATGGGTAAGGATCCACCCCTCAAAAAAGTGGGGGTCATGTACAGTACAGTACTGTACATAATTTATATTATTCTGTACAGTAATAAACAGACTTTTCTGTAAAGCAAGTGTTCCCTGTAATGCAGCACTGCCATTTGGAGCAGTGATCATTATAGTGATGCCGTACACCCAAAATTTTGCTTATTGAATCATTAGCAGTACTATATCAAACGGAGGTACTACCGCCTGGGAAGATATTGGAAGCATAATGTGTTGTCTAATGGTAGACACTGCTGCCATATGGCATCACGAAAATTGTGACCAAGTCCCAATGTTGCTGATCTGACTTCTGCCTCATTTACACACTGTCGCAAGGTCTCAGTTGTTTCTCACCCTTGATTTTTTTCAATATTGTATTTATTTATGGTTATTATTCTTATTATTATTATATTTCATTTTTATTTGTTATAATTTTTATTAATTATTATTATTATTATTTTTATTATTATTATTATTATTATTATTATTATTATTATTATTATTATTATTATTATTATATTTTTGCCCCCCAGGCCCTGATGTGGATCAGTGACCTCTGCACGGGTGGGCTAATCCCCGTAAAAAAAAAAAAATAAATAGATAAATAAATATTAACCTATGCTATATGTGATTCTTGATAAAGTTATAATAAAAATTTAATCACTGTCTTAAGTGTTTTCTCCGCACATAGACATGGGTTCATTTTATTTCTTGGTGTACAGTACAGTGGTCCCTCGGTTAACGAGCGCCTCGGTTAACGAGATTTCGGTTAACGATTTACCTTCCATAAGATTCTTAACTTTGGTTAACGAGCAATCCCTCGATTAACGAGTTTTTTACGAGCCGACTTCAACATGTTTTCGCTTGCATTTGGCGGTCCACTAGCTGTAGTATTAGTCCGCCAATACAGTAATCGGTTTTAGTGCTTAAATTCCTTACTATTTTAGTAAATATCAAGAAGTTTATACTATTCAATAATTTTAAAAGTTTAATATTAACTTTTTTAGTCATTTTAACAATTATTGAACATAATTGAAGGTAAAGAAACTAGTTTCTGGCGTGCCATCCAGCCTGTTAACACACCAGACAGGCGTTAGTCTCTCTCTGTTTTCAGTGGAGGTAACATCTTGCTTGAGACTCTCCAACTAAATGCTTTTTTTCTGTGTTTCCAAGCAAATTATTGGTCATTTTGAAATATATTTTACATATTGACAATATATAATGCAGTGCAGTGTTGATTTAAAGAAAATAATCTTGAATTACACCAAGAGAGCTAAAATTTTATGGGTGAAATGGCGCCATGGGGTGACTTCTCTTCCACCCCAATGCCTTTTCTTCTTCGTTCTCTTCCACCCCCATTCTAATTCCCATCATCATCATCCAGGAGCCTTCTACATACACACCTCAAAGTAAGTGTACTTTTCTACCTTTTTTGTTGAATTTAGGCAATTTTTGGTGAGCTGGAACCAATTACCCAAAAACCCATTGAAACAATGGTTTTGGTTAACGAGTTTTTCAGTTAACGAGCAACCTGCTGGAACGGATTGTGCTCGTTAACCGAGGGACCACTGTATAAGTTGTGGCATATAGATGAATTAGGTATTGTACAGTATCTACTCACAGATAGAAACCAAATTAATGCAGTGTGGTGGTAAAAGTTTCCGCTTTCATTGTTAAAAAATCAGTTGTAGATTGATGCAAATCAGCAAAAAGAACTCTTCATATTTAATCTGAAAATTTTTAAATGTTAATAGTTTCCATCCTCAGTATCATAAGAAAACAGTGTGATATCACTGTAAATACCCAAAGAACTATTAAAGTTAACTTAAAATTTGTGTTCACAAACAAAACTTGTAAACAAGTATTGTACTGTGGTAGTTGTGAAGAACCTGTTTGGTGCCACCTAAGAGCAAGTGTACCACGGCAAAAGTTTGGGGTTCAAAACATAATTTTTAGGTGAAACAAAATACTGTGTGTTACTTATGATTGATAAGATGCATCTGGTCAAGCATTTTGATATATTTCAAATACAGTAATTTCATTTTGATTGTAATGAAAGCTTACCAATACAGGTACAGTATTCAATATTATTACTGTACTGTATTGAAATATGATGTGACTACCGGGTAATTAAAAATACGGTATATATATATTTTGTCATGAGCAGAATTTCATAACTGCTCCAATAATAGTAAAGTTGATTGTGTATCATTCTAGAAAACCACATGAGTGCTTCAATAACAGTAGTGCACTGTAGTCTGAATATATGTTTAGAAAGGAACTAAAGATCTATAAAGTACAGTAGAATACTTTACTTATTGTGAGTGGTTGGTTTGAAACCACTGAAAATCATCATTAAAGTGACATAACTTGAACATGGTTTAAGGGAAACCACTTAAAATTTTAACTGTGTATGTACGTATAGGCATAAAAAAATTAAACAATTTCTGTACTGTAACTCTTTAATATACAGTACTGTTATTCTCCTGAAAAATTTATTTTCTTGTATTGAAAATAAATTCATGTACTGTACTGTATTGCGTGTTGAAATTAATTAAGATGATAAACAAAGTGGTTCTTTTTTATGGGAGAAAGAATTTTGTTACATATAATTTAATTCTTCTTAAGCAAAATATCTTTTCATGTTTTTCAACTCTTAACAGTTTGTGGTTTAAGACAAATTTTGGTAACTGAAAAAAAAAGAAAGAAAATTGGGATTTTTTTCACATTGATATTTGGTTGGTGTTTTAGCATAGAGTAGAAAATTCTCTTTTACCCTTTCTACTCAATGTCGCATATTTTGCGACAGGTAGCGATGGATAGTGGAAACCTGATGGCTAGCATGGGAGGAGCTTCAGGACCTACAGTGGCCTTCACCCCAGGCAGCAGCAAAGTACATCAGTGCCCACACTGTATCTACTCGACTGCTAGAAAACACCATCTGGAGGATCATATACGAACACATACTGGGGAGAAACCTTTTGCATGTCCACATTGTCCTTATCGGTGTTCTAAAAGCATAAATCTTACGACTCATATTCGTATTCACACGGGCAAGAAGCCATATGTCTGCACACAGTGTCCTTTCCGTACTGCTCAGAAAGTTAACCTGACCAGACATTCTTACATACACACCAGGTAGAAGCATGTTGTCGTAGTATCCTCACAACATGATTTTGAAATTTGTTCCATACTGTACTCTAATTTCATTTGACATTCTTATTTTGTCTTCTGTACAAACTTAAAGTTATATCTAATGTCCTGAAGATAAGACATTTGAGATTTTACTGTATTACAACTTGTCTTTTGAAATATAGAATATAAAAATTACTGTCCATATCTGCACAAACATTGATGATCTCAAATTTGACTTTACAGAAGTGACAAAAGACTATCACAATATATTTGGCTCAACATATGATTTACAATAATTATCAAGATAAATTCATATTTAATACAGTACAGTAACACTGTATTTAAGTACAGTACAGTACATATATCCATGAATGTGGATTTCATTCCATACAGAGTAAATCAGATGTAGTTGAGGAGCTGTGAATTATGACAAGATATACATTATCTCAGAGGGGAAACCATCATAGTAGCTTATTATTTAAATCCATTACAGCAATTGATTGCCAATTGTCGTAAAATCTTATTATTAGATACATACACATTACTTTATTTCTCATTATAGTACAGTAGTTCATGTATGTATGAGCCATAAATATAAATAAGACATCACAATCTCTTGGAAGTATTATGTCTTACAGCACAGGTACAGTACTTCTCTAATTAAATACTCAGCATTCAGAATTTTGCTGTACTGCCAGAACGAGTTGTGATTTAAAGTTATTGGAACATATCCAGAGGTTTTGTTGTAATTTGGTGAACATTTTTACCCAAAAAGAAAATGAAACTTATCATTACTGAACTGTACCTACTGGGAAATTATGAATAATTTAGGTCAATTTGTAGTTTCAACCAACCACAGCTCTTGAGTTGAGGAATGTGTTTTTCCTATGGTTTAGACAATTTTAAGAAAATTTTCTTCTATGACTTTTCCTTGCAAATGACCTAAAATTACCTAACCTCCTAACTGGGGGGATCCCCGGTATATTTAAGTCATTTGCAAGGGAAAGGTCGTAGGAGAAAAAATTCTTAAAATTGTCTAAACGATCTGAAAAACACATTATTCAACTCGAGAGCCATGGGTGGTCGAAACTACAAATTGACCATAATTAAATTTGTGTTAATACTTTGAGACTACAGTACTGTATCTTATAAATTACTTCATAACATTAATTTTCCATGCATTGACTAACAAGCAAAGTGAATTACTGTACTGTACATATTTTTAGTTAGGTATCATACTCTGCAATGAGCTAATTGTAGCATACAGTATCAGTATTTTCTATAATGCAAGATTTAGAGTACAGTACCTACTGTTTATAAATAATATTTGCTTAGCCTTAACTGTGATTGGCATATACCACACTGCTGATGCTGACAACAGTTGGCCATCAAGATTTTTATATGCAGTACAGGTATTTTTGCAACCATTATTGGAAAGCAGTAAGCCAGTACATGTATAGTAGCTAAAACAACTATCTGTGCATACTTTGTGGGAAACAATATGAGACCATGGATGATAAATTTTGGTATATGAGGGCTGTCACTTGTCACAATGAAAATTTTTGGAGCATATCAACCCCCACCTGCACAGATAGTTGTTTTAGCTACTGTACATACCCAGTACTTGCCATCAGTGCATAACAGAGATGTGACCAACCGCCCAAGCGGCTAACAAGCCGATTAGTGGCGAAGAGGGTAAAAGTAAAGTAAAAAAGTAGATGTATTGAATTTTGGTAATTATGTGTTGTAAAATGAAATATACAGTATTCTATATTAAAAGTTATTGTGAAATGAATTGAGATTTGCTAAAGTACAGTATAGTCCTGTTAGACTTCGTTAAGCAACCACAGGACTTACATTAAATGACAAAAATTGCTATGGATGTGAGTACTGTACTGTATTACCGTTGCTGCTTAATGATCTTTATTAATTTATAAGTAACATTTGTGCAGTTACTTCGAGTTAATCAGATTTGATGGGATGGTCTGATATATAAAGTTATTATGCAGTACTGTATTTCTGAAAAAAATTTCTGCTGTTTGGTCTTATCTTTTTATATTGTACAGTACAGTACCTGTAGCACTGACAATAGTAATATAACATAAGAAAACATTTACACAGGATTGTGTAGGGTTCACTGATACAAAGAAGTAAATCCATTTTATTGTCTTTGGTTGTGATTTTTTTTTTTTTTAATACTATATTACTTTTGGTGGATTTCTTTTAAGGTAAAGAAGTACCTGTACTGATATCTTATAGTGTTCCATTCATTTTGAATTCTTTATATAGTCATTCTGTAGTAAGTACGTATAGTGTCACTGTGTTAGGAATCACATTTTGCCTAAGTGTGTGCGTGTGTATGGATGTGCTTAAGCATGCACTTATGCATATTTATGCACGTTGGCCTGTGTGTATATTAGCCGGTGCAAATTTAATTTGTTATTACTTTATAGTGCCTCAGAAAGAGAGACATACCATAGCTATAGTGACTGAAATTCTTAAATACGTCAAGTATTTGGCAGTCATATATCATGAACCATCACAGTTGAACAATATCACTCCGTAATTAAAACTGATGAGAACTTTTGTGTTCACTAGATTAGTATTAATTATGTGTCATGCATGTATGTTGTCCATAATGAGAATACATGTATCAGTGTTAGTTAATATCTCCTGGTCATCAATGAGACAGACACTTGTACCCCACAGGGTGGGCTTGGCCTTGATGGTCTGAGGATTGGCACTGGCGAAGTGTTGGGGTCCAGCAGGAGCTTCTCAACGACCAACAAGAAACACAAGTGTCTCTACTGTGCTTACTCTACCACAAGGAAGCATAGTTTGATTGTTCATATAAGAACACATACTGGAGAGAAACCATTTTCATGCCCACACTGCCCCTATCGTTGTGCCAAAAAGATAAATTTAAAGATTCATATAAGAACTCATACGGGTGAGAAGCCATTTGTGTGCCCTCACTGTTCATTTCGCTCTGCTCAGAAGGTCAATTTAATTAGACACTTGCAGACTCATATTAGATAGAAATAGGAACACAAACAGCACTTCCTTTCGTGTTGGACATTGTCGTTATCTTAATTTTATTACCTGTATGCTTTTTAAAATTATAAAAATTTATCTTATATAAATGTATAGGTGTAAGTTGACAATTAGAGTGATGCTCAAGTCACAAGATTATATGGTACTGTATACAGTATATATTTTGAAGGTTCTTCTGTGTAAAACGTGGCATACAGTAAAGTACAATATTGTACAGTATTTCAAAATTGTTCATTCATTATAGGTTTACATAGTAGGTGTTCTTACTGTGTGTTTAGTATAGAAAGGGTAATCATAAAGTACAGTACATTTATATAATCAGAGTGTTGGGTTTGTTATTCTCTGTATGAAATAATGGAGTAATATAATTATCTTATTCCTTAACCTGTGTTGCAAACACAAGAGTTTACTGTACTTGAGCTTCAGCCAAAGATATACTGTACAGTACTGTAATTAAGTATGTACTGTTGGTGAGTAACGGTGCAGTATTAGAGGTTACAGGCTTTGCCACCTATCATCGTAGAGACGGTCAAATGCTCTTGTTTTTCAAAAAAATTCACTTTAGATCCTGGTTTCATGTCCTTAGGCTGAGGGAAAAAATTGAAAATATTAATGGGCCTAAACTCATGTTGCTATTTCATGACCTGTAGTTGGTGTTAAAATACACATTATATATAATTTTGGAAGTTATGTGTGCATTTATGCAGTTTTTTAGATAATTGTAACTGTTTTGCAAGGTACTGTACTAAAGCATTTTCAACCTTTATTATGGTGGATAATAGAAACTCTCATTGGAGAAATTTCAAAGAATTTATCAGTTCAAATTAATGGATTGTATAGTACTGTACATATTTTATATTTCATATTGACAGTGTTGAATTGAAGTCAATCAAAAGAGAACACTTTTTGTTTTGTTTTTTAGATTTCTGAAATTCAAGTTTGTTTGGGTTTGGAAACCCAAGGGTCTGTATGACAACAAGAGCATTATTGATACCCCAAATTTTCTCAACTCATTATTCCTCAGCTCTAAAGTTCCACTGTTAACCCTTCAGGTATCTTGTGATATTCAAATGTGTCATGTTGTCCAAATTTAGTCCTCACCCACACTTATCCCCAGTCAGTCTGACACCTTGAACTTTAATACTGTACCTAACACAAGTATAGTAAGCAAAGTCTGTTGTCAGTCTGTTAACTTTTGGTGTCCCTGCATTGACTTTTTTGTTTCCCAGAATTATCCATAGAAAATACTGTACAGATCAATTTCCTTTTTGGTGATTCAAACTGTCACAGTTCAGGATGATGCCTCTTAAATAATCCCCCCAAATTTTTCTTCCTCCACTTGGCTGTGGGTGTATCATCTTCTCATCGATAGTGTAAGTTTTTATACTGTACATACAGTATAATAACTGAATGTTGTTCTTTATCTTTGTACTTTTTGGTTTCTTATGGTGTAATAACAGTTACTCTCAGGAAGAGCAGAAGCAGGAAATATGTTTGATATTAGTGACCAAATAGTTGATAGTGTTTAATTTCTGGCAACATTATACTGTACACTGTGGAGTGTACTTTTGTGATGTGAAATGGAGAAAACTGAATAGTTACTCATTGTAAATGCAAGTACCTGTATACCTGTATTTATTCTTTCCGGCATTTTTTGTTCCTTTTGCTATTGAAATTGTAGTTACAGAATAGCCAATCCTAGGGAGGACTGGTTAAACAACTGTTAAAGCTGACAAAATTTCTCGGCACTGTACTTACCGTAATTAGGCATGAAGAGCCAGTAAAATTTTAAAATACAGAGTTCTCTATTATATTTAAGAGTGAAACTAAATTTTAAATAGAGAAAAAGAAAAACAAAAACAACTACTGTACCTGTATTACCAAATATTGTTCAGGTTTTGGTGCATATTTCACATGATGTAAGAAAGGGATTGAGATACAACTAACCATACAACTAATTTTCTGGATGATACCTTTCAAAAACTATGACCTTGACTTTTGATCATGACACTTGATATAAACAACAGTTCTAGGGTTTCTTGTGGTGAATGTATTTACCAACTACAGTATGAACATTGTAGTTCTTTTTTCTTTTGAGTTATGTTACCAGTTGGCTGCTGCCCTACTTGTGTGATCCTGTTGCTGCGAGTTATTAGTACTGTATATTAACTCATTAAGAGAGAACAAATTGACTTGTCATCTAAATTTTTTGACAAGAACGATCATTTTCCTTTACCTTAAGGAGTTCTGTTTATGAAAATAACATACTGTGTGTGGGGAAGCATATTATCCACTGTCTTATTTTGTTTTACAATGTCAAGTTTATTTGAAAAACTTTGAGAACACTGCAGCAAATTATCGTGTGCTTGGGTAAATGGCTTCCATTTGTCTGTCTAAGTAGTTGTTGACCTTTTATATACTATACAACAGTATAGGGTACTGTATTAGACTTGATACAGGATTAGTTGTGGCCACGCTTTTTTTATGCACTGCAACATATAGTACTGTACAGTACATACAGTATTCACAGCTAAAGGAAATACAGTAGTAGTTACTTGATCATGAAGCAGCCATTTTTTCTTCTTTTTTTTAATGTATCTGTCAGCCTACACCTTGTAATGTGCAGTACAGTGTATATTTATTTAAAAAATATGCAAGGAAAGAGAAACAAAGTTGCCAAACTTTCTTCTGCATCTCAAAAATATATTAACGGTTAATTAATTATCTGTGAAGATACGTATCTTGAGATACAAACACAATCAAGTTGGCTGTTTCTCTTTCTTTTTTTTAGATTTTTTTTCTTTACTATATTTACAGTATGCTGTACGTATATTAGAATATGCAAACAATGACCATGTGATAAGTTGGAAATTAACCAAAGAATGGGAGGGTGAGCAGATGACTGCAGTGCAATTGCTATGTTTGTGCATCACAACATAGGCAACAGAGAAGGCGGATGTGAAAATAACTTTGCATTGTATTGTTGTCTACTTCTAAGGTGCTAACTTTTGCTTGATGAATAAAGTCGCTCACTATTGCCGTATGTTTGGTCATTTTGTAACCTGATTAAATCTCTAGTAAAGGTTTGTGACTTAATACTTGGCTCAGGTGATTCATGTACAGTCGGGGACAAAAGTTCGCTCCCCGTGGTGAAATTGACTCACGGGAATGAGTCTCTGAACTGAATTACCCTGACTTAGTTCATCTCATTTGGGGTCGATGCTTCTTCATTTTGGTTGGGAGCGAACTTTTGACCCTGACTGTACAATATTGTACAGGCAGTCCCTGAGTTATGAACACCCACATTTATGAACAAGACTCCAATATATTCATCACTAAAACCATTTTTACATTACCAGTACTTTATATCGTTTAACATCACTTTATTTAGAGTATTTACATAATTTGTTATGTATGGGATATTACTTTTGTTTTGTGTGGGTAGGGTTGTGCTTTAACCTAACCTAAGCTTTGGAATTAACACTGGGCCGACTTATGAACCGGGTTCAGGAACATAATCCATTCGTAACTCGGGGACTACCTTTACAGTATATACAGTAAAACCCTGGTCGTTCCTTGACATGAGCAGCTGCAACTATTTCATTAATTAGCTGTGTCATCTCATCATATCAAAGTCTTCGAAAAAAGATCTTTTGATATAACAGTTGCCAAGGAAGGTTGAATACAAGGAGTACAATTATCACATTTAACTGTCCACAACAAGATCTCATTTAGCTCAGTCATAAGCTGTGATTGCCGAGTGAATTCCCAGTTCCCAGCGGTATTCCAGACTGCATATGTCTCCCTCCCTGTCTGTCTCTCCCGTCAGGAGGTAATTGGATCCCTTATCTTTATACTGTAGCTATTTGTATAGTTTTTGGATGTAGCCAGACAGTGCTGAACATAGTATCTGTGTTTATCATGTTGCAAAAGTATTTAATTTACTGTACTTGATTAACAACCGAGTTCAAGGTCAATCGTTGTAATAGTGTAATGTTGAACTTGCACACGTAGAATTTGACTGCGTTCATGCACAGTGTGCATGAAGAATGTATTAAATTTTAGGCTCCCCATTCAGGACTCATAACGCCATGGCTTTTACTGCCAATTTTGTATCCAATCTGATCTGCATGTTTCTCTTCAGTTCTTGCCAAAGAGTCTGAGATGACAGTCACAGCTGATCAGCCCTCCTATGATCTACTCTTTTACAAAAAGAGAATGCTGGTCCCGGACATTTTAGACGTTTCAGGGACCTCTTAGTGAGATATATAGTACAGCAAGTCTAGCTGTTATCTTATGGAGAATGAAGAATATTTGCTCTTTTATAAATTGGTTTAAGATTTTTTAATTGTGTCACCTACTCTACCACTTTGGGGTTAGCACAGTAGCCTTACCACTGGCATTTTATATCTTTTTCTCACAATCACATTACTGTATTCAATTCACAGTTGTTTTTGTGACTAGTTTATTTGTAATGCCAAGTCATGGAACAGAGGGAAGGGCAACTTGCTTCTGAGAGTGATAGTTTTGAAGGGAAGTGATGAACACTCAAAGGACCCATCCCCAGTTGCCACAGAGGTGATGTGGTATGGACTGTATGCCCAAATAAGACTACTGTAGTTACAAGTGTTGTTTGGCTGTAGAATCAGTTAAAAAATTAGATTTCTTGGTCAGTTTTCCATATTTGTTGTGCTCCTGCAATTAGCTAAGTGGAAATACTCAAACCACTTTCAGCACTGTAGTGATCCTTTTTTTTTCTAGTAAGATTTCAGCTTTTGGTATTGTAATTGTATAAAGTTTTCAGAGCAGATAACAAAATGAGCTTTGTGCTGCCCAGGCATTTGGCAAATTGTAGAAATGGGCAATTTGTAAGTGGTTTAACATGCTAGGGCCAGTCATAGGTATTGTGAAGTTCATTATATTATACTGTAGTGTATATTGAATTGAAACAGAATTGAATTGAAACAGTTTATTTAGCCAGAAAAACACAGATACAGAGTGGATAATAATAACAATATTAACATGGCCAATTGAGAACCTGAGCTCTCCTGTAGGCAGGCTTGTGATAAAATATTTGACAATAGGTAGGTAATTACTGACTGTTTTCTGCTGGATAATATAGTTCGTGTTTTAGATTTTTGAGTTGTATTTTTGTTTACGGTATTTATTTCTTTTCTTTTATTTTTATTACAAAATATAATACCACTATGGTCAGTTTAATGAGATTCCATATGAATTCTTTACAATAACATTATCAGCCTTCTTTCAGGAATGACTAAATTCTTAGGCTGGATTAAGCCAGTTTCTCAGCCTTTTTTTTTTATGAAGGTAATTAGCCTAAATATTTAGATGGGTTCTCATTTGTTAACTGATCCTTTGGTCTGGTTCATAAGCTCCTAGTTTCTAATAGGGACTTTGTAGTGGATGAGGTAGGAGTGGCCTTCAGTGAGGGCCCTTTTCCTGTTACCTATTTCTTTAAGAAGGAAGATTTCTGGGGTTTTTGCACTGGGTAGGATTTTCCTTGTGCCTTCCTTCCCGAGTGGGATGTTTATTATACAGGGACGTAGAGCTTGTTATGCCACCTCTCTCATCTTCTATCTGGCTTCAGATCCATGATTCACTTAGTGAAGGGTGTTAGGTTGTAAACAAGGGATTGATCCTGAAGTCCCATTTTATGGCTGAACACTTAACTGAGTCAGTCAGTCATAGAAGTGAATTGATTGAAGCCTAGAATACCAACACATATTTCATGGTATCCTGAATGAATGATATACTGTACAAGATGCATACATGCAAGTGTTACATAACTTGTTACTCTATACCTTAAATGGTGACTTGCTTCCAAAGATTCCTTTAAGGACTTGGTCATGATGGGAAGGCATATTTAATTAGTATGCATAAGGTTTAGCTGAGTTTGCCGCTCATACTCTTAATGAATAGATACACGAATCGCTTAGTTGTGGGCGAGGCCATAGAATGGGGTTTCAGGACCAGTCTGTTGTATTTTACCTTTTTTCCCAATATTTTATATCAAACTTATTTACTGTTTAGCATCAAAGAAATTCCATGGCCTGACATAAATATTTACTATAAAGCAAATTTTTGGCAGATATTTCTTACCCTCACAAGAGCAGGGAACATTATAAAAAAAACATGCAGTACCAATATTACAAGTACAGTACAGTATAATTCAATTGTTTATAAAATGCTTACTTAGGTACAGGTATTTAGCTACTTCTTCCTTATTAGATCCACATGATATAGATGAAATTTGGAAGTGCACTGTGTGACTATGAATAATTTGAGCATCTTCAACAGGTAGGAGTGCACAGTGACAGTCAGCGGACTGGTGATGGAGGAGCCACGGGTGCTGAGCGGAGTGGCCCTGCCCGAGAGATGCACCAGTGTCCTTGCTGTACATATTCCACCGCTAGGAAAGACCACATGAAAGAGCACATACGTACCCACACTGGAGAGAAGCCATTTTCCTGTCCACACTGCCCTTTTCGCACAGCAAAAAACAGTGACTTACACAGACATGTGCAAACCCATACTGGCGAAAAGCCATTTGCATGCTCACACTGTCCTTTCCGTACCTCTCGAAAAATCAACCTCAAGAACCACCTTCTCACACACACAGTTGAGAAGCAATTTGCTTGTCCTCAGTGCCAGTATCCTTGCAGTGGTAAAGGTGCCCTAATGCGACACATACGTGCCCATAGTGATGAGTCACATTCCTGTCCTTACTGTCAACTCCGTTTTCCTCGTCGATCCTTGCTAACTTTTCATATGCGAACTCATACTCATTTGTAATCTGCCTTTTCTCAGTGCCTATTTTTAAAAAGTTTTAAATATGGAAAAGAAATTTATAGTGTTGATCAAAATATTGTATATTATTGAAAACTCTCAAAACTAAATATTTTGCAGCTCAGGATTGAGCAAAACAAACAGTACAGTACATATACTACATAGTTGTTTATATTCCTGTGTGATTATTGTGACAGGAGATGGTCACATTAGCTCTCAGAAGCATTATCCTGAGAGAAGGAAAGGCTCACTTCCTTCTGTCATTAATCAGTTTTATTCCTTGGCATAGTGATGATTGCAGATTTAAGGTTTTATCCAGGATTTGGGGTTTATTAGTCACTTACTTTGATCATTTAATTTGTCATCTGATTCAACCCATAATACTCTTTAACCAAGTACAGTATAGTACAGTATAATTAATCCATATAACGAAGAAATTTTTGGGGAGTGAATGAATAAAAATTTAGTTTGGGTTCAGTTAACAAGTGTCTTGGAAGCGACTACAGGGTAATTGATATTGAGGGTAAACTAAAGAGAAAAAATCCTACACCACCTAAGAGGCTTATCATATAAAATACCACCATCAGTTCCTTGGGATTGTTTACTTTTGATAAAAGTTACTTGAGTTAATTGATGTATTGGTAGTCTACATCACATTCTCAGTCCACAATATCTGCTTCGTTAGCCATTCTTATGCCATTTTTTGTAGGATTATATAATATACAACTGTACCTCCTTATTTCTATGATGTTCCTTGTATACATTTAATAAGTAATTTATAAGAGCCTAACTTTTATTTTCAACTGCAAATACAAGTGATAACCAAAATGAAATACTTGAGCACTGCATGAAAGTGAGTGTTAGTTTGAGAGGTGGTCAGTGGGGAAGACATCACCCAGCTTAAACTTGTGAGAGAAAGTGTACTTGTTGTAGAAGGATTGACAGATAGGTAGCATAAAATAAGGATGACTTAATTTTTTCCATACCATCTAACTGTTTAAGAGTGAAGCAAATGCAACACCACTTGTAAACTGTGTCCCAGACTTTAAAAAAAGAGCACAGAAGGGATGAAATGTATACTGTACTGTACGTATTGTATTCTAGAGGAATCTGGCATTACAATTTATAGTATTGACTTATGGTACATCCAGAGAGGCAGTGCTTGTCTGGCTCATTGGTGTTCCACCACTTGTACATCTCTTGTTCTGTCTTGTAGACAAAAGTTTTAGCTACAACTATATTTTTTTATGATGATTTCTGTAATGTTTAGTTATTATATATGATTACTTCTCAAAGTGTTTACACTGTATAATTATTTTGCAAAGCTTACTGAAGTAGTTGGAACTGTTGGTAATCTTATAATATTCATACAGTATCTTCAAATACAGGTGAATGGGGTTTGCTGAAAGTCAATGCCTTCCCAATTTATTTTAGCTAAATAAATTTCTCTCGCTGAAAAGAACAGTTTGCGCATAAAGAGTAAAGCATAATGTCAAAACATTATCTGTGATGACTTAATAGTTTGTGTTTGAGGTCTTGCATACTGTTATTATTTGAGAGAAATTAACCACATATAATGTAAAGCATCAAAATGCAGTACAGTACAGTAGTCTCATAGTCAGAGCACACCAAGTTATAATAAGATGCTGTTTTTTTTATATAGGAAACTATATCTTGAACAGATTATATTATATAATGAATCTCAGATGAGGTTCAGCTTAACTTATTTAAAATATTTCTGCGAATTATAGATAGTCTCTTGAACTTAAATGTAGTCATAAAGCTGGGTACTCTTAATCTAGAATGGCTCTTCTGTAAGAGTATTTCACTCTCATCAGTTATTGTAGCAAAAATTTATTGAGAGGACAATATTCACAATATGCACTATTGGAGTACGTAGTCACCACATTTTTCTGTAGTAGTACAGTATTATTAAACCAGTCCAAGTGTTTAATAAATTTATATTGATACTTGAAAATAATTAGAAAGCTTTAACCCAGAAAATATTAGTAGTTTATCATCAGTAAAATATTGACTGCACTTAACACATTCAGTTTTAAACTAAGAGAAAACTAATTTAGGCAACCTTTAGAATTCTTCTTACACTACAATATTGGTACTTCAACAGAGATAATGATTATTGAAGGAATGGGAAACAAAAATATTGGTGAAAAAGAAAGTAATTGAAAATTAGACTGTTTAAGGTTATACATATTGTACTGTCATAGCCCTTTACATATAGAATTTGCACCGAGGATGTCAGCAGCCTTTATCACAAAATCCTCAAGGGGTGTTTACCTTTCAGAATGAAGAATGAGATCCTCTACAACTGACACAATGTGCAGTAATCATGAGATATTGTAGTTCTGAGAGGCTCCCACAACCTAGCTGTTTAGGTGCTTGTAGGCATCAGTCTTTTCGTGCTCATGAAAATAAATAATACTGTAGTTGTCATCTAAGGCTACTGAATCATATACTGAATCACGGTGAAGAATTTATAAATGGTTAGTAATTGAGCTTGTGTCAAGCAAAAGTGCATTGCATCATGTATTGTATATAAAGTTATTTTGGACAGGAAAAAAATGGATAAAGACACAAATTACAGTGGTATAGAGATTTGCCTGGTACTGTTTGGACATTGAAGACTAAAAGATTACAATGTGTTGAACATTTGTCTAGAATCAACTTAATATAGTGTGGGCTTGAAGAGAGCTTTATGGGCACTTGCTGATGGTGAATCTTGACAAGTGAGCATCCAACCAAATAGCTATTAAGCTGAGAAGTGACAAAGACTAAGAGTTAATACAGGAAGTAGAAATTAAGTTGCTGATGTGTCAGAAAATAAATTACCAAAGATATTAATTATATGTATCATGATATGGAGGAGGAAAATGGTGTGGCTTATTACTTGTAAAGATGAAGGGTAAGTTGTTCTTAGGAGACCCAGAGGCTTGTCTAGTTATATATATATATATATATATATATATATATATATATATATATATATATATATATATATATATATATATATATATATATATATATATATATATATATATATATATATATATATATATATAATTTTTGCATTTTTAAGTTGATGGTAAGATAAAGCATTTCTAGTTACTATCATTATTATTATTATTTTTTATCTTAATACATATATCATTGAAAATATGGATGGTATTTTACATATTTGTTTTCTTAAATTTCATTTATGTGATGCTGCTCATCCAGACATAATTTTATCGCTACAAGAAAATTGTACAGTTGCACTTTTTTGATCTTGGCGAATTGAATATTGAGTTGCCGTGAACACTGTTGTGAGTACAGAAATACTGTACAGTACAGTGAACTGGAGAAGTGGTAGTATAGTTCATACACATTTCAGAGATATAATACATAGCAATAGCATTTATGTATTGCCTTCTAATAAATATCACTTACCATACATTTCTTAATTGTCATAATTTCTTATCCTTTTCATTATCCAGTCACCATTGTTTTCCAGAAGGTATACTGTATTTGTTAAAGGTTCATATGCAGTACAGTACCATCATCAACATCAGCCTACATCGAGCTACTGTTCTTCCAAAGCTGCCTCTTTTGATCTAAACAGTTAAGCAGTCCCAACTATTTTAATTTTGTCTGTCATCTGGTAGCTGGATTTTTTTCCCCATCTTTTCTTGTCTCAGCGAGATTCAATTGAGGATCTTCTTGGTGTACTTTTGCACTGCCCTTTGTATTGTATGGTCTGCTTATGCACATCTTTTCTTTTTGAGTTTGTGCTGTATTGTCTCATATTTTAGTTTGATTAGTATACCTTCCACATGACTTTAATTGTTGCTTTCCATTTTTAGGTAGGCATGTAGTCTTCTGATTACTTCAAGGAGTTGTGACCCTACTTTACTAGCTGTTCCCATACTGTGGGTTGGTGTTAGAAAGAGCATCCAGCCATAAAACTTTGATTCAATATGCCAGATGGCAACTAGGTCACCAGAGCTGTGCCCATCCCTGGGTCTCTGCTGCAATTTCTAGGCTGGCACACTTATGCAGCGTGCCAGTACCTGGGCTTCCAATGGTGATCGGGGGAGGGGATCACATTCTGGTTTTACCTGACAGCTGCCTTCAGGTAATCATGGCTAACCCATGCAATCGTGGAAAATGGCTGTGGAATATTAATGATGTCTGATTCATTTTTGATAGCACAGTGCAAAACTCTTCTCTAGTTTCTTAAGGATTGCTGGTTCATGAACATAACACCAACAGTTGACCCAGAGG
Source organism: Homarus americanus (assembly GCF_018991925.1). NCBI lineage: Eukaryota > Metazoa > Arthropoda > Malacostraca > Decapoda > Nephropidae > Homarus > Homarus americanus. The sequence goes on along the minus strand of NW_024738300.1, from coordinate 10,150,937 downwards.
TAACTGTGTATCAGGGATACATAGCGTGTATCTCCACTAAAGTACCGGCTTCAGGTTTTTGCTTTCACTATTTCAGTTTAACCAGTTACTGTACTGTAGACTACTGTATATGGGCTTTCATTTGAGGTTTAGCATAGTTGCTACTGTACCTTATTTTAGTTTTTTTTTATATATACCTGTATATATAAGTTCTTAGGCATATCTTTATTGTAATTTAATGGCTGAGTTAATGAATTTGGGGTTTTAATATGGCTTTTGTGTATGACCTCACAGAGATCTTTTACAGGTTACTTATTTTACATAATACTGGTAACTTTTTTAACAGACCTAGAGCTAATACTGTAAATGAAATGTGAATCAACAAGAATTTTTACACAAAAAAGTTCTTCATTGATTAAACAGTCAAGAGTGTTACCCTGATGAGAAAGTTATTGAATCTTCTAGTTTTCCATTATGCAGTACTATACCTCAGGTTGAAAGCTCACTTTTGATTTAGCGGGAATGATTTGTTTTTTTCCCCTGCTTGAACTTAGGCTGGTGCCTTTTCTTGTACATTTTCATGCTTTGTCTCAGGCTTTAGTAGGGAACATTTTGTCCTTTTTCTCTCTTTTATGAGCTTCATATCTGGATTTTTTGAGAATTATTAATCCCAGAAGCATATTACGTATTGTATATAACTCATTTCGAGGGACACTTCATGATCAGTCCTATGTTTACTGACAGTCTTCATGTGCTGTGCTCGAGATTTTTTATTATGTCTTATTTGTTATAGACTGATCAAATTAATACAGTTCTTGCCTCATGTCTTAAGGGTTCTTGATTCATGCACAGAGTACCCATAATCCATCCCACTGTGAATGGATGCCAGGCTTTATAGTTGGGTAAGTGATGGCAGTTGTTTGCAATGATGGCCACACTTCTTCATGTTTCAAAAAAGCTTAGTATAGTATACATTGTGCTGCATCTAAACTGTCCCTCTTGGGCTGTCAGGATTATGGAACCCACTTTCACTTCCTTTTCATCACCATAGCCAGCAAAAGTTGTGGTGCTGCTGTAAGGACAAAATAAATGCATAAAATTACTAGTATGGATAATGAACAGAAAATACAGCATCTTCTTCTCAAGACATCTACCACTGAGTCTGACCAGCCACCCCTTCTTTCACCATACACCTTGGCCCCAGGGGTGCAAGTAGGTTAGCTTATATAATTTGTATATTTTTGTATGTTAATGTAGTGTCCTGTTTGTGCAGTATTTGTTTTTTCACATTTATAAGAACATGGATGCATCAGAGTACTGAAAAAAAAAACTTAAAATGGCTCCAAATATACACTTACAATAGCCACAAATACTACTCTGTAGTTTTATTTTGTGCCTCAGAAAAAGCATGCTGGAAAATTTGGAGTCCCCTTTCTCCCAGTTAGTTTAGTTTCACATAATTTTCTTGTGTTCTTATGTGACTAGTAATCTTCTGTTTTTCAAGTCTTGTGGAATAACATCCAATTAAAAATTCTTGTCAACTTGATTTATATAAAAAATCTTTTCCTAGTTTAAGAAAGAATGATACTGTATACAGTATTGTACAAATATGTACAGTCCAGAGAAGATAGTCATTAACCTAATAATAATAATTGTGTATTTGTTCCAGGTCAGCCGTGAAATTCTTTTACAAAAATGATGCACATCCCAAAGATACTGTACTGCATTAAGAGTTTTATCAAGACTTGGAAACTATCAGATAACAAACATTTTATTTTAAAATCAAAGATATTGTAGTCAAATCTGGAGTCTTGTTGATAAGAAGCAATACTAACTATGTACAGTTTTCAATTTTCAAAACAAAGTAGCCATAACACTATCTTTCCAGTCAAATTTATTGGTTAAAATGGGACAGGAGATCCCTATACCTGTACCAAGAAGTGCAGTTTTGAACAGATAATTGGCTTATCAAATTAATCCCATCTAACATGTCTTACCTACTCTCAACCTAAAAAGATGTGCTTAATCTATTTGAGCATCATCATGGAATTAAGAATACCTGAAAGCAAGTTATCTATACGGTACAGTACAGGTATATTGGTCTTTATGAGGAGCTGCTTCTTTAAGGTAATAAGCAACACCCAATTTGTACCTCTTGGGAAGTTGTGTTAATTTCCCTGGCATCTGATCTGTCTGGACATTCACCCATTTACCTGGCCTTGTGTCTCACTGGTTGTCTGGAATACATTATTGTATCCCAAATTTTACCAGCTTAAAGAATGGACAGTGCTTGTGATCCAAACCTGCCTACCTTCCCTGGGTTCTTCGTTTATTGTAGAAAGTGTAAATGAAACTGCATTTGTGACTTGTTAACAGTGGCTGAGAAGTTCAAAACATGAGATAGGATTCACAATATTTTTTTTATATTATTCTTTGTGTAATACTGTAGTAGTCCATTAAATGCACTAATTATGAGTCAGGTATCGTAATTTGAACCAAAGTCTCATTTAGCCTAGAGTAGTTACTAAATATTTAAACAGTACAGTATCAATGTCACAGATCACGTCTTTTCTTCTCTGCAGCCATAAAAATGGGATTTCATAACCTCAGTGCATTATGCCCTGCTACAAATATGGAAATGATATACTGTACAGTATTTTGTTACCCTTGTTTGTCTGTCCAACTGCCTATCTGTACATACATATGAAATGAATTTTCTCAAATAAAACAGGTAATATAGTCATGAAACTACATTCACACTCACCATAGTGTACACAACTTGATCAAATCAAATAAAGAGTTGAATACTGTGACCTATATTTTTACATTAGATAATTTTAATATATATTTTTTTCATTATATTCGCCACTTATCAGGTTACTAGCCGTTTGGGCGGTCTATCCAGTGTTAGTACAGGAGGAAACTGGGCAACCTGTTGTGTTTGGTAGGGTCACATTGGATTACACCCTTCTCACGTGTGTCCGGGCCGAGGCTTGAACCCTTCACATATTGGTGAGAGTTGTACTCATTACTGCTGTACCACCAACACTCATTCTAGTTGTTTCAGCTTTGTGATCAGTGTACAAAGCTGGGCATCTGTATCTTAAGGATAGATTTTTTATTTTTTAATAAGCCTTTTGTCATGTGTAAAACTAGTTGAAATATAAATTTGTGAATTACAAAAGATATGAACACAGTGTTTAAGAATTTCATGAATTCTTAAATCTGAAATACACCGTCTTACCTAAATTACTTGTTTTGTTCAGATTTAAATTTTTTAAGAAGTACAGTACAGTAAAAATCCAAAAATCCGGATGCCAGAAATCCGGACCACCCGAGAATCCGGACTTTTCGAAAACTTTAAAACTTTTTAAATTTAGCGGGCTTTTGTGGGTTACGTGAATGAATGGCGTTCCTTTAAAAAAATTTATTTACATAATTCTAATAATAAAAGTCATTGTAAATTATAGGTAGCTAATTTTGTTAGTTTTGTAATTAGCTTGTCCTCAAATGTAAAATTTGTGGCACTATAAATCTTTTGTGTGTATGTGTGCATGCCTGAACGCCACAGCTACACAGCGACAACAAACGACCACGCGATCGCCACTTTAAAACAAGCAATCAAACTGTGACAACGTATGTAATTTTGAGTCCTACTCTTTCCATTTACAGAGTACAAGCCCATAATAATGGCCCCTAAAGTAGATGAACTTCGTTGTGTGAAGAGAAAGAAGAACACAGTGAAATTGAGTGACAAACTTGAAATAATTAAGAAACTAGAATGTAATGTGAGCAATACTGATCTAATGGAAACATATGACATTGGAAAGTCTACAATTTATGATATAAAAAAGGCAAAGAATAAAATTCTAGAATTCACAGCTTCTTCTGAGCCTTACAATAAAATTGCTGAAAGAAAAATTTTACATTGGCCCAAATTAGAAAATCTTGATAAAGTGTTGCACGAATGGTTTTTGTTAAAACGATCAGAAGGTATGACAATTTATGGGCTGATGCTTATTGCCAAAGCAAAGTCTTTTAAGGAGCAAATAAACATTGAATCAGAGTGAGCATTTTGTGATGGATGGCTTAGGAATTTCAAGACTCTTCATGGTATTAGACAGTTTGTTTACATTTTTGTCAAGTGTTGACTTTATTTTTCTTTAAAACTGCTCGTTTTGATAAATGAAGCATGCTTTACTTGCTTATGAATAAACTATCAAAATGTACCTGTTCATCTCTTCTTTTTTCCTACTTAAATTTGAATTTTAAAAGTACTGCCTGAGAATCCGGAAAATCCGAAAATCCGGACCCACCCAATCCCCAAGCAGTCCGGATTTTTGGACTTCTACTGTAAATAGAATTGAGGTTTGGGATTGCAAGAATATGTTTGGGTACAGTAGTGCAGTTATGGTAAGCAGCTCATAATCCGAGTTCCTAAAAAATACCGTGTTATAGAAAAATCTCATCGCAGTAACCATTGATTCAATGGGAATTAACAGCTTTTAATGATAAAACCTTTTTAAAAAATAAAAAAATTAACCACAAGAAAAATACACTTCTAAAAACGTTCTAACTCATCACAAGAGAAGATGGTTGTTTGAGACAAGAGATGGAGGAGGTGAGACTTCTTACTACCTTATCACATCTAATTTTTGTTCAAGAGTTAAAGCTGTTCTTGGTTTTACTTCACTTCCACTACCACCGCTACCAAAATGCATCACAACCTTGCCACACATTGTAATTAAAACATAAAAGTTGATACTATACTGTGCTGTACTAACTTGTCTTAAGATAAAGCACTAGCCGCGATAACAGATGTCTGTCTAAGGAAGATAAACAAAGACTGCAGGGGTGGCGCATCTCACCTTGTATGATGCTACACAAAGGAGACCACATAACCAGTTATTCTTACTCGAGTGACACACTGTAGTTCCGTTTACTCAATCTCGTTATATCCAAATTGAATCCATGTTATAGAAAATGTGTTCGCTAATACATTCATTGCATTATAACCTAATTGTGGTATGAAAACATGCATTATAGGAGAACTTACTGTAGCTATACCTGTATATATTTTATTATAAAAAAAAATATTCAAGTATTCTTTACAATGAAGTTTTTCTTTTTTCCAGGAAGAAATAGATGGTGAGAGTCAACTGATGTGTGATGGAACAGACAGGATTCTCTCAAATAGGGATAAACACCACTGTCCCTTCTGCAACTATGCCACCGTAAAGAAAGACCACATGAAGGAGCATATACGAACTCATACAGGAGAGAAGCCATTTTCTTGCCCACATTGTCCACATCGGACAGCTAAAAACAGTCACCTCTTACGACACCTAAGGACCCACACAACTGCACCATATTCCTGTACTTACTGTCCCTTTTTCACCACTCTCAAGGCCAACCTCAGGAAACATGTGTGCCCTGAGGCTCCAGAATTAAGATCTAACAGTAAGACTGATTATGAAGATGAACACAGCCAACACTTACATGCTCAAGGAGAGAATTAGGCCTATCTAGTTATATTTATGCTCTGTTCTTTGCCAGAGTTAATGTTATCAGTTTCTTTTTTCTGGGGTCATGTCAAGGGTTTAGTTTTGGAATGATACTATTTTAGAACCTCTGTGTATGCTTATATGTGTGTCTGTGAGTATGGCATGCATATGTGTGTGTGTCTGTATGTGTAAAGAAGACACATAGTTTGTCTATAAAACTTTAAATATTTGTCATGCCAAGTTTTGAACCCCTGACTTCCAAACATGAACAAAAGCTCAGTTAGGTTCAGGCAATACACATCTCTTCATCATACCTGAATTTTTTGTACATAAACACAGTATAAAAACAATATACTATACTGTACTGTATTGGTAATTTGAACCCCTGACATGACCCCACTAATATGACCTTGGAATACTAGTAGCGTACATTACGTTGTCACAAATGAATCTGTGTACCTTGTGTGGTGTATGTGTAACTATTCATGGTCTTATCTACTTCACATCCCATTTTGTTTGCTTCACTTAGGCTCTTCATTTTTTTATTAATTCTTCTGTTTTTAATGAACAACTCTGTGTGTGATGGTTAAACTGTTTTGTTAATTGAGGTTCTTCATACATCAGGTTAATGATTTTGTTTATAATTTTTATGCATATTTAACACACCCTGTATTTTACTTTTCCATTGAACTATCAATTAGAAAATAATATTGATTCATAAATATAAAAAAATGCAGTAATTAACTGCTTAATAAGTCTTTTTCACTGTAAACTGTTTCAAGAAAATTGATTTAAGTCTTTATTGTACCTGTAGTGTACTCAGGTACAGTCTCACCCAAAAGTTTGTTAACTCTCCCAGCCAGCTATTGCTGCACTGCCTGCTTCAGATGTATGAACTTGAGTATGTTACTTTGAACCTTTAGATTCATTCGTATCGGTTTCATGTTCTGGTTGGTACTGAAAGTTTCAAACATCTGAAGCATGCAGTGCAGCAATAGCTGGCTGGGAGAGTTAACAAACTTTTGGGTGAGACTGTACCATGGCTGATTATATATCAGGACAGCTGCCTGGTAAGCATTGATATCTATTAATTAGATAAACACAGCACTGTACAGTATCATGAAGATGACAGATTTTTCATAAGTTGTAATGAACTTGGTGTTTTGGTGAGATTCTCTTAATTTTTTTTTTAGATTTTAATATAATTTCATTTCAGTGCTGTTTGTTTATAATTGTTTTCCATTTGCATTACACTTTTTTATTTTTTACATACTGTATAATTTTCTATTGTGGTATATTGTAATTAAATTACAGAGTACAGTACAGTACAGGTATCGCCCGATTTACATTTGGGTTGCATTCCTGGAACCCTAAAGTATATTGAATTAACATAATTCAGGAGTTTTTAACATGGGTTTCAATGGGAAACATTCCTGGCCTGTCCAACACAGATCATGTATCACAGAAAAAGTTATCCTACACTAATTAAATAAGTACAAAAATAAACAACACTCACCACATCAATAAAAAGAAGCTCTGTACTTTACCTCTCTCATACCACTTAGCATTGTCTAGCTGTCTCCAGAGATACGGTTTTCCTCAAAGCCTTGGCTTTCCCAGAGGCGGGAGACTCAGCTGGATGCTTGCTAGCCATTTTCAAAGTTTACAGCTAATTACTTCACAATCACCAAAACATTCCAAAATATGAAAGATGGAGTTTTCCTCTCACCAATAAATGGCAAATATCACAGCGATCACAAGGTTACGCGACGATAAATAATGACAACGTTGGATACACGAGCAAAGGCAGAAGCGATCACGTTAGAACAAAGCGTGGGACTGTAGTAGGCAGGGCGGATGTAAGGCAGCGCACAGGTAGGTGATACTGTGTGGAGGATGAAAATCAGTTTCTACATATACCAGCCATCTTGGATTTGATAAGTGAATGGAGATACGCACTTCCCTGGTGTTTACATTTTGTGTCAGCGAGTTTAGCATCCTGACAACTATCGTTAACATAGAATTTATGTGACATAAATTGCGAGAGGGTGTTAAAGCCAAACTAAAGCTAACGCAGATTATTTTAATTTGATCATCGTAAATCGGGGGATACCTGTACATTTTTTTGGTAATACAGTTCTGTACAATATGGACAAGATTGTTGTGATATCTCCTTTTATGAAGGAAAGGTTGTGGTTTTGGGCCACTAACACTTCAAAGGTGCCAATGAAATGTTATTTAGATATTAGAGAAATATCTGTGTTTATTATGTAAAACAGGATTATGCATGTGACATATTTATATGAATTTTGTTTACCCTTTTGTACCCCCCCCACTCTCTCTCTTTTTCTTTTTAGAATTATATTTCTATGGTTGTCTGGATCTAAATGATTACTCATTTCAATAACAAATTGTTTGGTCTTGCTCCACAACATAAGTACAAACTTACTCTTTAAGGTGATGGGGAAAATATAGCCAACATTAAGATAGTAGTGATGACTTTTCCCAAATTACTGACAGTGAGTTGCACCTTTGTGAAAATGAACTCTCCCCAACTCTGCCATCCTCTCTGAACTTGAAGTAATCTTGTGTGAAGTTTATGTTTGTATCCAGACCTTCTGAAGTGCTCATGGCTTTTCTACGAATGAATTCAAGTGGATTTATTTCATATTTTCACTGAGGTTCAATACCTATATACTGTACTACATACATCTATTCCATTTCATTTAGTTGTAACTGGAGGAAGGTTTGTAGATTTTTTTTTATCGGTAATGTTATGATACAGTACATAGCCTTTATGTTACTGGGCCATTTTCTGAGTAAGTAATAAATTCAACATTCATTAGTCTTCTTAATATATTACAGTATCTTGAAATTTTTATTTTTTCTCTCCAGAACTTTGGGGTGAAGGTATCACTACCAAACAATTCTCATCACTGCTTCTGTTGATCTGTAATACTGTATAATGAAATTTTGATTTATTGAATGTCATTTGCAGTACAGTATTTGGGACCAATCAAGCACCTTATACAAGTCTTTTTCTAAAACCTTTGTATTCTCCTCACTTTTAATATTTTGGAAACTTTTTATGTTTTTAGTAAACTTCTGCATGTGACTGGCAACTTCCTTTTCATTGTTAATTATGTAAACTAAAACCTAATTGGGGCCATGAGTGAATTAACAATTTAACAGGGAAATTTGCTAAATACATGTATTGACAGTACACACTAGTGTCATGCTGCACTGGCTATGACTACCCTTTGTTCCATTACCACAATGAAGAGGACACAGTAAGATATGTAGTCAAGTTATTCTTGTATGGTAAAAAAAAAAGAAGTTTCTTGTAATGTTCAAACCTGAACTTCATCAAATGTTTATACAGTATCTGTAATTGTAAGGTACAGTTTAGGTATGTATGAAGATGCTCATTAAAAATGACATATTTTTGTTTTTCAAACAATAAAATTATATATTTAGAGATATTTTATCCCAAATATCTTTTACAAATAATACTGTATTGGGAACAGGCATCACATCACAGAACTGGATACTTACAGTACAGTACTGCAGCTCACTTGGCAACTAACCAAAGAACCACAACAAAAAGAAATGTGCAGTTGTTGCATTGTCATATACAGTACTGTATTACAAGACCCATCCAGTTTCATGGTAAGGACTGATGTTTTTGTTTATATAAATTACTTAAACCTTTTACCTTATCTGTGTTAAGTTTATGTTTGCAGTATCAGACCTCAGGATTTTTCCATGAGTCAATTCAAGTGAAGTTATTTCATATTTACACCGAGGGGTCTGGGAACTGTCAAGCTCTTAGCTACACAACTGGTGTCATAACCCAGTGAGAGGCCTACTTGCACTACAGTATGTACAGAATAAATTGTGATGCTATTAAAAAAACTACAGATCTGGCCGCTTTGTGATCACTGATTGTGTAATACGTACTTGAGTTTAGTACATTGTAACATATCATAGGGAACCTTGACAAAAGCCCACCGAGTCAGAAAACACAGTATCAATATGGTTCCTGTAATCATTAAATTCATTTGGTTTACAAATGCCACTAAATTATCTAAACTATCTTCCTTGAATCCATGCTCATTGTTCTGTATCATTTATTATTTGAACATTGTCCTTTAGGTAGGTGGCTCTTATAATACAAGGTGACACTGTGTGGCTTAATATCCCTTGGATCACCTCTATAATCTCAGCCAGGGTTATTTTGTTTATCATGGGTTTATTGGTCTTTTCCTTGTTCAGCTAACTTCTTGATTTACAAATAAAACTCAACATTTTTATTTGGATGATCTGATCATGTCAGGTACCAAAAGGTAGAAGAAAAATAAATTAGGAAAGGTTTCATTTATAAGTTTTGGGTGCACCCCATAGTTGAGTCATAGGAATTATTTAAAAAATTATCAGTGGGTGATACAGTAATACTTTTAATCTGTTTAAGCCTTACATGTTATGAGTTTCACAGGATAACAGATATAATGCAGGTGTAGTTTTTGTTGCAAGAATAAGGTACATCGTTGAATAAATGCTAGAACTTTATTTGTTAAGCATCAGATTGATCAGGTGCTTTACAATATGTTGATTTGTCATCTCTTGTGCAAAACTAACACTGAGCGTTGATCCTGAGGGGGGACGCATACAATCAGGTTGAGGGATTTCCAAAATGATCAATCCCACTACAATTCATGTACATACTGCAATTCAGAAAAAAATGAAAACCTTCCAAATTTGGGAGAAAATACAGTAGAGTAATTTAATTGTTATATTTTTTCTGTTTTGCTGGTTGAGAATCATTCTGAGAGAGGACACTCTGAGGTCAACATTCAGTGCTAGTTTTAGATTTTATTCTGACAATGAGGTCAGTTAGGGTCAACCTTCTTGTATGTTAGCAACACTGTCAACTCAGGTCATCGTCAAAGAGACTGACAGGGTCTTGCTGGGCCTGTGACATCCACTTGTCAATTGAGGTCATCATTAATCCCTTTCTGAGTTGTGACAACTAGTGATGTCGAGATCAACTTCTTTTGATCATAAGGGTTGATACAGTACAATAATGTTGCTAATATACATTATATAATAGGGCAGTCCCATCAAGTTGCTTCAGTTTTAGGAAACATCATACTGTAGTGTGAACTTGTGGATTTACTTCATTAGAAGACTTCAGATTATAAGGTAAGAAACATTCAAACTAATTTTGTAAAATGGATTATGCGATGTAAAATGTATTCTTTTGTGATTCTATTCACAGATGCATTTCTACAAGTCTCAGAGGTCATCCTCCCTCCCCTTCATTCACAAGAAATTTATGCCAACACTAAATATCCACCAAGCAGATGTCTAATTAGATAGGTGCCTTTTTAGACAAGATACCGTATTAAACAGGTATTTTAATTTGGGTGTAGTGTCTTATTAGAAAGGTAACTCATTAAGCAATGTCTAATTAGGGAGATATAATGTACAGTAAGTCATGTGAGGCGGTTAGATGACAAGTCTTATTAGGCAGATGTGAGGCAAGTCTCATTGGGTAGTTACACAACAACAGTTTTATTTGACTAAGTCCAGTTTAAACTGGTACAGTATCTCATTAGGCAGATTGTATCAGACACGAGTGACTGTCATAGATGCCTCTTGAGTCACTCACTTGTTGTATTCATGTGGGAATAAGCTGAGACCACGGCAGCATAATTCCATGCTTTACTAGTTAAGCCATAATAATGTAAAGTGATACTCTATACCAGTCTACATAGTTGCCATTTTAATCGATATTCCAAAACATTATTTTGTATACTATACCTCGAGGTAATTTACTAAGTTGTGTGACCAACTTTATTTCACTCATCCTAAGAGCGCTCAATGTAAAAAAAGTTGTTTGTAACCTTTAAAGAATTACAATAAAGGGGCTGTAGATTGAGAAATGAATGATTAAAGATACAATACATGAAGTGGTCGAAATGCTGTACACCGTGCCGTTGTTTTATCGCAACCACAAAACTACCGAGGTCTAACGTAATTTAAAATTTAGTGCTGGCTTTATATTTCTCATCGTTTCTCGGTGATTAAATATATGGTTACAATTGACAACTGACCCGTAGCAGTTTAATTTGAATTTGGTGGATCTTTTCTTGCTATATTTTCAACCTGAGGTTGGATATGGTATTCGTGTGGTAGATAACTAGGCCCTGCGGCACGCACTAGCGGCACTACTTCATCTTTCGCAGCGATAAAATGGTAAGGCAACCTGATCCACTCGTGATGAGTCGACATTGTCGTTGTCCTCCTCCACTCATCGTCTGTACAACTTTACAACCGAGCTGCTGCCTTTACGTCCACAAAAAAAATGTAAAATTAAAGGGGTCTGACAGTTCCTTCTGGTGGTAGCCATTGTCTATAGTCTTCACCTTTACCGTAAGTTCTTGTTTAATATGCGGAGGTCTGCGCCCCCAGCTAGGAAGTCAGGTAAGTTAACTAGGCTTCTTTGGTTAGTTTGGTGCGGTCTTCTAACTCTTCCGTCGCTTGTGTTTAATATCAACTAAGGTTAGGTTAGATATAATTTAGAAATAACCCCATTTTAACACATTTGCCTAAACTATGACAGTGTCCACTATGTAACACCTTGAAATTGCTGCATTTTTTACTTCATTTTCTATGGAAAATGGGCGACGGGTTTGTCAATAATTCCTAAATATATTGAACTATCTACTATCAAGGAACAATACACATTTAAGATAAGCTGTTTTGCAAGTGAGTTTCCGTCTAAACAGATAAATATTTGAAGTTTGTTGTGCAGGTATACAGTACTTGAAATTAGTTGTGAAAAGGTGTCTGTTGAATCTATGATTCACTTATTAACAGTGGAACCTGTTCAGTTTCTGGTGTGGTTTGTCCGGGGTTGTGATAAAAAATGGATTATTCTGTACAGCAAGAAAATATTACGGTTTATGGATGAGCTTGTCATTTTAAAGTTTTCTGCCAGTTTGTCAGGGGCAAGGTCTACATAGCCCTTGGTCAGGGGGGTCCAACACTCATGTATTGGGCACTTGAGCTTTTGAAGGTGAAGACTGTAGTGAATGTGTAACCATTTTTGTGACAAACTTGTGAGTGAGGGACAGAATCATGTGAATGACTACATCGGGTTGAGGAGCTTATTGGTGTGGGGGTGAAAGGGACAGCAGTGGACGGCTGGTGTTGGTCATATTGAGCCAATGGGTAAAGAAAGGCAGTATACTGGAGAGACGGCCAGATGTTGCCTGAGGACTTCCTGCTCCGGATACAGTTTTATGGGTTTGTGACGGACGTGCGACGGCTGAGATGGATATTCAGGAAGTAGTAGTCTGTAATCTCACCACAATTTCTCGCATATCCAGTTAGGCCTTACCCGATCACCCATATTAAATTATATACAGGACACCTGCAGCAAAATGAAAATGGTGCTCGCGTCCACCTTATTGGCCGGGTTTGCAACTAGGGTACTGCAATTCAATTCAGCTGTGAATAAAGGCAACTAAATTAACTTCTGGGAAGTGGAGGCAATTGAGTGCAGTGCCTGCTATACTCTATCTTTGTCTATCACAGGCTAAGTATTCTATGTGCCATGTCCACATTGCCCCTAATGGGCCAATAGAACTTTAGCGGTCATATTACGAAGCACTACAATGAATAGCATAAATTTATTTTTCGACAGGTACTTTAACATTTCAAAAGTTAGGCTCACTAATTGGAATATGTTTAATTAGTAAGTTAAGTTATTGGTTAAGAATGTTAAGTTAATTGTAGTTTTTCGGCGGTATCAGTTGTCAGCATTTCCTTATCTTACAGTATTGTAGATATTGTCTATTAAGATGAAGATCAAATTCTTCTTAAATGTATTTTCTCAAAAAAAACAGACGTCCATGAATATATGAATAAAATGAAAATGATGGAAGTACTGCTTCTTTTACAAAGAGTAAGTGATCTTGATGTAAGTGAAACAGAAGCTGACCCTGGCCCTGTCTACACATGAGTCTGGTGATAATTTCACTGCGCAGGGCTGCCCATTCACACCATAAACCCTGACCATCGTCACCTTGTTGATGTTTATAGGTCGATACATGATTATTTCAAGATCACCACAGTGTTTGTACACAATACTTAACGGTGAATAAATGTGTCAGGGTTTGCTCACAAGACACCATGCTATGAAAATATATCTATTTATTATACAAATGTAAAGATGTCAAGCGATTTGGTGTTAATCTACCCAGACAAAATAATGTGAGGAGCGACAATAGGTCCCGAGAGGAAGCGCGGGTGATAGTCCAAGTGTGGAGAATTTGCACAGAATACACAGGAACAAAAGTATAGCTCTAAACCATATAAAAATTTACAAATTCTACCAGAAGAATCGTTTGCACGGGGGGCGGTTAAAGTTTGGACTAGTTCAGACGGAGTTCACAGAAGCATAATCAGTTTAAAAAAAAACGATTGGACAAACATTGGGAAACCCGACATTGTACGACATCAAAGGCGACTATTTCCTCAAAGGTATTGAAAAGTCGAATATGGCGGGACCATGAGGATTCTGAACTGGAAACCATCTTCAGTAAGTGCTATAACTAGAAATTTACGTTTCTCGGATTTACTATAAAAGGTACGAGGACATTTAGATATAAAGAGAAATTACCAAACATTGATATTTGTTGATTTCACAATGTGTTATCAAAGGGAGATTCTGAGAGGAATTTTTTTAGCATTTTTCGTTTTGGTGATGATGTGGTCAAAGACAGTCAACGTGTGTGAAATAATTTTCAGAGTTGGGGAGGAGATGCTTGCACCCATCACTTGTTGAGAATCGAGTCGCGACCACAACTAGCTCTAATCCACAAAATTATTTATTTTTCGCTGCAAGAGTTCACTGACCGCCAACAATATATATATATATATATATATATATATATATATATATATATATATATATATATATATATATATATATATATATATATATATATATATATATATATATATATATATATATATATATATATATTAGAACTGACCTACAACCGTATTTTTATTTGCTCCTCAGTTGTAGTTTTATGCTACGTCAGCTTACCTATGTAGCAACATATAATAATCGGCAACTCTGTCTTTCCAGGATCCCTCACCATGCAGACGAGATTACACCAGTGAACCACTTCGATCTTGCTAAATTTTCACCTTTCACCTGGTGTTTCCTTCCAGTGGTCTCCTTTAAAAGAAATTAAGATGCTACGCTTTGCAAGTTGCAGGTGCATGTTGCATCACTCGTAAGCAGAGTAAGGAGTGGCGAGGCTTTTCACAAGGTCCTCCATGAGAGGTGTTTTGTGTGACGTCCACAATTAACAATTAACAGTTGTGTTTACAATAGTTTATCATCCTGGTATAACATCACTGGTTCTCTGGCACGTACAGCAGAGATTGGTACTGTACTGTATGTGTACCTCTTCGTGTTGTTACTAGTTATACATGCACTCGATCTATTAACTCAGAATAAATTAAGTTCACTAATTTTTTGTGACTTCTTGACACCAAATACTAGTCGAGAAGTGATTGGCAGTCCGATTTATTCATGTAGGACCATTACTTGACTTCATTGCGGCTACATTTGGGTAAATTACTCGCTCCCTCGGTTCTTGCACGGGATCTATTAACTCAGATTAAATTAAGTTTTCCAATTTTTTTGACTTTGTGACACGAAATACTAATCGAGAAGTGATTAGCAGTCCGATTTATTCATGTAGGACCATTATTTGTCTTCATTGCGGCTACATTTGGGTATTTAGGATATATATTCCTCGTAAATGTAGGTGTAAGATGAAGCTCAAAAATGTTCAGATGGAATTAACTTGGAGAAACTTTTGAAAGATTCTGTATGCTGTTGCGAAAAGGTATCTATGTAGTCTCATTGTAATTTTGATGTTATATTACGCCTTTATATTCGTCCGTAGTTCGCATCAATTATTAAGGTATGTATACATTCTTACCTCTGCAGATTCTGGTGCTTAGATAGAAAAGCTGTTATTATTTATTTTTATTACTTGCATGTCATCAAAGTACTCGTCATACGGGCTTAGTGAATTCTACTACCAGTGTCCTGATGAGTGTTCGTTAATACTTCAGGTAACACCTTGAGTACGATGACTTACCCCCTTGAGCATGACAACTTAAGGGGTTGTCATCGTACTCTATCAAGTGGTTAAGACATACAAATAACAGTATGGTATGATGATAGCCTGATTGGTGGTCCTCGAATGGTAGATTATGATGCAGTACCTCCGGGTGACAAAGTCAGTGTTTCTTATGAACGAGAAGTACAGATAAAAGAAATCCTGACAGAAAATACATACACTGGCGCATTAATCCTTGGCAAGTGTTTAATACTATGAAAACGTGGATGTGACGTTATCTTTACCGTGTGATTGCATCAGCTAACAGTTGTTTCCCACGAGAACCTTTTGCACACGTAATATGGGCCTACTTTTGGTAAGTTTGTGTTATCCTCAGTGTTTGTAATGTATAACGAACTTGATCTCATGTTTCTAATATAACGAACTTGATCTAATGTTGTAATATAACGAACTAGATCTCATATTTGTAATATAACGAACTACCAGGGTGTTTGTAATATATTACCCAAGTGAAGAGCTTGACCTAAGTCGCGATAAATGTAAATATTTTTTTATACAAAGTATTGGATTATTAAGTTATTATAATATTACGTTCCTAGTGATTCGGGCGGGTTATAAAGCAGGTGATTTGAATGGGCCGAATGACTAGTAAGAACGGAGGCTTATATTTGGCGGGAGATGAGAAAACTTGTCTTCTAAACTAATTTTTTTTAATTACCAAATTTAATAAGAACATTACAGCTACTTCGCAGTAAAATAATGAGTTAAAAAATACAAACAATTATAATATATTGTTTAAGGGATAAATAAATTTTAGACCAAAGATATTTTCCAGCAAATTTTAGTCACGTATAAACGTAAATGCTGGGTACCGCGAACGCCACTTCGCGTGACGTTTTAAACGAGCCCCGACATTCATTGAGAAAAGACGGTCATTAACTCTCTAGAAGAAAGACGTAACAGCTGCCTCCCTACCCATTAGATGTTCTTGAACCTTCAATCAACCAATATTATGTCCATATAAGTTTATATATTTTGTGTATATCAAGACGTATGAACATCCACCCACTCATAGAAGTTGAGGCGTGGACATCTCCAGCCCAGCAGAGCTTATACTCGGGTATGTTGCTGAATTAGTGCATAGACTACGCCCTTATAATTATTAGATGGCAATCATAAGTAATTTTTCAGAGTTTTGATAGAGTAGCAGTGGTGAATTTTTAATCAACTGCGGGAGAGTAGGGCCTCGTATTTCTACTTAGCGTGTTACCACAGTTCTATCTCAAGTAATTAAAAGCGTAAACAACCATTCCAAAATTCCTGGCAACCTATATCGGTTTCTAAAACTTCGAATGGAAAAAAATATACATTTCCTGCTCGGCATATTATGTGACGAGCAGTTTGGTTTTGTAAAGTTTGGTTTTGTAAAGTTTGGCATTTCGACCATAGTTCTTTGTTAAGGAGAGTTAGTGTAACTTTTGCCATCTCTGAAACGTCTGGCGAAGTCGGTATATACAAGTCTGTCAGCACATCAGTAGAATAATTAATGTAGGCGATAATAAAGCGAATGTCTCCTAAATATTAGATTAATTACTTATGAGTCTTTACAGTTTTATTGGTTACTAATATTTTCCAGTTCATATCAGTTTAAAAGTTCTGTCTAATCCCATGAAAATAAAATCTCGGTCGTCTGGTGATAATTGATCCAAAAGCCTTTTATTCTCTTATCATGAACGGAAATTAATGCCAGAATGTAGTTATGATAAATGACGTAATAGTTAACAGTGATACTATTTATTCATTCTGTTCTGTTATGTTTGAAGCCAACTTCTCAGCTGTATATCACGTCCCCCCAGGATGAGAAAAGGGTGCAATGTTGACAGACGTTACTGGGTCAGCGTATAGCATTGTGAAGTAATATAGAGTAGTTGACGAAGACAATAAGTACGGTAGCATGACGTGAATTCTGCGACAGTGTTAGGACTGGAGAACCGGTTATAACTCGATCGCCTCCCCCTCGACCCACTGCGCATCTTTTGGCGCGCAACACTCGTTTACGGGGAGCGGTGACACCCACTACTCTTGCACACACATTCGTTTTGTTTTATTATAAAATTTGATATTTTGTTTTAATATCAAGACGAATGCGAGTGTTTGATAAATGATGAGCTTGGAAGAGAGGATTTCCGATTGCTGACTCGACTCTTACATGTATTGCGTCATTCACAATCTAATGGAAATAACACCATTCCATACTGACCAAATGACAATCCACCAGCACCATATTATATCACAAATTATATAATATGCACTCTGTCCAAATAGTTTATCTAACAGACTTGCAGTGAGCACTAAGTGGCGGGGTTCCAACGCACGCGCAGTACTGGGGATTGCCACGTGCGGGCCAGACTCGGCGTTCCGGCTGGGGTGATGCCAGTGACCAGACTATTGCACGCCGCTTCAAGGAATTATCTACTAGGGGTGGGGGACTGAGTGTATGAGGGGGAGAGAGGTGTGTCATAGGCGATAAGCATCAGCAGTCTGCTACGGGGTTATAAGGCAGTTTAGTTAGCTTTACGAAACTTCTGGGATCGAAATGTTTTGGAATAGAACGTCTAAGACTAGATTTCGGTGGACCCAAACATATGGAACGAAATTACAAGGTAGAACAGCCGTCTGTAATGTTCAATCACCCATGTCACATTATAGGTGTGTCGTAATTAGTGGGACGAATAGTTTATCATAAAACCTTTTGTCTTCCTCTTGCTGTTGGCAAAAAAAATCATATTAAGATGTCTGGTGAGGCAAGATAGGATTATCATATTGATATTTAATACGATAATCCCAACTAATTTGCTATGAGTCTTGCTCATTATAATATATATTTATTTTGGCGATGTTGATAATTACTGTGAATACTTGTGTTTCCTCAAGAAATATGTAAGAACGAGAAGCTATCAGTATGTACACAGGTAAACGTATTTTTCTGATTTTCAGTTGGAGTGCCTGACGAAAGTATTTACCATGGTTATTATTATGCAGCTATATTATGAACATGCACTTTTGAATTCATTATCAACACCAGATTTATTATGAAAAAATAAATAAAATAAATGAAAATTAGACGCGAACTAAATAGTGCTAAAGATTATCATGGGTGGTGGTGATGGCATTATTTGGTTGGTGAACTGTGGCAACCCCACTGAGTGTGAGCGCCAAGAACCCCAGCTGAACAGAGTAGTCGGCAGTGTGTGTGTAGATCTCGCGTTGTAAGTATCGAACGTCTCCGTGCCAAAGCCATGACTGAAGCCAGAAATGATTACAAGGAGGTCCCCATGAAAGAGGCGGACGAAATCAAGAAGGACGATGAGGTGGTGGGACTCAAGCCCAAGATGACGCTGTTTAACGGCATTACGGTGATCGTAGGCTCCATCATCGGCTCTGGGATTTTCATCTCCCCGACGGGCGTGCTGAAGAACACCGGCAGCGTGGGCATGTCCCTCATCGTGTGGATTGCCAGCGGGGTCTTCTCCATGGTCGGCGCCTACTGCTACGCCGAACTGGGCTGCATGATCCAGAAAACTGGCGCCGATTATGCCTATATTATGGTAACGTTTGGGCCGTTCCTGGCGTTCATGAGGCTTTGGGTGGAGTGCATCATAGTACGGCCATGCTCGCAAACCATCGTGGCACTCACGTTCAGCGAATACATCATGAAGCCGTTCTTCCCTACCTGCATGCCACCCGACGTGTCTGGACGTCTTCTGGCCGCCGTGTGCATCCGTAAGTATACTTGCGTGACTTCTGGACGCTTCTCTCGACACCTGACCTGATCTCCTTGGCATATATTTACATTTTTTTTAATAAAGAAGTGACACAAACCTTTGGAGCTCCTTGTACCATATGTTTCACTTGTCCACGGAAGATAATACCATGGATCCTCTCATTCCCTCAACTCCAGACAAAGTTTACGACTCTAGTGTATTATCGTTTTTCTCGAGTTGTATCTCACGCATACAGAGTTTTACCTTGTTACGTATTTAAAGACCTTAGTTTTTGAAGCGCAGTACAGTAATAACATTTTAACAACTGTCACGTCCACAGGCACAAATCGAAGTGACAGTTTATATCAAGATGTTTGTTTTTTCCAAGCTCGTTTATAATCATGGTTGTGCTGTCACCTACAGGTACACATTCATAATGGGCCGACTGCTTGTGCTGTTTTTATCAGTTTTCGAAGAATACTTGGACACCTTACTTGCTTAAGTTAGTGTTTCTTGATACAAAATTACATCTTAAACGAGGACAAAATTATTGTTATGCAGGTATATCGAATATTATTATGGGGTTCAACCGTTCAAGAATATTCGTAGTGGGAGAAACTTCGCCAACGCCTAGTGCAAATAACATTCACGTGTACCTGGACTCGGCCGCTTCTCTGATGCTGAGGCGCGCCCGAACGTTGAAATTCAAGTTACATTTCCTTCTCTATTGCAACATTAATTTACACATGGAGAATCACATTGATTAGTTATTATTTACACTTAATGAAATTCTCTTGTTACTTTACAAAAATTATGTGTGAACTTGTTTGAACATGTTTGTTTTGATGGCCTGGGAGGGAGAACGCGGCAGTACTGCCAGACGTAAGTGAAGCCTACAACAATATCGTACAATGCATTAGTATTTGATGAAAGTCACGAGAATGATGAAGAATAACTCAGGCCACTTCTTTGCTCTAAACTGAGCTCTGCATTTGTATAGTCAGTATTACGCCTCAGGTTAGTTTATTTGTGTGCAGCATAAGGGGTGGTTAATTTTATTTAAATAACCACGTTCATCTAAGGTCAGCAACAGTGACACATTCTAGGTAAATATACGGGACTGAATTTTGTTAGCAATAAAGTTTTGCCCTTTGTTTATGGGGGTTTAATAATAGATTTTTGTGTAATCAGTGCCGTCTCTGTCCCTGGTCTACCACTACGCCCATGCTTTCCTGTTCTCGCCTTAAAGAGAGAGAGAGCACTGTACTGAGCCACACACCGCCTATATTGATTTGTTGACTGCCGGAAACCCCGTTAGAGCGACTTTCTGTGGCTGCAACAGGGATACGACAACGCTCCACCTCCACAATTTTCTGCTGGGAGTCATTCACTCTTTCCCTGTTCACTCCCGAGGGGCCTGACACAGGACCCTTCCATTTTTTCTTACTTTTGACCATTACTCCTTAAAAATAAAATTCACGTTGGAACGCCCAAAGGGATTTTAAAAGGTAAAGACTTCTTGGTAGGAATTCTTCGAAATGCCATACGGGGGTGACGAGGCAAAGAAAAAAAAAGAATTAGATGGAAATGTGCTACTGTAATTCAATATAGAAACATATATAGATTTATAATAAAGTTAACTTGATGGTTGTGGAAGAAGAATGTTACGTAAGCTAAGGCCAAGAAGTATAAACAAAACTACTGACATGTGTGAGTAGAAATGATGTGTGTGTGTGTGTGTGTGTGTGTGTGCGAGATCGTGAATATATTGTAATTATGTGTGGGTTGGTGTATGTGAGAAATAAAGAAGTTACGATGGCTGTCAGTCCATTTAATGCGTGCACAGTACACAGGAAGTTAACGTGGGAGGAGGTATCGATCTCAGCTGTTCTCCAGTGCTGATGAAGGTTGATCAATAACACGAGAGGGCGGTTCATCACTAACGCTGGTGGTGTAGTTTGATCAATAACACGGGATGTTGGTTAATCAATAACGCTGGTGATAGAGCTTGATCTATAATGCTGGAGATGGAAGTTGATCAATAACACTGGTGGTGGAGTTTGATCAGTAACGTTGGATATGGATGGTTGATCAGGAACACTGGTGAGGCAGGCGGTGTTCGTTGTGGTTTCGGGGGGGTCAGTGACCTCTCTCAGCTGTGGAGTGTAGCGAGTACAGAGGTTGGGAAGATGGGTGGAGGTGTAGGTGCGTAGTGTGAAAGTAGGGACGGTGTAGGTGGGTTTAGGGACAGTAGGGAAGATGTAGATCGGATTTAGGAAGTGTAGGGAAGGTGTGGGTATGAGTGGTAGAGGTTTAAATTGGAAGCTCTGAGACAATGTGTACTGTATTGGATGGTTTTCAGTAGATGAAGGTTCCGGGGGTGTAGATGGGAGAATTCGGGCATCATAGAGGAATGAGTTTGGGCGGAAGTGTGATAACTGGGTGTAGGGCTGGGCGTCAAAATTGGGTGTGAGCTGGGCGTCATAATTGGGTGTGGGGGCTGGGTGTAGGGCTGGGTGTCATAGCTGCGTGTAGGGCTGGGCGTCATAACTGGGTGTAGGGTTAGGTGTCATAACTGGGTGTAGGGCTGGGTGTCATAACTGCGTATAGGGCTGGGTGTAGGGTTAGGTGTCATAACTGGGTGTAGGGCTGGGTGTCATAACTGCGTATAGGGCTGGGTGCCATAACTGCGTATAGGGCTGGGTGTCATAACTGGGTGTAGGGCTGGGTGTCATAACTGCGTATAGGGCTGGGTGTCATAACTGGGTGTAGGGCTGGGTGTCATAACTGCGTATAGGGCTGGGCGTCATAACGGTGTAGGGCTGGGCGTCATAACTGGGTGTAGGGTTAGGTGTCATAACTGGGTGTAGGGCTGGGTGTCATAACTGCGTATAGGGCTGGGTGTAGGGTTAGGTGTCATAACTGGGTGTAGGGCTGGGTGTCATAACTGCGTATAGGGCTGGGTGCCATAACTGCGTATAGGGCTGGGTGTCATAACTGGGTGTAGGGCTGGGTGTCATAACTGCGTATAGGGCTGGGTGTCCAGTGTCATAACTGCGTATAGGGCTGGGTGTCATAACTGGGTGTAGGGCTGGGTGTCATAACTGCTGTACTGGGTGTCATAACTGGTATAAGGGCTGGGTGTCATAACTGCGTATAGGGCTGGGTGTCATAACTGGGTGTAGGGCTGGGTGTCATAACTGCGTATAGGGCTGGGCGTCATAACGGTGTAGGGCTGGGCGTCATAACTGGGTGTAGGGTTAGGTGTCATAACTGGGTGTAGGGCTGGCCGTAAGCAATGTTTAAGTTAAAGAAGGGTTGATAAGGTTTCATCGACGTGTGGCTGAGGCCTTTTGAGACCTGTGGGTTATGTGTATGAAGGAGACGACTTGTTATTTTGAGGTGTTGGACAGCGCTGGGAACATCTCTCTGCTGTCATTTAGTTCCGATGCTTTTTTTTGCAGACTTTGATGCAGTGATAAACAAACGTGAATCCTGGAGCTAAAGTACCATAGATTTTTGTTGACGTCTCTGTTTTGTGTCTGTTGCGTGCACGACCTCTTCAGATTATTGAGGGAATAACAAAAACAAGAAACGTCTGTACAGTATTCTCAAGCGGAAATGATGTGTTCTCTAGACCTGGTTCCTTGTTTACGTAGAGCCAACAGGTATCCACTGGTGGAACTGCGGCATCTGCTTGGCTGATTCGCAAACCATGGAGAGACGAATTGCAGTCAATATGTCAAAGCAACTTTGGTCTCCAGAGCGAAAAATTTTATTTTCGTCAGTGGTCAGGGAATCAAATGCCGCCGTTCCGCCAGTATATACTGTACGGGTATGTGTATGACAATAGGGTCCAGTTTGTCTAACTCCTTGCAACTGAATTCTAGTGTACGCAGACTACCATTGACAAACTAATATGATTGTGCTGTACCTCTGTCTGTTAATGAGCCATTGACAAAACAAAATCTGTGCTGAGTCGTGTTTGGTTGGACCAGAATATAAAGAAAGGGGACAGAAACCCCATTTTCCCCTCTGTCCAAGTTAACTAAAATGATTTCTATAATCCGATTACACTGTTATGTGTGCGGGGGGCGGGGGCGGGTTACTGAAGTGTCTGCTAATTTTCTTACGTTGGTATACGGTACTATTATACTGTATGATGTAACTGTGGGACTTAATGCATACAAATAGGAAACTGGCCTGACTAAACCAGTTAACCTAGCCTCCATTCCACCATCCTCAAGGGGAAAAAAGTACTTGGTCCATTGTACACGCTCATTAAGTTTCAATATACTGTAATTAGCAAAGAAGTGAGGTATAAGGGGGTTACAATTATTGCAATTACTGAATAACAAGAAAAGGTTAACAGCAGTTACCAGTACCTTCCTCTCCCTCACCACTCACAGGGAAATACAGTATAAATGGATAAAATAGTTACCGAGTCTCACATCCCTGGGCAGTAGGCTGAGTCGCCTCCGAATTATTATTGACTTCTTGTTAAAGTTGAAAGTTTCAGGTGGGGTGGAGTGGTGTGGAAAGGTTAGGCAGACGTGGTTGGGGGAGGGAGTTACTGGTGGTGGCTGAGTGGGGGTTACTGGTGGTGTGCTGGGAGAGGGAGGGGGTTAGTGGTAGTGGCTGGGAGAGGGAGGGGGTTAGTGGTGGTGGCTGGGAGAGATGGAGGGGATTAGTGGTGGTGGCTGGGAGATGGAGGGGGGTTAGTGGTGTTGGGGAGAGATGGAGGGTTAGTGGTGGTGTGCTGGGAGAGATGGAGGGGGTTAGTGGTGGTGTGCTGGGAGAGAGGGAGGGGGTTAGTGGTGGTGGCTGGGAGGTTAGTGGTTGTGGTTGGAAGGGGGGTTCTGGTGGTTGCGGAGGTAGAAGTTGAACTGTGACCACTAATCGATTAGACTGTCATAAATTTTAAAGACTTGACAGTTAATTTGCTTAGACTGGTTAAGGTGACAGTGAATGAACAGAGACATTATTTTCCAGGTAGGCATGACTGGATTGGATTATTGACCTAGCCTTTATACCTCTCCTGCCACCAGTCTTGGGTCTTTAAAGATTTAGTCGATATTTTTCATGATAAAAGGTGGTGTGAGAACGCATCTAAAAAGACTAATTCAAGGCTATGAAATGAAATGGTTAATATGGCGTTGAAAATGCACGGAGACTTGTGGAGTTGATATGTTCTGTCATACCCAGATGCTGAGAAAGAAAATAGCCTAATATGCATAGTGAGTTTGGGTGACCAGTAGCTAGCAGTCAACCAGTAGCATAAAAAAAGTTGGCGAGCCTGAGGACTCTCCCTGGTGACCGTGATACTGTTGTCAAGACTCTTCACTGCTTGTCTAATCAGGTACATTATACTGTATAGTTGTGATACAAAAAGTAAACCGAGTAGGGTAGGACTTTGTTACCAAGAGCGATATGTAGAGCAGATAGACTTTAATCTTTAGTGGCAGACAGTGACGGTATCCCAATCTCTAGTGGCAGACAGTGACGGTATCCCAATCTCTAGTGGCAGACAGTGACGGTATCCCAATCTCTAGTGGCGGACAGTGACGATTTCCCATATTCTAGTGGCGGACAGTGACGATATCCCAATCTCTAGTGGCGGACAGTGACGATACCCCAATCTCTAGTGGCGGACAGTGACGATTTCCCATATTCTAGTGGCGGACAGTGACGATATCCCAATCTCTAGTGGCTGACAGTAACGATATCCCAATCTCTAGTGGCGGACAGTGACGATATCCCAATCTCTAGTGACTGACAGTGACGATACCCGTAAGTACGATACTCCCTAGGGTATTTCATTATCAATTTGGGCTCATCAAAACAACATTAGACCTACTGAATGGAAATAAATTGTTACCGTGGGACGCGATATTCAAACATCATTAATTATTTATCAATGTGTGCTTTGTTAACTGTTATGCATTCATATTTACGAAATCTAACTTTAATTTATGTTTATGTAGCGTAGTTTAGCGAACGATAAGTATGATTGGATTAGGAATAGTGTAAGATTAACAATAATAAACCAGCTGGGTGAGAGAGAAGGTAGTCGTCTGCGGTTTGTCTGAAGTCGGTGGAGTGTCTTTTGAGGTTACAGGCGTAGTGTCTCCTTATGACTGAGTAACTAGAGATGTTAACAAGGGGATATTATGCATAGTGTTAAAGGTTATTTACCCTACTGGCCAGACCCACAACCACACTAATTGAACTGTTAACGAATGCCGTTTGCTTAATATGACAGACGGCAGACATAATTGCAGTAACCAACGCCTACATAAGTAACATAACAAACGTCACTTTAATACAATTTGTCAAAATCCAAAGATTAATCTCATGACATTAACATAACACTTAACGGTAATTACTACAATAAACATCCTCATAGAAAAAAATAAGACCACCAAACTATAATTATTACAGTCCTGCCAAACAAAACTTAAGTAAATAATTATTCCCAGATGAAATTAGGTAAATTGGTATTAAACTGAGCATGTATAATGTGTTACATGTGTTGGACGTTGTTGCTATGGGTTGCTCTAACTGTTAGTGCGGTCGTGTGTTACAGTCACACCACTTGCCTCCCCATCTGCTATTTTATTTCTGTTGTATTTTCATATTTTTTTTAGCTTGATTATTATAGGTCTAACTTTTTTTTTATTCACGATATATTCTGTACTTGTTTGGTTATTTATTTTTTGGGGTTGTGAATGCATTATTAAGGGGTCATGTTAGAGGTTCAAAGTTGGCACAGTGTTGTACTTTGAAACCAGTTCGTGTCTGCGGGTACAGAAATTAGTGGTCATGGGTGAGACCTTTGAACCGCTGATAGGTACTCTTCCTCACGATTTTGGAATTACGAAAAAAAGAAAGGTTGAGATTACGAAAGAAACTGAGATTACGAAAACATGTTGGGATCACGAAAATATATTGAGATTACGAAAGAAAAATGACTACGAAAATATATAATGAATACTGTACAAAGATCAGAGGGTTGAACAACTTCCTGCCTAGCCCAAGTGACACTGTGTTGTGGGGCCTGGTGGGCGTATACTGTACATGCATATGTGCACTCTAAAGTCTCACGTACGGCCTCACCCGCCCAGACGCCTGCTATTAATAACCTCCCCCCCCCCACCCCTAAGGTAGTAAGTAGTGATTCATGGCCAAGCACATTCCTCGTTGCTACTCATTAAGTGGAAAAAACGTCGATGCAGTATCAATGATCAGCGTGTAATGGGTGAGATAAACTGCCTGTGCCAACACTATCACTCAAGGAACGTGACTGTCCTTCTAGGAGGGTCTTTATGAGTCTCAGTATGTGGTTAAAGAAAACTGATATGTCTGGAAAATAAAAGATTAGAACTGTAGTATATTCTAATATATAATCGATATAGTGATGGTTTTTTTACTTATTGCTTTGCATTAGTCACCTGAATAAATGACCTGTTTTGTCAATATCTAACAGATAAGACATTCTTGATAGAGTTGGGGGGTTGGAAAACAGGTAATGGTTGGGATTTGTGGGACAGTTTGTATCGCATTGGGTGTAGAATGGGAGACTTAGGGAGAAAAGGCTTGTTCTGGATGAGAGTTAGTGGTGCAGCCAATTGTGTTAAGTCTTCATTGGCTTTAGTTGAGGTAATTAACGGTTTTTTTATGTTATGTTGATCTTAAACGTAGAATACTTTGGCTGAATTGTATTGCATGTTGAAACGCCCACACTATCCCTGTGGTAGATACGTGCCGTGTAGTTATTATTAAAGCATCAACACAAGACTTATTGTGCTTTCTTTATTTTGCTGAAAAATTTGGGAAATATTAGCACGCACCTTACTAATTAAACATAAACATTCAATGTTTGTAGTCATGTCTGTGGTTTACGCCCCACCCCACAAGCTTAGCAACAGTGGTGCAAATGCTCTCCTGACGTAATCAGGCAAGCGGTTCTTGATTGGCGAGTGTACAGTATTCTTGTTCGGCCCCCTGCTGCTCTTTGTACCCTGTTCTCGCTATTTCGTTATGAATGTAGCTGGCGATGGTGGAACCTGTTGTTTTTGGCTTTTTCGGGGCGTTTTTAGTTCTGGCTGTGGTAGTGACGCTCGTGAAGAGTTGTTGGTGGTTAAAAGTCTGTACATTGTGGTACAAGTTCACATAATATAGATCTGTGAATATTACTCATTCCTGGGGATGTAAGACGGCTCCTAACTACTTGGCTCCGGCTAAAATATTAAAAAAATATATATAAAAATTAATGAATAAAAATTATACGTGCATTATATTCTTTAACAGGAAGATAACGTTAATGCACAGAATAATTTGTAAATTACTATTGACATCAATTTGATCTCATAAGTGCTGAAATATCCAGCCTTGTTGAGGTTGAGTGCTAGTTTAATTTGGGTCTTAATTTTGTTTTAATTTGTTTTAACTTGTAAACCGGCACATTCTCATGTCTTACGAACCTCTGTAACTTAATTCCGTTTCATGTCCACACGTCTCAGCTAGGAATGGTAATACACTATGTAAGCTTTTGGCCACTGCTTTACTCCACTAAGCCCGCGTTTTAAATTCCCTTATATGATACTGACAGTGTGAGTATTATGACGCTTGTGACTCACTGGCAATATTCGCGCGCGTTACTCACTCTGCTGGGATGCGTCACAGATCTGTTAGGTGAATGAGCGTGGCCATACCTACCCACTCTCTTGACACTAATTTAGCTTCGTGTGTGTGTGTGTGGAGAGAATTCCTGGCGAGTCACTTCCTCACCTGTCATATATTGTACGTTCACCCACACATCCAGCCTCCCACACCCCTCAATACAGCTCATTCCTTCTACTCAACCTCCCACACATCCACGCAGCTCACATACCCTCCCACTCAGCTTCTTACGCATCCACACAGCCCACACACCCTCCCACTCATCCACTCACTCAGCTTCCCTTGCATCCACACAGCCCACTCATCCACCCAAGCCCACTCACCTCACCACTCATTCGCACCTCCCAATCTTGTATATTCGTCCACTTTGTTAGTTTACTTATATCCTCTGCGAATTAACCGTGTCTACCTGGACCATCTCACTCACCTGCCCTGACCACCACACACCGCTAGCTAAGGGTGAGTGATCTGGTGAGAGTTGTCATCTGTGCCTCGGGATTGACGTTACCTAAGGAGTCTTGAACGTGAATTGAGATTTCTATCGTACTCTCTGCCTCCCGAACGCTTTGATGCATTGACCTCAAACAAACAGTATTTTTAGAGTTATACCTGGAAGCCATTAGGTCGATAACTGTTAAAGGTCAAACGTCATTCTTTAGGGTTTAATTAAGCTATTGCATTTAAGCTTTCAAATTAGATACTTTTTTCAGGGTGTTATTTCCTCGTATCCCCTGTTTTGGTCAAGTTCACAGGGTCAAGTCATTAGGCCGCGTTTGGGTTGACAATTGACTTCAGAATTTAATTTGCGATGCGGATTTTCAGCTGAAAGCTTTTCCCCCAACGAACTTTTACTCGAGTTTCTCCCAAGTTATCGTTCCAGATCCACACATCCACATACATAGCCCACACACCCACACACACCAGCCCACACACACTTTCCCTCATCCTCACACTCTCCCACACATCCACACAGCCCTCCCACACGCCCACACACACTCTCCCTCATCCTCACACCCTCCCACACATCCACACAGCCCACACACCCTCCCACACGCCCACACACCCTCCCACTGATCCACACACACAGCCCACACCCTCCCACTCATCCACATATCTGCTTACACCCTCACATACATCCACATACACCCCACACATACTCATTCATTTAGCCATTTGTATATCTTTAAGCGTCACAGTCGTGTTCTTTATTTACGTATCAATTCATTTATTTTAACTATGTCGTCTCTGAGCTGCATCACGAGACACCGCTGAACATAATATAAACACAGGCAACCATTAAGTCCAGGAGCTACCTCAGGCGCGTGTTTTTTTTTTATTATTCATTAATGTCTTCTACTCTAACCAAGGGTGAAACTAAGGTACAAAAAATACATTGAAGTTGATTTTCTTTGTTTTTATGTATTTGTTTTAAATGTATTTGTTTTTATTTGTTTCCTCTATTGGGAGTGTGGTAGTGGGATTATACGTGTTAGTTAATATCACACACACACACACACACACACACACACACACACACACACACACACACTGTACGACGTTCTACCAAAAATCGTATTTACTGTTCTTTAAATTTATTTATTTTTAATTTATCATGTATTTATTTATTTATTTATTTATCTATTTTATGTTTTCCTCTAGGCTACTGCTCACGGATGCCAAGAGTTGTCTATTTTTTCTCGTGTGATTGAAGGCTGGATGGTCATGTAATGTTAGACTCAACTCACACACTATTGTCCTTGCTTTTATTTGTTTATGTTGTCAGTACGTTATATAATATGTCTGGTGGCATTTAGAAGTGTGTGTGTAGGAGGAGGAGGTGAGAGTAGAGGGGAGCATTGTGAGTGTGTTTTGGGTGTGAGAGAGAGAGAGAGAGAAGGGGGTATGTGGCGGTACTCTGGTAGATTGACACGGAAGCCTGAGTAGATAGATTGCATAGCATGTGGGAGATGCGTGTGTGTGTGGGTGGGTGGGAGGGACGGGGCGTGTGTGGAGGGGCTGAGAGAAGGGGAGTGAAAGAGAGAGAGAGAGGTAATTCAGATGTGAGGGCCAGATGGTTCATGGCAGCCAGATGTCTTTCATGTGGCCTTGTGGTGCATGAATGAAGGCATGACTTACTCGTCTCCCTGACGGACACCAACTACCTTGGACAAAATCCTTCCAGCTGGACACAATACCCACCACTGGACAAAATCCCACCAGCTGTAGGTTCTCTTAAATGCTGGTACTCTGTTATGTTGAGGTATGTAAACATGGGGGTTAGGTTAGGTTCCTTTCGAGTCAGTCAAATCTGGTATGGTTGGGATTGGATAGGTTAGGATGTTACATAAGCTTAGGTCTATTTTGTGTTGTTTAGGTTGGGTCAGACAATATCAGCTTGACAGTCAGACAGTATCAGCTTGACAGTCAGACAGTATCAGCTTGACAGTCAGACAGTATCAGCTTGACAGTCAGACAGTATCAGCTTGACAGTCAGACAGTAACGGAGTCAACCAAGAAAGCAGTAGCCTATAATATCCAATCCTGCGCCGGCTCACCCACCTCCAGCAGCTGTCCTGTGTTAGTCGTCATTGTTACCACATAAGCGAGACACACTTGATGCCCAGAGGTTCGGGGGGTGAATTTTCCTCTTTACTGAAGTTGATGCCAACACATAATGCATACCCTGTAGATTCATACATACATACATACATACATACATACACACACACACACACACACACACACACACACACACACACACACACACACACACACACACACACACACGACTGGCTACTTGATCAATAATGTTTTTACCCACAAGTCAGAAAATAATGAAGATGGGAATTACCGGCCAATCAGGACATGGATACAATGACCAATCAGTACATGTATACAGGGCTGGTCAGTGGATGCAGTCGTGGCAGCGGTTGCCATGGAGACGGCCAAGAACATTACTGAAAGGGTCGAGTTAACGTTGCCTTGGACGATTAAATGAGTATATACCAAAGTACCTCAGTGAATAATGATCAAGATATAGCCTTGTATTCTACACCATAACAAAAACGCTCAGAATATTGGTGAAATAACTCCTGGTGTTTTTCTTTGTCTCCGTAACCATATTTCAACACTATCTTGTGTGTGTGTGTGTGTGTGTGTGTGTGTGTGTGTGTGTGTGTGTGTTCATCAAGAGACTCGCTGGGTCTCTGGGGTCAAATGAAACCGGAAAGTGACTTCATTTACTCGACTGTTGTGGAGGCGTAAGGGAAAGTAGTAACGTCCAGCAGTAAGTACACACGGGGAAGGAACACGGTGCTTGTAATTGCACAATAAAGACTTCACTTGTTGTGTACAGAGACCTGAGTTGGTGTTATTACTACCCACAGGAACGATAAAGCAGACGTTGCCATCGTGTGCTTGTGTGTGTTTGTCTGTTTCCATCCTCAATTGGAAGAAGCAGAAATATGTATAACTTTATTTCTGTATGGTTAGTGTGTGTATTAACCTCAGCATACCCGTCTTAATGACCTTAGTTATTAAAGGGTAAAAAATACACTATAACATGAACAACTACCATAAGAGCTGTGATGTATCCATTTGGCAAGACCATCCCCTTCACAGTGCCCAAGGTCATGCTACACTTTCAGGGTTACTATTCAGTGCTACAGATTTATTCGCTCTGATTTCTAAGATTGTTCGACGTGGTCGATTGGTTGCTGTGGTGATGAAGACTTTTTGATGTGTTGTTTCTGTACTCTCCCTCCTTCCCTCCCTCTCTTCGTCACATAAGTTACGACGCCAGATGTACTGTATCCAAAATATCATACCCTCCCCCTTCCTCCTGCCCATGCACCCACTCACGTGCCCACACTCGCCCAGTAGCAAGGTAGCAACAGCAAACGTACCGTATATCTCAGTAGGAAGCACACACACACACACACACACACACACACACACACACACACACACACTTTGAGAATCTGGTGAAAGCTATGGACCCCCTCCCTAGAAAAATGCACATAAGCACAACTTTGCATCCAATGAATATACTTTATTTTATTGAAAATTCATTGCCTCATACAGTGTATGACATACACAAAGTATAGTGAATATAAATGTTCAATTTTTATCTGACCTTCACGGACCCCCTGAAGCCCATCCATGGACCCCAGGTTAAGAACCCCTGCACTAGATGTTAGGTAGCATTCTGAATGGCCATTGAGAAGGAAATCCTGCTGGAGGGATGGTATATGACCTGTGATAATTAAGTGGTGATGATTATAGCAGGTGAGTCTCTCTCTCTCTCTCTCTCTCTCTCTCTCTCTCTCTCTCTCTCTCTCTCTCTCTCTCTCTCTCTCTCTCAGTCGTGTGAAGTACCTCGTGTATGGGTCTTAGAGGTCGAGTGACGAACAGGACGGCGCCAGTTAGTAGCCCAGGAGGAGCTAGACCCACGTGCTGCTTGGCCACCCGCCAAAGTTTACGCTGGCTGCTCC
Source organism: Homarus americanus (assembly GCF_018991925.1). NCBI lineage: Eukaryota > Metazoa > Arthropoda > Malacostraca > Decapoda > Nephropidae > Homarus > Homarus americanus. The sequence continues at coordinate 10,118,340 of NW_024738300.1, read as the reverse complement.
CTCGCCACCTCCTCCCCCACCTCCCCCTCTCAGTTGTACTTTTATATTTCTCCTGTGGTTGCTGCTTGTCCTTGCTATTGGTCGCTAAATGCTGCTTGGCTTATGTTCTTGTCGCTGTGTTCGTTCCCTTCTCCTTGACAAGAGCTAATTCAATCCCGTGCTGCTAAGGTATATTTTCAATCAGTTTTCACGTGTTTTGTCTCTTCCCGCACATTAATTTCCTCATTTTTCTCTTCTTGTTGTCTTACCATTTCTTGTTACATTCTTGTTTATTGTTGTCATTCTAAACCGCAGTGCAGTACACCCTAATTCTGAGTCCGGCTATTTTCAACTCACCTTCACGTCGTTCAAGAGTTAAAATCTTATTCATGGTCTCGTCATCGTCAGCAAATTCATCATCGTCGGGTGTTAATTGATCCGCCTTGGAGATATTCTGGTCTTCGTAAATGACACAAAGACCAAACTCACTATAGGCCTACGAAATTTTTATATATAATTTAAGGTCATATTTCTGTAATAAAGCACAACATAAGTATATTAGCCTTGGGTGGATAGGATTATGTAACGAGAAATAGGTCACTGTGATGGAAATAACTATCAGTGTGACCTTGTTTTTTGTGGGGGGCGGGGGGGGTAAAATATAGGTCAGGTCGTTCTATGAGCCATCAGGTTTTATGCGCGTGAGTATCCATGGTTATTTATATATCAACCTTGTTAGATAATAGACCACGACAGCCAACCTTAGGAAATTTATGGCATGGTTGAGTTTACCCCTAAATCTGTCCCAGCCATAATGCAAGACCACAGTCACAAGTTATAATGGGAATGGTGAGGAAATAGTCTCTCTCTCTCTCTCTCAAAATGAAACCACACGGAACACAAGCAACCGTGGAGGAGGAGGGAGCTTCCTTGACCTCACCTAACTGTCTTGTTAGCTCTGCCAGCCTCAAGGTCAACTGAAGCTTACGGCTGTGCTTTAGTCTGTCTCTGGACTTTTAATGCTTGTTTATTTACTCTACCCAATCCCTCTCTCTCATAATCTACCTATCTGTTCATGTTTTGGCATCGAGATTTCACCGAGGCTTATGTAAGTGGCAGTGTTCGCTCACCCGGTATGAATTTATTTATTTATTATTATTATTATTGGTGGTGTTGTTACTACTGTATTATTAACTTGATAATTTTAGATCATATCGTGGGCTAAAATAATATTCAAGTGATTATATTGTCATCGTGTTCAAAGCGTTAAGTCATCGTATTCCAGTGATTAAGACATTGTACTCTAGGACATTTGTAGGACATTTTCCAATGGGTCAATTCGTCGTACTCAAGGGTTTATCTTAAGGGGTAAAAGCTAGGGACTATTGGCTGTTTTATGGGTTGAAATTGTAAGTTGCTGTAGGTTGTAAGAATGAAGGGGGAGAGAAAGAGGGATAATTAAGAGGTAAAGAAAAGGAAGAAAACTAAGGACAATTTAAGAAAAGGAAAAGGAAGAACAGGATAGAGGAGAATAAGACAAGAAACTGATGATGAGAAGGAAGAATAGATAATAAAGAAGAGGGGGGAAAAGACAAGAAACAGATAATGAAAAAGAGGAAGAAAAAGAAGAGGTAATAAAAAAGAAGAAAAATAAAGAGGCAGATAATAAAGAATAAGGGGAAGAAGAAGAGACGGGTAATACAAAAAAATAAGAGAAAGATGAAGAGGAAGAGAATATGCAATGACCTTGATGGCGTTGGAATCAGTATCATTGTGTAGCAGCTTGTGTGTAAGTAGTGCCATCATGGGGGGAGTGAGGGGTGCCAGACGAGGTGCCACATGTTATTCGTAGTCTGGTTACGTGGGTTCCTGTTGTAGTTAGGTCCCAGGTTTAATGGGTCCCAGTCTTAATAGGTCCCAGTATTGATAGGTCCCAGGTTTAATAGGCCCCAGGTTTAATAGGCCCCAGTCTTAATACGGCCCAGTATTGATAGGTCCCAGGTTTAATAGGCCCCAGGTTTAATAGGCCCCAGTCTTAATACGTCCCAGTATTGATAGGTCCCAGGTTTAATAGGTCCCAGGTTTAATAGGCCCCAGGTTTAATAGGCCCCAGGTTTAATAGGCCCCAGTCTTAATAGGTCCCAGTATTGATAGGTCCCAGTGTTAATAGTCCCCAGTCTTGATAGGCCCCAGGCTTAATAGCCCCCAGTCTTAATAGACACTAAATCACTAGAATGGGGCACCAATTTTTATGCTGATTAATTTTAATGGGGGCCCAAATTTAATAGGTCCCACAACTCCCAGTCGAAATAAGTGGGTCCCCAATTTCTAGTAGTGTGGTTACGTTGTGTTCCTATTGGGGGTGAGAGTACCTTCGTGTCATTAATCCATTGTTTCAACCCGTGATGGACTCGTCAATCTTGGATCCATTTTTTACTGACTGGTTGATTGACTGACTGACTAACTTAACTCTGCTGACTGACTTGCTTGGACTGCTGAATGACTGACTTTCTGTCTTACTTCGATTGTTGACTGACTAAGCTATTTCCATTCCACATATTTACCTCTGCCCCGGCTACTCGTTCCCCGCCATCTCTGACACCACGACCCTCGCTGCTTCCCGCTATCCCTGACACCACCACCACCATCCTCACTGCCCCCCCGCTATCCCTGACACCACCACTACCATCCTCACTGCCCCGCCATCCCTGACACCACCACCATCCTCACTGCCCCCCCCCGCTATCCCTGACACCACCACTCACCATCCTCACTGCCCCCCCGCTATCCCTGACACCACCACTACCATCCTCACTGCCCCCCTGCTATCCCTGACACCACCACCACCATCCTCACTGCCCCCTGCCATCCCTGACACCACCACCACCATCCTCTGCCCCCACGCCATTCCTGACACCACCACCATCCCCCTGCCCCCGCTATTCCTGACACCACCACCATCCTCACTGCCCCCCGCCATTCCTGACACCACCACCATCCTCCACTGCCCTCCCCCTATCCCTGACACCACCACCACCATCCTCCACTGCCCCCCTGGCTATTCCCCTGACACCACCACCATCCTCACTGCCCCCTGGGCTATTCCTGACACCACCACCATCCTCACTGCCCCCCGCTATTCCTGACACCACCACCATCCTCACTGCCCCCTGCATCCCTGACACCACCACCACCATCCTCACTGCCCCCCGGCTATCCCCTGACACCACCACCATCCTCACTGCCCCGCTTCCTGACACCACCACCATCCTCACTGCCCCCCGCTATTCCTGACACCACCACCATCCTCACTGCCCCCCTGCCATCCCTGACACCACCACCACCATCCTCACTGCCCCCCGCTATCCCTGACACCACCACCATCCTCACTGCCCCCCGCTATTCCTGACACCACCACCATCCTCACTGCCCCCCGCTATTCCTGACACCACCACCATCCTCACTGCCCCCCGCTATCCCTGACACCATCCCCGTGACTGACGACTCACCTAGCGTCTCCGTCAGCTCTCACGTGAGGGCGTTACTGAACATCACTCTCTTCACCCGGATGTTGTGGCTTGTGTTTGTTTGTTTTTTTGTTAGTCAGATACGCCCATTTTCTTTTAGCTACGCCCGTCTTTTTTATTGTCAGCTACGTTCGTCTTCATGATTTTTTATTTATTTTTTGTTTATTTTTATTGTATTTTTTATTTATTTATTTTTTTGAGGTGAAGTTAATTTTCGGGGACTTTTATCTTTCCGGGTTCTTGGGTGAAGTCTCTCAAATAAATTAGTGAGTGCTGTTTAAAGACACAGGTTAGATGGTTCTAAAAATTATGGTGAATTACTGTTATACTATTTATACCGCGACTAGAATATATACTACCACCACTACTACTATAACTATTACTGCTCGTACTACTACCACTACTATAACTACTACCTATACGTGACCTCCAGCCTCCCCCAATAGCCACACCTCGCCTATAACTACTACTATTACTATACGACTACTACCACTACCCCGCGCCTACTGTACAGGTATACTAGCCCCATATATCACCCCATTCTTACCGTACCTATGAGTAAAGTTGTCAAAATGCACCCCCATCATCGTCCCTCACCCCTCAGTCCCTCACCCCCTTACCTTTCACCTTCCACCCACTACTCCCTCACCCCTTCACCCCCTTACTTCTCACGCCTTGCACCCTTATCCCTTTACTCCACCACTCCCTCACCCCCCTTACCTCTCACCTGTTTACTCTTGGTGGGAGGTGAGAGAGGGATCTTTCCTGGCCCCATCCGGCAGGCAGAAGTGTTATTTATAGAAGTTTAGTGGCGGCCCTGTGGAGTAGTGAGGAGACCTGACACCTGCCCCCTCTCTCTGGCGGAGGAGAGAAAATGTTGGAAAAAAGAGAGGACATGAGAGAGAGAAAAATAAAAGAAAACGTGAGAAATAGATAGAACAAATTAAAGAGACAAAATGAGAAAAGTGAGAGAGAGAGAGAATCACGGTTCATTCACAACATCAAGAGCCAGACAGGTTTGCTCACCCTCCTCAAGGAAGATTGTATCAGTGTTAGAATATGTCTTGTGGGGATTGTCTTAAATGGCTTTGAGTGACGTGTGTGTCTGTGTGTATGTAAGATTTTGCAAGTGTGTGTGTTTTGTCAATGTGTCTATGCCTTTTTCGTGTATGTATATATATATATATATATATATATATATATATATATATATATATATATATATATATATATATATATATATATAGTGATTATGTATGTATGGTAAGATATGTCTTGTGGAACATTTAAAACAAACGACACCAAAAACACAACACACACACACACACACACACACACACACACACACACACACACACACACACACACACACACACACACACACACACACACACACACACACTGCAGTGGTCACTTCCTCACAAGAAAATTCAATAACCTGGTGAAGGTGTTGACACGTAAGACACCAGCGCTGCACACCACCTGCACCGTCCCTCATCCTCTTATACACCAATACCACACAATAATACCAGGTACCACATTATCCTTAATTGTCCATTATTTTTAATTATTCGTTATTGACACGCGGGAATGTAGGTAATTGGTTGGTGTTTTAAGATGGTAAACAAAAATTGCATTCAAATTTGTAAAAAAAAAAAAAATTCCATGATAGATACATTCAAATTTAGCTAAAAAAAATTACACCTATACTAATGAAACAACAAATTATGCTCAAAATTGGCCTAGAAATTTACGCCGAGACTCTCACCTTAATACGTTCACTTAGCACCTGGAGGAAACAAAGTGAATATATTTAATGAAGGTGGAGTCTTGGGTGTAATATTGTAATACTGTTATTTGAACCTTGTGTTATGTATTTGAGTTAAGTGAGTCAAACAGTTGTTATTCCTCCCAACGTGTGTGTAGGATGTACAGTATTCATGATATTCCTCCTCTTACCACATCACCCCCCCTCCCCATCCTTCCTCTCCACTCCCCTCCCTCCCTTCTTCCCTTCCACTCCCATCACCCTCCCCCCTTACTTCACATATCACACCCCCCCCTTCCTGCCGTCCCTTCCGCTCCCCTCATCTTTCAAACCTCCCCTCCCTCCTTCGTAACCTCACCTACCCCACCACATCCTCCCTCCCTCCCATGCGCATGACAGAGAAGCATCTATCTGCGTCACCATGTGGATAGGAGGACAAATCACTCCCTGGCCACAGACAAGGTTAGAGTGGATGACGTGGATGGGTATACATTATGGAGTAGTCAGGGTGGGAGGGGGGGAGGTGTGTGTTATGATTGCCTTCACCCCCCACCCCCACACCCACCCATCCTCCACAACACACCACTACCATCACCCCCACCACCATCACCCCCACCACCTCCGCACACCACCACCATCTCCTTCATTACACTCAATTATATTATCTTCCACACTAATGCCTCCTCAGCTGTCTCGTCAAGTGGTGGTGATGGTGGTGCTCTACGGCATGGCAAAGGTCTACAATACCTCTCTAGTTTGGGTGGCCATTAGGTAACTTAGGTTAATAACGATATCTCGACTGTCCCAGGGTTCGAATCTCATAGGGGGAGGGGCGATGTTGGACTGGTTTCCCGTTTGAGCCAGTGACTGTATTATACCCAAGCTAGTGACTATTATATCCAAGCTAGTGACTATCATATCCAAGCTAGTGACTGTATTATACACAAGCTAGTGACTATCATACCCAAGCTAGTGACTATCATACCCAAGCTAGTGACTATTATACCCAAGCTAGTGACTATCATACCCAAGCTAGTGACTATCATACCCAAGCTAGTGACTGTATTATACACAAGCTAGTGACTATTATATCCAAGCTAGTGACTATTATATCCAAGCTAGTGACTATCATGCCAAACTAGTACGACCATCATACTTAAAGCTATTGACTGTATACACAAGCTGATGACTATCATGCCAAGCTAGTGACTATCATGCAAACTAGTGACTATCATGCAAGCTAGTGACTATCATGCCCAAGCTAAGTGACTGTATTATGCACAAGCTAGTGACTGTCATGCCAAGCTGAAGTGACTGTCATGCCCAAGCTGGTGACTATCATGCCCAAGCTAGTGACTATCATACCCAAGCTGGTGACTGTATTATGCCCAAGCTAGTGACTATTATGTCAAGCCTAGTGACTATTACCATCCAAATAGTGACTATCATATCAGCTAGTGACTGTATTATACACAAGCTGAGCTATCATGCCCAAGCTAGTGACTATCATACCCAAGCTAGTGATATTATGCCCAAGCTGGTGACTATCATGCCCAAGCTGGTGACTATCATGCCCAAGCTAGTGACTGTGTCACCCAAGCTAGTGACTATCATACCCAAACCAGTGACTATCATGTGCCAAGCTAGTGACCATCATACTAAATAGTGACTATTATACACAAGCTAGTGACTATCATGCAAGCTGGTGACTATCATACCCAAGCCAAGTGACTATCATACCCAAGCTGGTGACTATCATACCCAAGCTAGTGACTATCATACCCAAGCTAGTGACTGTATTATACACAAGCTAGTGACTATCATACCCAAGCTAGTGACTATCATACCCAAGCTAGTGACTATCATACCCAAGCTAGTGACTGTATTATACCCAAGCTAGTGACTATTATATCCAAGCTAGTGACTATTATATCCAAGCTAGTGACTATCATATCCAAGCTAGTGACTGTATTATACACAAGCTAGTGACTATCATACCCAAGCTAGTGACTATCATTACCCAAGCTAGTGACTATTATACCCAAGCTAGTGACCATCATACAAGCTAGTGACTATTATAAGCTAGTGACTATTATACCCAAGCTAGTGACTATTATACCCAAGCTAGTGACTATCATACCCAAGCTAGTGACTGTATTATACCCAAGCTAGTGACTATCATACCCAAGCTAGTGACTGTATTATGCCCAAGCTAGTGACTATCATACCCAAGCTAGTGACTATTATACCTAAATGGAGAAACACTGGAAGAGGAGATCCAGCTGTTGTGTCTCAGTAAATGCGTGCGTGTGTGTGTGTGTGTGTGTGTGTGTGTGTGTGTGTGTGTGTGTGTGTGTGTGTGTGTGTGTGTGTGTGTGTGAGAGGAGATGTGGGGCAGGTGACAGCTGGGAGATATGGTGGGAAAAATTGTTTAAGTGTTATAGGTAAATATGACGATATGTGAAGAAAAAATATGTTGAAGACAAGACTACAGATCTGAGAGAGAGAGAGAGAGAGAGAGAGAGAGAGAGAGAGAGATTAACTTGGGATAGTGTCTGGTTCCCTGCTGTCATAGAAGTACATTAGAAAATAGGGAGTCTGCAATAGGTCGGTTGGCCTGTGCATGGCAGCTCCTGTCGAGAGTTACTACCACTCCCTATCATCCATGAATCTATCCAGCCTCCTTTTGAAACTTTCCAGCGTTCCAGCACTTACTACAAAGTGAGGGTGAGGGTGTTTGATTGACTGATTCGCTAACCAATGAATGCTGAGTCGCAGTCATAATTATAACTATATAAGGTTAAATTTCTTGTTATTCTCCCCAAAGTCATAATAGTTAATGTTTCAATGTGTGTTTAATAGTAATCTCGTCCAGCCTTTGAGATTTATGTTATCAAAGTGAAAGTAATTATTACGGTTTAATTACTGCTCGGTGTAACGTGATACAAATTATTCAGGCTTAGTCATCTGTTGGGGTGCGGTGTCAGAGTGGATACAGCCCTCGCCTCCTGTCCTAAGGTTCACTGGTTCGAGTATCGGCCACGCTGCCTCCTTGTGTACTGAAGTTTTATACACACTACCTAAATGTCATGTGTATGTGTGTGTGTGTGTGAGACCTAGCTCTAGTGTTCTGTCATTTGAGGGTCCAAGAGGTGTGTAATGGTAATTAATGCATTAAGGGTGTCACTGACGAAGGTGCCAGCGCCAATAAGTCGTTAGGGTGCAAGACACTCAGCCAACATGGTAAGGCTCAGTAATATTAACACAGTTTCTCTCTCAGTTCTGTATAATGGTGAAGACTAATGAGCTGTGGTCACTACTCATACCTGCACGTTCCCTACCATCCTAACACCATAGAGTGGATGGAGTTTTAATGGTTTTTTCATGGTTTAGGTTTAAGTGGTTTAATGTTTTATTCTTTGTAATGGTATTGTGTGATCGAGGTTAAGTGACGAAATATATACGACAATTTTAAGTTTAGTTTAGATCTTTTAGAACTTATATGTCAAGGAACGGATATACGAGAGTTCTAAGTTATGATAGTATAGAACTTGGAGGAATATTATAAAGGCGAGGAAACATATACGACGATTGTAAATTTTGTTGAGATATTAAAAGACCAAAGAATGGAGGGTCTTAATTGTTGATGAAATTTTTGCAGTGTGGTCTTCGGGTCTTAAGGAAGATGATAGAAGTCTTTTATTCTTGTCTTTAGGTCTTAAGGATGGTGTAGAAGTCTTTGTTATCTCATAAAGTCTTCAATCATCGAGGAAACGACAAATAAGAGTTTTAAATTTCAGTCGTATATAGAACTTAAGAATAAAAGGTTGTTTGTTGCCAAGGTGGAATTATTTTTAAACTGCTCTATCTTTGTTTAGAGTTATACCTTGCCAAAGCCACACATTTCAGTGAACACGGTAATTTGACCTAGCCAACTGGACTGTGTGTGTTTGGACTACTGTATGTGGAGGAGAATTAAGGTAATGTCTTTGTTTTGAGCGTTCGTTCCTTTGATGATATTAGTCGACGTATCGTGTTTTTTTTTTGTGTTTTTTTACGGGAGCACAATTTGAGGATAGTCACTTCATAGACTATTTAACCAATATACCTTAAAAATACATAACTACAAGTCACATACTACAAAAAAACGCAGAATACAGCGGAAAATACAGATTACTAATGCCGCCTCCAAATGGCCGTCAGGATATGTGGTGATGGATGGTGTTTCTTGGTGCTGTCATAGCCCACATAATCCCTTACCTACCAACCACGTGTGTGTGCCTCGCTACTTACTGTATACGGAACAACACAAATATAAATGGGTATTGTTTACGATTAGATACTTATGAGAGTTCAAAGGCATAGATACAATAAATAATAGCACTTTTATTAAGAACATTTACATATAATAGGACCCATTTCCAGATCTAGCATATATTAACGGGTAAAAACCAGTAAGATGTGAGCAAACTGGGCTGGCTAGCAACACCACCAGCTTCTATAAATATACTTAATATTGTATATACCTCTCGGGGTGTTATATTAATGGCCTGTCTTTTCATATCGAGCATTAATATATAGGTATGTGTATGAATGTATATCGGTATGTATGTATGTATTTATGTATGTATGCCGTATGTATGTATATCGGTATGTATGTAGACGCTGCATGCCGATGTAATGAGTGTCTGTTCTGTCCGCTATTGGGAGTTAATTTTTTCGGTTCACGCTCAGTTGTCATCATATACGGTACTGTACTTTATATACCTCTTCACTGAGGCATAATAACACGGTTAGTATACCCACAATACAAATTTATTATATATCTTATGCATTTCATTTTTCTACCTGACTTATTACATGTGTCATTTTCAAGTATTTTCATCGGGAAGTTGGTTGGCCTTTGGTGTAATCAATTAAAAAAAATCCAGTTATTCGTAAGGCCATTCCGTAGTTGAATTTGACTGATTATATACAGAAAATTTCACCACGGATTTCAATTTTATTACGTAAAGATTTTTTTTTTTTTTTTACTGGTTCAAGAAAAAAAATCGTGGTTTGGCGCGGCCCTTGCTGTCCAGACACCTTGGCGGGCATTCAACCTCGGCGTTGGCAGACATTGCACAGAGGCAGGAACTGATTAACTAATTTTTTTTCACCTTATTTTTTCTCCAGATGCTTTATATTTGCAGGATTTTTATACATTGGAAATACTTTGATTGGTAAACTTGGCGAATACGCGTTTAGATATTTCTGCAGGTCAGAATTATGTCGGGATGGCGCTAACCAAGATGCGTGTATTTTTAGATTGATGTAATATCACGCCATTAAATCAGAATCAGGGGTACGGTATACGCGTGATGGTAGAATTACATGATTGATAAGTACACAAACAATATTTACATCGAAATTTTCTCAAGATATTTATTATATTTAAGGAACACAAGTAGTGCCGTCATCAGAGCTCCGTTGAGGGTCAGTCTTCACACACTGAATATTTGATAACATAAACCGCTCTTGTGTTGAACTTGTATTTCTGACAACCTTATTCATCGGAGTCTCAGAAAGGAGTAAAGTTTTAAATTCTAAACCTTGGTGGAGGTAACGTCATGTTATTGTTTCATGGCTGTCGTCAAAACATTGGGCAAAATGTTCCTCTTACAACATCCACGGCTTCAATCTCAACTGTAACAACTATGTCAACACAGAAACTGTCATGTAATAACCGTCCGACTTCAGCAAACTTTTATCACTGCAGGAAAAAAAAAACACTAGAGAGAACTATTCAGCTTTTTGTACCTGTATATGAAAGACTTTGATTTTTACATATCAGTCAAGTCATAAGGATAGAATTTGGAATGAGCCGATAAAAAGAATGTTAAACGCTTTCTGTGTGAGGTTTTGCAAACTTTATACGACAGTTTCCAATCATTGCGATGTTCGGGACTGTGTGTGTGCTCGCCGGCTCAAACATTACCTCGCTTCTACGGTTGCTCGGAATCACTCGAGTTTCATAGAGAAGTTATTAGCGGCCGTAACTGTGGGCTTTATGTGGGCTTCTGTCTTGGGGCTTAACTCCACGGATGAGTTTTAAGGCTTCAGCTATTTTCTTGAGTAAGGTTTCTCTGTCTAGTGGCATCAAGTACAGTACAATACAGTATTCCTAAGGTGCAGGTCTTCTTATTGATAGCATACTTCTCATACTAATACATATATTTGTTATGCTAAAGTGCTGTATTTGTTACGTTATAATTCTCGTGTATATGTATATTCGTTATACTGAAGTTCTGTATTTACGTTACAATTCCGTAGATGCTCTTTTGTCATATTTATTTGTTTATTTTTTATTCTGTATATTGTACTGCATCGGTGTATTTCTGGCGTCAGTACTGTATTGTCTTTGTAATTGTTGTACTGTATTTATGTATGATCTCGGCAATTTATTACTTAATCTACAAAACCACATTTATTGGATTTTGTCTTGGCATATAGAGAAATTCCTTCGTGTCGTGAGAAAGGGTAAAAGTTAGTTGGTAATCCTGATCCAGTATTTTTTTCACGCTCGGATAAATTAAACCACCAGACACTGAACATCTGGCTCTACTCTTATTATCCGGCTCTGCCCTGATATCTGACTCTGTACTGACATCTGGTTGTTATATTATTGTACTCTGGAGTGGTGGAGACTCTTGATATTTAACGCACTGCATTATATTATCTCAAGTATGTATGGTAGTGTTTAATATTTTGGTCTTTCTTTTTAGGTAAGTTGTGGAGGCTGTGTTCGTGATCCCGGAAGCATGTGAGTGTTTGGGCTTACGTTGCACACACACACACACACACACACACACACACACACGTGTTCTCAAAACAACAACAATAGCGTGTCACCTTTTTAAGCCTTTACATGACTCCGTAAGTTAAGGGTAGTTGTTGACATTGTGACGTAACAAGTATAGCGGTGAGGTGAGGCCCGGTCTGTTTTTTCTTGTTACTATCTTTAAAAACTTGTAGCGTTGAGTTGATCTTTTTTTTTCATTCTTTTTTTTTACGATCATATGATTTTCATTGTTATTTATTACTGATCAAACTCGATCTTGTAAGGTTTTAAGTGTACAGTGATGTAGAATTAATGACTTGTAAACAAATTCGGGACAGTACATGGCCATTTTGAACTCTTGGTGGACATAAAAGTGCTTCTTGGGGTCTGGTGACTAGTTTGTTGATAAGTTTATGGAAAATTAATGATTGACGACAGAATCCACCCTTAAGTGAATTTATTTCCTTGTACGTAATGAAGTGTTCGCCCGTATTTTTATTATTCCGGATACTATAATATAACAGTTCCTCACATACGATATATATATCCTACAAAAACAAGTTAAAAATAACTTTATAGATGATATGTATGATAATGTGTCAACAGTTGTGTACGGATTGATTAGTAGAGGAGTCATCAGCCTCACACAGCTGGTATCTGAACACTCACAGACACATACATACACACGCACGCCTACATTTATACACGTACAGTCAGTCCCCTTGACGAGTGCGTTTACAGGGGCTCCTCAGGTTTTGTGCAGTGTGGCAGCCCTGTGTTTGTTTACACTCGACAGAAGGAAACTCGCAATACAAACATACTATGGAATCAAATTAAAACAAATATTTCGAAGATAATGATTTGTGGAATGTTTATATGACGAGCTCCTGTAAACGCACTAGTGAAGGGCACTACATACACATCTCTACACAAACGTACTTAAATACACGTACATACGCATACATACACGTACATACTGTACAGGGTACATATGGCATCACGAAAATTGTGACCAAGTCCCATTGCTGATCTGACTTTCTGCCTCATTTACACACAATTGCAGGGTCTCAATTGGCAACACAACACAGTACATATATTGTTTCTCACTCTTGATTTTTTTTCACTTTTGTACGCATTTCTTTGTGGTTCTTTATTATTATTATTGTTGTTATTATTATTATTATTATTATTATTATTATTATTATTATTATTATAATAATAATAATAATAATAATAATGATAATGATAATAATAATAATAATAATAATAATAATAATAATAATAATAATAATAATAATAATAATATTTTCGCCCCCCTAGGCCCCGATGTGGGTCAGTGACCTGTGCCCGGAAGTGCTAATCCCCGTTAAAAAAAATACACATGTACACACATCAAGATAACCGTATACAACAATTGGTGACACACGAAGCTTGCCGTGCCTGTCAATTAATTGGTGAAATCGAGGAAACTTTGTCTTTCTTTGTACTCGAGGAGGTGATAAGAGACTCCACCTGTACACTTATTTAGTCACAACAAACGTCACCTTGTATGTCTAGTGCGTAAGGTGAGCAAGAGAGCGTGTCTTATCTTTTTTATTTCCTTATTTCTTTACTGTTTCTCTACATAAAAAATAGGAGAGGAGTAAAAACATAGTAGATAATAGTAATTTTGCCTAATATAAGTGAAAGGTGTGGAATGAAGTCACCAACCACAGTATTAACTTTGCTGAAAAAATCGTCTTTTAGCATGTCGGTGTACTGTTGCATTAGTGTAACTGGTCCATTTCATAATGTTTGTAAGCCGTTGTCCAGTGTAAAAACTTAAATCCTGGTTAACTTTCCTGAAAGATCTTAGTTGTTGAAATACCCAAAGAAACAAGTCGTGGTCGTCGTCACTGTACAGGCCGACACACCTGCAGGGATTATGAGAGCATGTTGCTGTTGTAGCGGTCCTGTCAGATATTGTTCACCACTTTGTCTGTTTTTTCCAAGTTCCAAGTTTAGAAGCTCCAACAACTTTCCCTGAATACGAATTTGCAACCTTTCGATTTACAACAGTTCAGTCTCGGCCAAAGACCCCAGAGAGGGCTCCTGCTGATATTAAGATACATATTTAGATAGTGTTTGTTTATGTTATGGTACAGGTGACGTCGAGTGAGTGTCTGGGAAGCAGGTGGAGTGCTGGACATACTGTACAGCACAATCTTAAATACATTAATGGTACAGGTTTAGATGGTGCGTGTTGCCAGCAATGACTGTTATGCGATTCTGGGCGTCCAGTCATCCCACGTGAAATATTTCCTCCATCAGGGCAATTGTTTGTTCAATATAATTGTTGCCATCCATTTTAGGCAACTAGGTAAGGTCGAGTGGTTAGGTTAACACTTTAGAAATTGTCTAAGTGGTGTGTAATTGTACCACTGAGGTAGTAACTGGCACCATCTTGTCCAACTGAATAACAGGTAAAGTTATCACATTTGATAAGTGATTAGTTTACGAATCTACTTAAAGTATACATACTGAAAGGCCTTAGATTATGGAACACTCGTGGTACGCCTCAGAATTGTGCCTTTGTCGTTAGTAATCACTGGCCTGGGTGGTTGATGTGAGGCTGACTTCGCTCTAGGCGCAGTTGGTGAAAGGCAGGATGCAAAAAATAGCTCTGCATACATATACACATTTATATATACATACTGTTAAAATGTATATACACGCATACATGTACAGTAATATACATACAGGGAGCGAATACCGGTAAACCACAAGAGATCAGTAGCCTGCTGGGGAATACGGAGGAGGAAGTGGTGGGTGGCTGCCTCTTGTGTCCGTCAGCAGAGGGGAGATGACACTTACCTAACACCTCTCAAGTGTTGGGAGTAAGTGAGGCAGTGAGACGCACGGAAGCCTCACGTGGCGTCTGGTGCTGGTGTTACCGTGTGTAGTCGTATCAGCTAATGCCCCCACCTGTGTGGGGTGGAGGTAGTAGTCTAATCATTTTTCTTTGTGCTTTAAGGTTTCATTTTACGTGGTTAAAGCTCTTTGGTGAGTAATTCATAGTTGTTTTATTTGTTGTATATTTTGTGGTGTAATAACTGTCTTAGCGTAAGTATGGGTGCTTGTTTTGGTGAGGGATAAGTTTATTTTTTGCTTAATATGAAAAAGTAAGCGTGTGTGTGTGAGCGAGCGCGTGCGTTACTTACACAGGGGATGATGGAGACGGGGAGCAACGGACTTAAGTTGGATAAGTTTAGGTTTAGGAGGGAGATAGGAAGGAACTGGCTCACAAATAGGGTGGTGGACGAGTGGAACAAGCTTAGCAACTTTGTAGTAAGTGCTGGAACGCTGGAAAGTTTCAAAAGGAGGCTGGATAGATTCATGGATGATAGAGAGTGGTAGTAACTCTCAACAGGAGCTGCCATGCACAGGCCAACCGGCCTATTGCAGACTCCTTATTTTCTTATGTTCTTATAGCTAGGCCACCCAGGTAAACAAGTCGACGAGGTATGGCGAACAGGTTGACGTGAGGGAGAGGTGAAGTTAATTGACTCTGATGTTGGTGCATAATTGTATATAATAATGTGTTAGTGTTTAGTTCGGTCTGGGTCGTTGTTTTAGTCGTGTTATTCCAAGAAACAGATTTAAGGCGATGAGCTTGGGAAGGTTGGTGGTCCACGTGGTAATTTTACTCGTTTATACTAATTATATAATAGATATCAGTGTCCCAAGGCTGCTGCAGGGAGTATGGACGCCTCTTTATATCTGGTTCACAATATGGATAAATCTAACCTGTTTCTCGTTTTCTATCGTAAATACAAAGGAAGAAATAGTATAAGAGAAAAGAACCTTGACAGGTAATGGCTCGTCAATTATTTTCCCGACATAATGCAGGCTGGAAGTGACCAGACTTTTAATTAAAACAGACACGCCGGCCGGGGCTTCAGTGTCAGCCAGTCGCGGTCGAAACTGGTTTTTTCCCTATGTGAAGCCAACTCAAGGTTCCGGATTCTCAGAAGCTCCTCTTAATTGAAGATGTAGGAATGCATCTTAACTGGTTGGCTTAAGCAAAAGTACAAAAATAAATGCATTTGTGTGTTTTGTCTGCTCATAGATTATTTCGTATTGCTTGTTAGTTATGTTTGTGAATGTTTGTATATTTCTCTAGTCTATTTAGAAAGGTGTGTTTGTGTTTATATCTTTACCACGAGTCTGTGTACTGTATGTTGGTAGTTCGTCTGTGCGTGTGTTTTATGTTCGTTTGTACACTAAAGGCCGTTGTGTTTGGATGTATTTATTATGATTGTAATATTTTGGGCGTTAATAAATTCTCCAGCGTTTTCCTTGTGATTCATCGCCATATGTGTGGTGTCAGTATTACCTTGGCTTCACTAACCTGCCAACGTAACCGGTTTGTTGGTGAGCGTTTGGAGGTGGTGTTTGTTTATCGGTCTGTTTGTCTTGTTTTTTGTACATATTTTATCCCTTGGACCTGCGTGTGTGTTAGATAAAAAGGCAAGCAGCAGGGGTGACGAAGGTTCAGTGGAAGGGTAAAGGGCAGATGGAGGGGAGTTATAGGAGTAGAAAAACGCCCCGTGGCCTAACACAGCTTGCCTGATGGGGTGAGAGGGCTTGTTCCTAGATCGTCAGCAGCAGCACCACCCTGTCCGGCAGCGGCAAGATAGGAGGCATACCTTGGGCTAGTGTTTCCTTTATGAGACCGACACTGCCACGAAAGCGGTGTGTGTGTGTGTGTGTGTGTTCCTGCTTTAGATTGGACATGTATTAATGGGCTATGTGAGTGTGGTCTCTTCTGCCGCGTACAACACACAAAGACTTACTTCAGTACACAAGGAGGTAGTGTAGCCGGTACTTCACTTCCCCAATTGTAAAGTGAGGTACCCAGCGATCCATTGGGCAGAAGACAAGAGCTGTGTTGACTCATCTGTCGCATCCTTAATGAGTTAGATAATTCATCTATATATCAGTTTACACGCTGGATGGGGCTGTGTTGGCTCATTAACCAGAATAATATGCATGCCGTTAACACTCGAGGGCGCTTATTTTTTACTTTTTATTTATTTATTTATTTTTTATTTATTTTTTTAACTTCGGTCCTAAGATCAATGGGGGAAGCAACCGAACTCAACCCAATCTAATCCAACCCAACCCACCCTAATCAAATCTAACCCAACCCAATCTAACCCAACCCAACCTATCCCACCCTAATCAAATCTAACCCAACCCAACCCAATCTAACCCAACCCAATCTAATCCAACCCAACCCACCTAATCAAATCTAACCCAATCTAACCCACCCACCTATCCCACCCTGTCAAATCTAAAACCCAACCCAATCTACCCAATCTAACCCAACCCAACCCAACCCACCCTAATCAGATCTAACCCAACCCAACGACACTGGATTAATTTTAAGGGAGGGAAAATTAAGTTAATTCGATCTGATTTTTATATGAATATTTGTACCATTGTTAACCTTCCAGTAGAGCTCAGAGACAGGAGGAGGAATTTACTGTATATCGTTGCAGCTGCTGTTGTGAGTACTGGGAAAACTTATATTTACCCCTGAGCAAAAGACCTTATAGAATAGGAGACGCCACCCACCGTGTGCCGCCCAGCCCCGCCCTGCACCTCTCTATCCAACCCGACCCCCACCACCACCCGACCCCCACCACCACCCGACCCGACCACTACCACCGCATTCTTCACGGGAAATGGGTAAACCTTGAGATCTTCTTGGTAATTTTGTTGAGGTTTTTCACAATATTTTCGCCTCTTATATTTCTTACAAGTCCAGTTACTTAATGTTCTGTTACTTCATATTTAATTACTTAATGGCGAGTTACTTAATATCCTGTTACTTAATGTTACACAGACTGAGATAACGTTATCAGTAAGTAGTAAGGGAATAGTATACGAGGAATGGTAAGAAGCCATTGGTTGAGATAACTTATCGGTATGGGTATTTTATCACCGGTACTTGATTATGTAAGTTAGTACAGTATAGTGAAACCTCTCTTTAACGGACTATATGGGGAGAAAAATGCGTTATATAGAGGGTCCATTAGATATATCCGTTATATAGAGGGTCCATTAGATATGTCCGTTATATAGAGGGTCCATTAGATATGTCCGTTATATAAAGGGTCCATTAAATATATTCGTGTAATGTGTCTGTGAAAATATGACGAATTTCTTGTTTATTTTTAGTCTACTTACCCTTCGTTTACCTCCCCCCCTTTAAATATAAGCTGGGGTGCCTAATATTCATATGATCAATGATAATGATTTGTATGCATCCTTAGGTCAAATTAATTCCAATCTTGTACTCTGTTTTGGTTCAAGACAGTACCAGTTTCTTGTACAGTGGTTAACCCTTTACAGGTCAGGGGTTTCTCTCAGCTGAATACAATCGTCTGGCTGAACTGTGTTGTTTAGCCAGGTTAACACTTCAGAGCAAACTAGCATGCATGGCAGACAGCGGCTGGTGGAGATATGTTGTCAGGACACACACACACACACACACACACACACACACACACTCACTCACTTCATCTGGGAAGGAGAAAGAATAAGATAAGGGAGTCAGTGAGACCAGCTGGTAGACATGACTCCTCTGTACGAAACAAGATATAAGCTGTCTAAGAATTTCTGTACAGTGTAATGTAAACCGGAAGAAATAAGTTCGTATTTGTGTATTTTCTTGTAATTTTGTTGTATCTTAGTATTGTCTTGTAATTTTGTTGTATCTTAGTATTTTTTAAGCGTAGTTTGTTTTATTGTTTGAGGACCGGGAATCGTGCTTTCAGTCTGGGAACAACTACGTCCGCTCGTTAACTTGGCAATGGGATAAGAGACTCGGTGTGTGCTATCACTTGAGAATGTGTCGCTAGGTAGTCCACACATACATATATATGTAGTGTGCGTGTGTGTGTGTGTGTGCGCGCGCGCGCAGTATATATAGGGGCACAGTCATGATCGACTCAAGCGCTGGTATGGACCCTTTTCATTGTTGCTAAATTCACGGTAGGCAAAAAATATTCTAGTGACCAGAACAGCGAAGGTCTATCGTCCCTTATTTCAAGATAGGAACCTAAGCTTGTATGACCAACTGGGGGATAGAACTTTAGTCCCCCCCACCCCCCCAAGCGTAAGAGGTCACGCAATTGGTTAAGTAGTGCGGTACAGCAGCAGGTTGGGGGGGGGGTTGTTGGGTAGTTGAGGCTTGAATAGGGGTTCCTTCATTTCAATTCAGTTGGGGGAACATGTCTTCGTTATCTTGGGAGGTGCAGTAAGAATAACACACCAGACAAAATGCCTTTAGTTTTAGTGTGTTCAGGTCCTATTAAGAGTTCTGTAGTTTAGGTTCTATAGTTCACTTAAAGCCTGCCGTTGAATTAGATTAAGCTAGGAATTAGTAACGTTTGATTAAGTTTGAATTTTCATCAAATTCGATGAAACGGGATGAATTTAAATCTGGTTGAATTCATTAATCATACGATAGTTTTTAGTTAAATTAAGTTCAAGTCAAGACCTTGGGATAAGGAGACACACTGGCATTGTGGGATATAGGTTGGCCACGGTGTGTTGACGTGTGCTGGAGGATAATGAGACAGTGTGCTGATAACTGTGATATATTGTGGTGTCATGATGGCACCTAATCAATGGTGTCCTGTGGAGTGCATGTCCCCCGCCATGTAGTGTGGTGTCATGGCTGCCGGGTGCTGTGTGGTGCCGCCGCCGCGTGCGCCGCGTCCCGCGTGCGGCGTCCGTGCGGGTAGTGCAGGATGCCCGTAACGAGTGCGGTCACTATCCTCCACCTTGTTTACGCCAATATATTTATAGCCTACCGTCCAATGCCCATCACCAACCCGCGTAGTTTCAAAGCCGCTTGCAATCAATGAAACACAGCCACAACCGCGTCACACATACGCCCGACGTACCGTGCAACCGTAACGTTAAACCAAACGTGTCATATATGTAGTGTTAGAACGGGTGATGGATGAATAACAGATTGGTCAGAGATACGAATACTCTCTCTCTCTCTCTCTCTCTCTCTCTCTCTCTCTCTCTCTCTAACAGATTAACATAAATCCAACCAAATATAACTAACATCAACAACACGAGTTAACAGCAGGAAAGTTATTTACAACATTAACATCACCGGAAACATTTTTAACATCAACTTTTAATTACAACACGAATAACATTATTAATAACAATAATAAGTACTAATAACAACAATAATAACTTACAACAATAACAACATCAAACTTTGGTTCAGATTTGGGCCGAACTTTGGGTCAGGTCAGAGGGATTTTTTTCTAGATTGCCCCCGAAGGTCGGTGGTATGTGTGGTGAGGTCAACAGATGACCTCAGATAGCATACCGTATGGATGGGTGGGTCTGGACAGTTTACACACACGCACACACGCACGCGCTGATCAGATAACATGGCGGGGTTCGTTCTCACTTGTATTCCGTTCATAAAGACGTGGTATATGAAATAACTCGGCTGAGATATTTCAATACCACAATAATTCCACTTTTAATTGTCTTAGTTCTATGGACTTAATTTCTTGGTGTTAATTCTGCAAGAGGTGGAAGAAAGGGAAAATTCGCCCATTTCGTCCAATGATTTTCCTCTGAACAAAATCCCACTGGCTTAGAATATTTTAAACTTAATTCCTTGTTACGGTAAGGATAGATGGGTTAGGATGAGTTAGGTTAAGTTAGTTTGAGATTATGTTAAGTTAGACAAGACTTTGTTAGGATATAAGAACATAAGAACATAAGAATGGAGGAAACTGCAGTGGGCCTATTGGCCCATACTGGGCAGTCCCGTTTACACCCAACCCCTATTGCTCATATAAGCATCCAACCTATGTTTGAAGCTATTCAGCGTATTCGAGTTAATGATGATATTTGGTAACTTGTTCCATTCATCCACTACTCTGTTTCCAAACCAGTGTTTACCGATTTCACGCCTAAATCTAAATTTATCTAATTTAAAACCATTGTTACGAGTTCCCACCTGGTTGGATAGTTTGAGTACCTTTGTAATGTCCCCTTTGTTTAGCCCTGCCTTCCACTTATACACCTCTATCAGGTCGCCCCTCGCTCTATGTCTCTCGAGGGAGTGCAAATTAAGATGCTTTAGCCTGTCTATATTCAAGGTTCCTAATGCCCGGGATTAGTCTTGTCATTCTCCTCTGAATTCTTTCCAAGGATTCTATATCCATTCTGTAATACGGTGACCAGAACTGAACTGCGTAGTCCAGGTGTGGTCTCACAAGAGCAAGATACAGTTTTAGGATGACCTCGCTAGTCTTGTAACTAACACTCCTTTGTATGAACCCAAGTACTTTATTAGCCTTGTTACGAGCAAAAACACATTGTTTACTTGGTTTTAAGGTTCCAATTTCTTTATCATTACTCCTAAATCTCTCGCAGTCGGATTTTCTATGGCATCAAGTAGTTCATCTGGTATCTGGTTTCCTGTTTACATCTCCTATACTGAGTAATTTTACATTTGTCTACGCTTGAATTTTCATCTGCCATTTTTCAGACCATTCGAAAAATTTGTTTAGATCTTCCTGTAGTTTTGCCGAGTCCTCGTCAGATTTAATAACACGTCCTATTTTAGTGTCATCAGCAAATTTACTTATGTTGCTGTCTATGCAGATATCTATGTCGTTTATGTATATAATAAATAATAATGGTCCAAGTACTGAGCCTTGGGGAACACCACTTGTGACGTTGCTCCAATGGGA
Organism: Homarus americanus; assembly: GCF_018991925.1. Taxonomy (NCBI): domain Eukaryota; kingdom Metazoa; phylum Arthropoda; class Malacostraca; order Decapoda; family Nephropidae; genus Homarus; species Homarus americanus. The sequence continues at coordinate 10,096,458 of NW_024738300.1, read as the reverse complement.
CTTAGTGCCGTTAATGCTAACTCGCTGTTTCCTGTCCTGTAACCACGCCCTAATCCATTTAAGGATGTCACCTTTGATGCCATGTGCTTCTACCTTTCTAATTAGTCTTTCGTGGGGACTCTGTCGAAGGCTTTGCTAAAGTCGAGATATACCACATCATAATTGTGCCCCTCGTCCACCGATTCGAAAACTGATGAAAAGAATGTTAATAGATTAGTTAGGCAAGAGCGTCCGCTTGTGAAGCCATGTTGGGAATCATTGATCAATCTGTGCTTCTCCAGGTGATTTCGAATAGAGTTTGAGATGATTGCTTCCAGTAATTTGCCTACTATTGATGTTAAACTGATTGGGCGGTAGTTAGAGGATAGTGATCTATCCCCCTTCTTGAAAATCGGTATTACATTCGCTATCCTCCAGGATTCTGCTACTACACCTGTTTTTAAGGACATGTTAAACAACTTTGCTAAGGGCATACTAAGCTCTTCCTTACATTCCTTTAATACTCTGGCAAATATCTCATCGGGACCAGGTGACTTATTAGGCTTTAGTTTGTCTATTTGCTTACTAACATCGTTACTAGTCACTACTATCTCACTTAATTTGTTTTCTTCACTATCTCTGAATAGAAGTCGTGCCTCTGCATCATGTTTAAATTTTCGGTGGTGAAAACTGTTGAAAAATATTTATTCAAATTATTGCTCATTTCTCTGTCATTATCAGTGAGTCACGTGTCTCACCGTATTGGTCCAATCTTTTCTCGTGTTTTAGTTTGATACATTTGGTAGAATCCCTTAGGGTTTGTCTTCGCCTCCCTTGCTATCCTTACCTCATTATTCCTCTTTGCTTTCCTTATCTCGGTTTTAACCCTATTCGCCAATACCCTATAATAGTCCTGGAGGTGAATTTCGCCACGATTTATCCTTCTACCTATAGCCTTCCTTTGGCCAATGATGTTCCTTAAATAATTATTAATCCATTTAGGGTCATTGTTGTCTGATCTGAGTTTTTTGTATGGTATGTTCTGCCTTTGTGCATTAAGTAACTCACTATTTAAATTGTCGTGGAACTCGGCAATCTCAGATCTCGTTATCAGGTCGGTGTCATCTGACAGGTTCACGGCCAAGCGCGACACCCCCTCTCTCAGCTGCCTCTTTAAACTGTCAAAGTTCGCCCTTCTGAAATCTGGTACTTTAGTGGAATTTTCCTTACGTCTGCCCTGAAAGTCTAACTGGAATCTAATTTCTTTGTGATCGCTGTTTGCAAATTCGTTCCCTACCTCGACCCTGCTAATGAGGTTTTCTCTGTTTGACAGAACTAAATCGAGTATATTATTACCCCGTGTGGGTTCAGTTATATGTTGACTTAGAAAACAGTCCTGGATAGTCTCGAGAAAATCTTCTGATTCTGAGTTACCTGTAAGGTCAGTCCAATCTATTTGGCCAAGGTTAAAGTCGCCTACTATACAGACTTTGTTGTGTATGGAAGCCCTGCGCATTTCATCCCAGATAAGTCGCTCTTTGACTCTATCAAGATTGGGAGGTCTATATATTACTCCTGTGATTAATTTTTCTCTACCGTCGATTAATTCTATCCAAATTGTTTCTGTATTCCGCTCAGTTTTTATTTCCTTATTTATTTCACACTTCAGATTATCCCTAACATAGATTGCTACTCCGCCTCCTTTCCTGGTCTGCCTATCGGTATGGAACAGTTTGTAACCCGCAATTTGGTATTCGACTGGTAACTCACGTGTGTCTAGGTTGATCCATGTTTCAGTGAATGCAATTATATCGATTTTTTCGGTACATACCAAGGCCCTAATAACATCCATTTTGTTTCTCATACTTCTACTGTTTGCGTAGTATACATTTAAGTTAGTCGTGTTCTGAGTCCTCCCCTTACCGCGTTTAGTTTTAAACTCCCTGTCTAATTCAGTTTTGTCATCATTCCTAACACTATTTCCCTGTAATCTTTCACTTTGTTTACCCGCTCCCACTGCAGTCTCCTCCACCCCCGTGCTCATATGTTCTCCTAGCAGTTTAAAGACTTCGATATCTTTTGAACTGCCCCCTCTAGAGCCTCAGCCAGGGTTGCTACTCCATCCCTAGACAGGTGCACCCCATCCCTAGCATAAAGGTCCCTTCTGCCATAGAAGTTGTCCCAGTTGTCAATGAATGGGACTGATATTGACTTGCAATATCTGTCAAGACGGTCGTTGACACCAACCGCCCTTGACAACCACTCACTGCCAACTCTCCTTCTAGGCAGGACACAGCATATGATAGGGATCCCTCCCTTAGTCCTAATACGATCTATAGCTGCCTTGAACTTATCAAGAAGCTCCTCACTCCTACACCGACCAATATCATTGCCTCCTGCACTGAGGCAGATAATGGGTTTGTTCCCATTACCAGACAAGATATTGTCCATCCTGTCAACTATATCCCCCACCCCAGCTCCTGGCAAACACACCCTCATCCTATTTTTGTTCTTACCACAAAAGGCCCTGTCCATGTACCTTACCTGTGAGTCACCAACAATTAAAGTTTTTATACCTTCCTTGTCTTCCCTGTCCCTGACTGTACTAACGTCCAATTCGTCTATCAAGGGACTGAACGAGTTGGTACACTTAGCTGTTGTTGTCGCTGTTGACGTATCCTTGGTGTACTTCTTCACCACCAGCTTGGTCCTCCCATTACTCACAACTTTCCACTCGCTTGAGTTTTCGTCAGACACTGGCTTTACTCGTCCAGCCTCCCCTTTTAACTTCGCCAGCTCTTCTTTTAATTTCAGGTTCTCCAACGTGGCCCTCTCAGTTTCTTCATTGGCCTTGGCCAATTTTTCCATGGACCACTCCAGTTTGGTCAACAAACTCTCATACCCAAGACCGCACATAGCACTGGCCATATCTGATAATTATCCCTCTGGAGCTAACCCTGCCGTGACCTTTCCCCTAGCTATGTCAGAACACAACTCTGATATGTTAAATTGGCTGAGCTAAATAAAGCTAAAAGATTGTTAAATTAATACGGTTGAGTTAAATTGAGTAGATTCAGATAATTAACTTATGTAGTTAAATTGGTTAAGTAGATTAAACGGGATTTTATCTTACAAACCGATCAAGACAATAAGGGCGTGGTGGGTGTGACTGTCTTATTACACACGCTGGTAACTGTAAACCTCCCGAGTCGTGCTGATAATGCTGGTATATAAACCCCCAAATTAATGTAGACAGTTGGCCACGAATTGAACATGAGGCGTGACATGGTCTTGTACTCCGTGTGTGATGTTTACAAGGAGGACATAGAGAGAGAAAAGCGCGCCAAATTTTTAGACGCTGATGATGGTGTCGCATTCCTTGTTGATTTTTATTCCTTGGTGCTACACGTGTGTTAGTTTTATTATTATTATTATTATTATGATTATTATTCGTGTTTTGTTATGGAAGAAAAAAATCTTAGTGACCATAAAACTGATTTATTCTCGCCTTGATATTTCTGTCTTTTAATTTAATAATAGGTCTCCCTGTCGTTTGCATTATTAATATCGACCATTTTTATACCCAAGCTGTGTGGATGCAGAGGCTTAATATTTTTGGGTGTAGGTTTGTGTGCCAGTGGGTCTCAGGGGGGGGGGGAAAGGTGATTATACCCGCACTGATACACGCTCAGTTTTCATGTCTAGAGCATGTCTATTTCTTTGTTTTTTTTTCGTGAGGTGTAGTGGTGGGGGGGGGGAGCCTTTTGTGGCAGCTATAGCTGGTCTGCGTTAAATATTGTTATTTAGTGTGCTTCATAACACAGCAGGTGTGTGTGTGCGCGCTCGTGCTTGCTGTAGTCTGCTGGGTTTTAATAACAATGCTGTAGAAACCCCCAACCGGTCACACTTATTGTAGGTTGGAGGCGACTCCGTCCACCTGTACGTCTGTCAAATCCACAAATATTTCATTGCTTAATAATTAATTAATTATCATTTTACAGTATATTGTAACAAATTGTGAAAATAACTAACGGTCCCACTAAAAGTATGATTTGGGCAGCTTTCTTGGGCTATCGGTGGTTAAATCGACTCGTTGCATACAGTACTGCACGGTCTATGTACTACGTGCTGAACCAGTGGTAAATTGTATGGTGATTTAACTACAAGCACACAAAGCTTCTCACTGACCCGTCCCTTAGTGTTTTCCCTTTAGTTGATGATGCAATGGATCTTAATGTTTCAAGAGAGGGGCGACACAGGATGGTGGTCGACAAGAGTATTCAGACTCGAATGTACTGTATGTTGAAGCGACCCCTGGGCAATGAAGGTAATAACTAAATACGTAACGGCTAATGAGGTGATAAGTGGCGAATTGATGAAATAAAACAAAAAGATTGAAGATTAGTAGCCGCAGTTACCAGTGAGAATCCCGCTGGGCATCGTACTAGGTGTTGTGAAATTTTAACTGACTATAATTGTGTCCCTCTTCAGATTACCACACCAGATGAAGTATTCCACAAACCAATATAGGAAAACTTTTCTGACATGTTCGTGAGTAAACAATGGAACAAGTTACCAAATATCATCATTAACTCGAATACGCTGAATAGCTTCAAACATAGGTTGGATGCTTATATGAGCAATAGGGGTTGGGTGTAAACGGGACTGCCCAGTATGGGCCAATAGGCCCGCTGCAGTTTCTCCATTCTTATGTTCTTATGTGTGAAGGTTGTGTGTGCGCTCGTACGCGTTCACTGGAAAAACAGGATAGTCTCCGGTGGTTGAGTAAATACGTTACATATCTCGTTTTCTTCGAGTAATCCTTGCAAGGGATTATTCTGAGAACATGACGCGGGTAGTCTACTTTCACAGTTCGTTTCGTAACAGATGTGTCATAAAACGAAGTGTTTCTTATTAGCCCATTTAATGTATCTATTTAGTTAGAGATGTTTTATGTCTTCACTTGTTATTTCCATGTTGATTGTCCTCATCCTTTTCCTTGTTTGAATTGCTTCAGTTTCTGTTGTTTGTTTACTCACACTTTGTAGGTACGTTATTCTGTATCTGCACGGTCTGTATACTGTGCGTACATTGTATACCTATGTTGTTTATATACGGTGCATGATGAACTGTGTACCTGCTGTCTCTCTCTCCTTCAACATCTTAGAGGTCAACACTAGAGTATTCCCCAGAAACAGAGTAATTCTTGGTACAGTGTTTAGGAGGTCCGTCTGTCTGGCCCACTCCTTTGTTACTTGTTCCACTCGTCTCTAAACCAGTGTTTACCTATCTCGCGCCTAAATCTAAATTTGTCTAATTTAAAACCGTTGTTACGAGTTTATTCCTGGTTGGATAGTTTAAGTACCTTTGTAATGTCCCCTTTATTTAGCCCTGACTTCCATTTATACACCTCGATCATATCGCCCCTCACTCTACGTCTCTCGAGGGAGTACACGCACCCACACACACATTCTCTACCTGTCATTTGCTGTAATATGTCATAAAATATGCGGTATATATTGTGGCTCCCTACACCGGGTAGTTAGCTGTGGATGTACTGTTGTCAGCGACCGACCGACAATACCCGGAAGTAAGAAGAAAAGCTGGTAAAGTATTTAACACCCGCGTGATGTTATTAGCTTCGTGTTACTGTAAGACGGCTGAAGCCTCCCCTAGCTGCTCAGAGGGGCGGGCAGGGGCGGGTACTTCTGTTGGGGTGAGGGAGGGGATCTTCTTAATATTGTTAAAGGGAGGGAGGAAGAAGTCCTCTTAGTTGCAGTCAGGAGGAGGGAAGGTCCTTATTAACACAGACAGACAGAGAGGAGGATGAGGATCGTTTAATGCTGTCAAGGGAGGGAGTAGGTTAGGGCCCCCTGATACAGTTAAAGGCGAAGTTAATATGACAGGTGACCAGGACTACACGAGGGGGTGGGTGAGGTAACCCATGTAGGCGGGGGTGAAGGTCAGCGTCTCACTCCTACTGGAAAAAACCCGTTGATGGCTTTGTTGGCTAATCTTAGTCACTTGGTCTTAGTGTTTACCATTGTGTGGTGTCCTGCACCATACAGTATACCTGTACATTGTATATCTACATTGTCTATTTACACTATACTGTCACTGTTTATGTACACTGCATTGTCTGAAATTTAAATACCTGCTGAATTGAATACCTGCATTGTCTATATACCTGCTGAACTGTATACCAGAATTTGTAAACTTGTATGAGGATTTTACTGATTAAATATTTATATCCATTGAGGAGATGAAGCCCCTCCCCTCCTTCCCCTTCGCCTTTTTCCCGTTTGCTGGAGCGATTATCTTTCGGCCAGCCCCGGGGATTATGGGGGGGGGCGGGGGGCAGTGGCGCTGGGTGAGGGATGAAGCCTTGTGGAAAGTTGAAGGAGGGGTGGAAGGCAGATGGGGAGTTGAGGGAGGGGAGGAGATTATGTTGGGAGGTAATGGAGGAGGTCAGATGGGGAGGTAGAGGAGGTCAGGTGGGGAAGTAAGGGAGGGGATGAGGTCAGGTGGGGAAGTAAGGGAGGGGATGAGGTCAGGTGGGGAAGTAAGGGAGGGGATGAGGTCAGGTGGGGAAGTAAGGGAGGGGATGAGGGAGGAGAGGAGGTAAAGTAGGGTAGGGAGTCAGGTGGGGAGTAGAGGAAGGGAGGGATCCCCTGGGGAGGTAAGGGAAACAGGTAGGGAGGTAAAGCAGGAAGGAATCAGATAAGGAAGGGGCATAGATTGGAGTAAAGAGGGATGAGGACAGTAGGGGGAAAGTGATGGGGTAGGGGAGAAGAGGAAGGGAGGGAGGCCACACCTTTCCTTACCTTTTACTGAACTTTATTACCTCACATAATTCTGGTTCCCTTGTGAGCTTGACCTCCCTTGGGTCAGGTCTGGACATCTGGTGCGCGGTCATGTAGCAGGTCGGTAATGCTTCTTAATTATTACCACCCGGGTGTGTCTTGGCTAGGTGTGGTTTCTTTAACACTGTCATGTCGCCGGGTTCAGCTAATTGCGTGGTGGTGAGGACTTTGGGTCAATGACCTTTCTTGGGTCAGGTCTGGACAGCTTGCCCAGGTGTAAGTTCTTGAGTAACACGGTCATAAAACTGGGTTAACTCGGGTACCTTGTCCGTGACCTCTCCTGGGTCAGGTCTTACTGTCACTGTGGGTTACCACATGGGCATCTGCTTACTGTTATGTGTGTTGTTCTTCTCTGGGCTGTAAGCTGTGGTCTGGTAAACAATCATTACATTAGGTAAGGTTAGCCAGCCGCTGTATATAGGAATGTCGCTTACTTGATTTCGGCTTGTGCTCTGGGATTCACACCTTAAGCACTCACATTTTTTTTGGGTCGAGAAAGGAGGGGTGAAAGAAGATTAGAGGTGGGGGAAGGAAGTTATAGTTCGGAAATTGAAGAAGTTTAGGAGGAGGTAAGAGAGGTCGGGCTGACCGCCTAGCTAAGCTAATAGTGTGTTAGGGTTGTGTCATGGGTTAGTTATTGTCTGAAGGTACAGGCACTAGACATCCTACCCTATCCCATACATGGGTGTTTTAAGAGCCTTATTTCTTATTCCGCCGACCCTACTGGCTCCCCTAACCTACCTTACCCCTTCCCTACCCTACCCCTACCCTACCCTACCCCTTCCCTACCCCTTCCCCTACCCTACCCCTTCTACCCTACCCCTTCCCTACCTTACCGCCTTCCCTACCCTACCCCTACCCTACCCCTTCCTCCCCTACCCTTCCCCTACCCCTTCCCTACCTTACCCCTTCCCTACCTTACCCTTCCCTACCCTACCCCTTCCCTACCTTACCCCTTCCCCTACCCCTTCCCCTACCCTACCCTTCTACCCTACCCCTTCCCTACCCTACCCCTTCCCCTACCTTGCCTTCCCTACCTTACCCCTTCCCTACCTTGCCTACCTTACCCCTTCCTGCCTTGCCCTTCCCTACACCTTACCCCTTCCCTACCTACCCTTCCCTACCCCTTCCCTACCACTACCCTACCTTCCCCCTACCCCTTCCCTACCCTACCCTTCCCTACCCCTACCCCTTCCCTACCCCTACCCCTTCCCCTACTACCCCTTCCCCTACCCCTTCCCCTACCCCTTCCCCTACTTACCCCTTCCCTACCCCTACCCCTTCCCTACCTTACCCCTTCCCTACCTTACCCCTTCCCCTACCTTACCCCTTCCCCTACCCTACCCCTTCCCCTACCCACGTTATAAAATTTCCCCTACCCTACCCCTTCCCCTACCCACGTTATAAAATTAAGTAGCTCCTGTCTGACTCATGAAGAAGGCAACACACGGGAACCCCAGCACCGGAGACAAGACAAGATGAAGTCCATAGTGATGATGCTTTCCTCTTAAAAAAATATGTCAAGTCGCCAAGGTGGGTTCTCAAGTGCTGTACCGATAAGAAACTCCGAGTAATTACTATGTGGATAACGCTCTGACGACTACATCCACTTTGAGAGTGTTGTCTCTTTGTGGTGGTGGTAATTCTGTTGATCGCTGATAATTAGATATAAAATCGTCGACGAAATCTCTCTCTCTCTCTCTCTCTCTCTCTCTCTAATAATGGAGTCTGTCTCAGGTTTGATAGGTGATAAATTATTAGTATTATAGATATTGCTGTGTGTGTGTGTGTGTGTGTGTGTGTGTGTGTGTGTGTGTGTGTGTGTGAGTGGTGGTGAGTGAGAGAGAGAGAGAGAGAGAGAGCAGACAGCTGACAACGACATTGAGATAGGGCGGCGGTGTTATCTGCTGCTTCAGGGAGGTCGAGTATCGGCAGCATCAGTCATCACGTCTGGCCCTCCACGTATAGTGTATAGTAGACCTCCTGTCTGGCTGAAAACTGTATAGTGCTCGCCAGTTCACCCGAGAGACAATGACTTTGCTTCCTCTCATAATAATTAATTCTTGCTGTCGTCATGGTCGTGTTTTATGCTGCTTGAGTGTCTGTAACTATCACCATTATGAAAAAAAAAAATATATATATATATATATATATATATACATGGAATACTGTCGAATATTTGATTTTTATTTTTTTTATTTCTCGTTGGTAAGTTATAATTATCGTCATCATAATCATCATCATCATTACCATCTTCATCATCACTACCACCATCATCATCAGTTCATCGCCACCATAGTCTTCACCACCACCACCACTCATCATCATCTTAATTACCATCGTCGTTACCACCACTATCGTTATCATCATAATCATCACCACCACCACAATCTTCACCACTCATCATTATCATCACCACCACCACAATCTTCACCACTATCATCACCACCACCATCATTGCCATAGGTTCACGCCAACTCGGGTACACCTGCACTCCCACATCTAAACAAGTACACATGTATACCCCTTGAATGTCACCCCCTCCTTACTGTTCATTCTTGTTCACTTAATGTGTTATTCTGGCTAAATAAACTGTTCTTCTTGTTCACTATATACAGTATGTGTTCTAGGTAACAAACTCAATTTCAATGTGTGCCAGGCTGAGATAGTCGAGGGGCTTATATCTCAAATGGTTACCCAGACGAACTGAGGAGGACACGTAGGCACACACACTGATATGGATGGCATACATATATACATACATACATACATACATACATACATATATACATACATACATACATACATACATACATACATACATATATACATACATACATACATACATATATACATACATACATACATATGCTACGTTCTTTCTCACTTAGAAGGTTGTTGGGAGAGGAATTACCAGTCATGTGTGTGTGACGATTCTCCACCGTCAAGACACCTATCAGACCCCCCCTACGTTTCCAAGACCCCTTCCTTCCTTCCTTCCTTCCTTCCTTCCTTCCTTCTTCCTTCCTTCCTTCCTTCCTTCCTTCCTTCTTCCTTCCTTCCTTCCCTCCCTCCCTCCCTCCCTCCCCTCCCCTCCCTCCTTTCCCTCTGAGCAATGCTACAGTATATAACTACATATTAAAACCCATGTGTTTTTAAAAAGTCCTGTGTTGGTTATGTTAGGTCAGGTCAATAGGGCGACTGACCTGAAAACAGGTCTTCGTCTGAAAAACCGGTTCGTAGTTAGGTTCATATCTTTTGTTTTAGAGGATGTGCAGAGATTATTGAATCGACCCCCTCCCTTCTGATCTCTCTCCTCTCTCTCTCTCTCTCTCTCTCTCTCTCTCTCTCTCTCTCTCCTCTCTCTCTCTCTCTCTCTCTCCACCTCACCGCGTACAACTCATACACGAGCACCCACACACACACACACACACACGCACACACACAAAGGGTTGGATTAGGTTAGGTTAGGTTAGAAAGAAGTATATGGCTGGTGTAGGATTATTTGTTGAAATTGGAATCACGGGAACCCCCCCCCCTCTAGCTTAATACCCCTACGTTAATCTACCCTAATCTAACCTAATTTAGTCGAACTTAACTTAATCTAGTCTCATCTTACCTAGTTAAACATAATCTAACCTTACCCTTCCTAACCAAGCCTTACCTAACTTAACCTAACCTAATGTAACCTAACTTAACTCCTCAGGTAATGTTAATGTAGTTAATCATCAGGTAAAATAAGCTGGGGAGGCTAATCTTCATGTCATCTTAATTATTGAATCTTGCTGTATGTGTGTGTGTGTGTGTGTGTGTGTGTGTGTGTGTGTGTGTGGTGTCGTTTGTTTTAAATGTTCCACAAGGCATATTCTTACCATACATACATATACATACATACATACATACATATATACATAATCAGTAGTTACCTGGTGTGTGTGTGTGTGTGTGTGTGTGTGTGTGTGTGTGTGTGTGTGTGTGTGTGTGTGTCCTAACAATAATATATTAAACAGTCTCCTCCAGTGAACACAAACCATTCCTCACACCCACTTGTCATAATACTGTGTCTTTCATTAGGGGTCTGCAGGGTTGATGGCACCGTGGAGTAGTTGGCAGTGCCCTCAAGTTCAGTGCCTCCTGTGTCAAGAACCGCACCCACTCACCCACACGCACCCACCCATCCACTCTAGCTGTGCCTATATTCGTGATTAAGTATTTTGGGATTTTATTTATTAAATTTTTTTGACAAGTTTGTTTTGAAATAAGGACGAGAGACTTCAATATTTATATCGTGCTGAATTTTATTTACATTTTTATCTCATTTTTATTTTTTAATCTATTTCCTATTTGTATTCTTATTTTTTATCCATTTCTTTTTTATTATTGTTTATCTTATTTTTTCTCTAGATTTTGTATTTATATGTAATTTTGATTTTCTTTTGTTTTATTTTTGCTGGATGTTTATCTAATTGAAATTTTTCTTCTTTTTTCCAGGTAAGTGTCTAGTTGACTTGGCCTGATGGGAAGACGATTGGTGAAGGATCGTAGGTATTGTATAATTAAGAGGATCGTAACCATAGCTACAATACTGTTCGTTTACTTCCGGTTTGTTTACACGGACCACCTGGAGATTAGGCCCACACCAGTTTATTTTACTTGAAAATTAGCTACCGGATGGATATGCTAACCTTACCTAACCTAACCTTACCTTATCTAACCTAACCTTAGCTTACCTTACCTAACCTTAGCTTACCTAACCTAACACCCGGGGATTAGCATATCCAGGCATACCAGAACAGTCACTCTCACGGGCCTTATGTTCCACGTCTCCCGTCGTCGTTAAAATGCTTTCCTTGTAACAGTCCAAACTCTCTCCTGTATGGTACAAACTTTCTCTACTTTACCCCCAGAAAGTTGTCTTACCGGTTCTGCTTTCTTTTATATCGCAAACTTTCTCATGTAAAAGCTTGACTATGAGGGAAGGTTTGGTAGTGTACAGTTTCTACTTTCTTATGTACGGTAAGCTTTCTATAGTAAAAAGATGATGGTTATAGCGGCCTGTTTATAGCTCCAGCTTTATATTTTATTTCCATACTTTCTAAAGGAAATTTTGGACATGTGTAGATATGAGTTTCTCTTAAATAACTCCGTCATTGTTTAGGCCTTTTGTTGGTTTTTTGTACAGATCAATGTAACCTAAATGTACAGGGTGTCCACAAAGACCTATTCCGGTTTTAACATTTTATTACAACACAAAATATAGTTATGCTTTCGTAGGGGGGGGGGGGTGCTTTTTGGACACCCTGTAGGTACATCAGTCCTTGAGGTTTGTATATGAACTGATATGATTTCGTAATAGTTGGCTATTGAGAGGGTCAGGGCAGGTAACACTGTGCTAAATTAACCTGTCTTGTTAGTGGTGGTGTCATGGTGTGGGTTCGTAGGTGGCACGAGTATGGCTTTGAACACACACACACACGCACACACACACACTCATAAGAACATAAGAACATAAGAATGGAGGAAACTGCAGCGGGCCTATTGGCCCATACTGGGCAGTCCCGTTTACACCCAACCCCTATTGCTCATATGAGCATCCAACCTATTTTTTGAAGCAATTCAGCGTATTCGAGTTAATGATGATATTTGGTAACTTGTTCCATTCATCCACTACTCTGTTTCCAAACCAGTGTTTACCTATTTCACGCCTAAATCTAAATTTGTCTAATTTAAAACCATTGTTACGAGTTCGCACCTGGTTGGATAATTTGAGTACCTTTGTAATGTCCCCTTTGTTTAGCCCTGTCTTCCACTTATACACCTCTATCAGGTCGCCCCTCGCTCTACGTCTCTCGAGGGAGTGCAAATTAAGATGCTTTAACCTGTCTCTATACTCAAGGTTCCTAATGCCCGGGATTAGTCTTGTCATTCTCCTCTGAATTCTTTCCAAGGATTCTATATCCATTCTGTAATACGGTGACCAGAACTGAACTGCGTAATCCAGGTGTGGTCTCACAAGAGCAAGATACAGTTTTAGGATGACCTCGCTAGTCTTGTAACTAACACTCCTTTGTATGAACCCAAGTACTTTATTAGCCTTGTTACGAGCAAAAACACATTGTTTACTTGGCTTAAGGTTCCTACTTATCATTACTCCTAAATCTCTCTCGCAGTCGGATTTCTCTATGGCATCGTTGTTCATCTGGTATCTGGTTTCCCTGTTTACATCTCCTATACTGAGTACTTTACATTTGTCGACATTGAATTTCATCTGCCATTTTTCAGACCATTCGAAAAATTTGTTTAGATCTTCCTGTAGTTTTGCTGAGTCCTCGTCAGATTTGATAACACGTCCCATTTTAGTGTCATCAGCAAATCCACTCATGTCATCATGCAGGGTATAAATGGACAAGTCTTGTTTGTGCAGCTCACTTTTCCATTTTGGAATGACACACTCAAACAGTTATCGAAAACAAACATTGTTATTGTTACTTTTATGATGACACACGCAGCATGTTACAGCACACTCTCCTCTCCCGGTAGAAATGAAGATGTGAATATTATCTTCCGCCGATAATAAGAGTTAAGAACATAAGAATGGAGGCAGTCCCGTTTACACCCAACCCCTATCTCTCGTATATGCATCCAACCTATACTTGAAAGTGGGAGTGTTTAACGTAAGGTAGGGAGGGTTAGGTTAGGTTAGTATTAAGTAGGTTTAGCTTAAAGTGAAATGAATGGGGGGGGGCTAATTTTAAGGCGATTAAAAAGAATTAGTTTGGTAATTAAGGTAGGTTAGATTAGGTTGTGTTAGTTTAGGTTAAGTTAGCATTAGAGTGGCTAATCTAAAGGCGAAAAAAGCTGGGGGCTAATCTTCAGGCAAAACAAGCTGGGGGCTTACTTTCAGGTGATCCGCGAAGCTTAACCTCTTTTTTTAAAAGTGGGTCTATCTACAAGATAGGGGATGGCTATCACAGTCCTCGACTCACCCCGTTGTTGTTGTGGTAGTGAGTGTTCGTCTCCCTGAATGAACACTCTTACTTTTAAGGCGGGACCCGAGGTTACCACACCGGCCGCTGCTACTACAAGTCTCTCTCTCTCTCTCTTTCTCTCTCTCTCTCTCTCTCTCTCTCTCTCTCTCATTTTTTGTGGGAAGTAAACAAAAATGAATTTTTGACGAGGGGGGATGTTCCTTAAGAGCTAAACGACTTTTATTATTATTATTATTATTATTGGGCGCGAAAGTAAAGAGATGATTCTTCCTAAGGTCTGTGGTGTGGGTTGGAGAATAAGTATTCATACACTCCATGTACAGTATAGTGTCAGAATTGTGTTATAAGTACACTTGGATAATTTATTGTCGATTGGTGGAGGTGAGGGTCATGGTTGTTGATAAGTTTGGTGTTATTGGTTGAGAAGACCTGGGAGACGTTGTTGGGTTTCGTCAGGAGAATGTTGGTTGTGGTGTGTGACGTTACATTAAATAAATCCTCAATGATAACGATTGGTGGTCTCAAGGGTGTGAGAAAGTCCCAGCTGGCGAGACGTGAGAGAACCGCCTCACACCTCACGTAGAGAACCACAGACCCGAGGCGAGGCGAGGCGTGGTAAGACACTGAGGCCCTCCAGGTATGCGGACTATGTACCGGTCAGCTCCATTATACTGTTCAGTGTTGTGTATTCTTGTCTTTCGTTAGGAGGGTTTGAATACCTTGTTTATCTGTGGTGTAAACAACGCTGTAGACTCTGTTTGCTTTGAGGGGACGTGTACTTATACTGTTGGATCCACCCCTCTCCCCTCGCCTCGCTGTTCAATGGTCTACACTCGTTAGGGGTTTAAAAAAAAAGGTTTGTTTATCTATTATGTAAACATAACAGACTTCTTGTTTACTGTGGCGGGGGAAATATTATCTTGGTCGATGTTTTACTTGTAAGGTGAAGGTCTTAATTGTTTATATAACACGAGATAGTGTAGGAGGTCATGGCCGATTCACAGGCCATTGGCAAGAGTAAGGCGGAGTGTTGCATGGTGTTCAGCCCACGTCAGTAATATACTCGTATACCTCCGTGACCTTAACGGGATTGAAGCCTTTCTTGAGACTAACGGACACACAGACAGACAAGTATACGGCGTGGGTGATGACAATACCCTCCAGCCCAGGCCAAACTAACTGACACAACCTACGTACACTGTTGACGGGGGCGTGGGCGGGGACCGTTGGCTGGCGGGGTCACTGGCGGTGATACGGGCGGTCATTGGCGGTGGCGGAGATGGCTGGTGGGCGTTGGCTGGCGGGGGTGGAGGAGATGATTGGCGGGGGCGAGATATTTAGTGGCCGCGGTTCCTCCCTTCGTCTGGACCCCGAACCAACACCCAGACCAAAGATCAGTTTCTTTCCCTCTTCCCCCTCCTCCTTCTCTTCTCCCTCTATGTCCTTCATTTTCACTCCCCCTTCCGCCTTACCCTCCTCTCCCCTCTCATTTCCCCATTCCTCCTAACCCTCCCCTCTCATTCCCCCTTTCATTCCCCTCTCCCTTGCCACCTCACAGTTTACATAACAGTCGTACATTGAAGCAACATTTCCAAGTTCAGCGCCGCGACCCCATTGTGACGTTAGCCAAAGGTGTTACTTGAACTTTGTTTTATTTTTGTTTTTCTCGCGCTCCCGTTACGTCACGATTGTTAAAAGCGCTTATTGGCTGGTTAGTGTGACGTCATGACCAGTAAACTTTAGTGATTGGACATTAAGTGACGTTATTGATTCGACAGTACAGTGACGTCACGACCAGGGAACCTTCTTGATTGGACAATAAGTGACGTCATGACCAGGGAATATACCGGAGGAAAATAATGGTGTGTGTGTGTGAGTGAGTAACTAAGGGCTGGCGGGGTGAGTTCTCCACACGTCTCTGGGTACACGGTTTCTTACGGGAGGAGAGTGGACTATGTTGGGGATGGAGGGAGTGTGATGGAGGAAGGTGGGCTGTGTTGGAGAGAGGAAGGTGGGCTGTGTTGGAGGGTGAGGGGGAGGAAAGTGGACTACTGAAGAAGAGACTCGGTGAGGGATAGAAGAATGGACTCGTAAGTGAATCTGAAAGGGTTCACCTCGCTGGTGGACTTGAAGCTAAAGTACAAGATTATGGTCGATAATCTGGGCTGGGTGCGGTTGCGGTAGGTGTGGATGGGTTTGGTGCAGATGGGTTGGGTTGGGTTTGGTGCGCTTGCGGTAGGTGTGGATGGGTTTGGTGCAGATGGGTTGGGTTTGGTTTGATGCTGCAGTAGGTGTGGATGGGTTGGGTTTTGGTTTAGTCGCTTGCGGTAGGTGTGTGGATGGGTTGGGTTTTGGTTTGGTGCGGTTGCGGTAGGTGTGGATGGGTTTGGTGCAGATGGGTTGGGTTGGGTTTGGTGCGCTTGCGGTAGGTGTGGATGGGTTTGGTGCAGATGGGTTGGGTTTGGTTTGATGCGCTTTGTGGGGTGTGGATGGGTTTGGTGCAGATGGGTTGGGTTTGGTTTGGTGCGCTTCTTGAGGTGTGGATGGGTTTGGTGCAGATGGGTTGGGTTTGGTTTGATCTTGTTAGGTGTGGATGGGTTTGGTGCAGATGGGTTGGGTTTGGTTTGATGTCTGCGGTAGGTGTGGATGGGTTTGGTGCAGATGGGTTGGGTTTGGTTTGATTGCTTGCGGTGGGTGTGGATGGGTTGGTGCAGATGGGTTGGGTTTGGTTTGGTCTTGCGTTATGGGTGTGGATGGGTTTGGTGCAGATGGGTTGGGTTTTGGTTTGATGCGCTTGCAGTAGGTGTGGATGGGTTTGGTGCAGATGGGTTGGGTTTGGTTTGGTGCGCTTGCGGTAGGTGTGGATGGGTTTGGTGCAGATGGGTTGGGTTTGGTTTGATGCGCTTGCGTTGGGTGTGGATGGGTTTGGTGCAGATGGGTTGGGTTTGGTTTGGTGCGCTTGAGTAGGTGTGGATGGGTTTGGTGCAGATGGGTTGGGTTTGGTTTGGTGCGCTTGCAGTAGGTGTGGATGGGTTTGGTGCAGATGGGTTGGGTTTGGTTTGGATGCTTGCGGTGGGGTGTGGATGGGTTTGGTGCAGATGGGTAGGGTTGGGTTTGGTGCGCTTCGTAGGTGTGGATGGGTTTGGTGCAGATGGGTTGGGTTTGGTTTGGTGCTGCATTGGGGTGTGGATGGGTTTGGTGCAGATGGGTAGGGTTGGGTTTGATGCGCTTGAGTAGGTGTGGATGGGTTTGGTGCAGATGGGTTGGGTTGGGTTTGGTGCGCTTGCTGGTGTGGATGGGTTTGGTGCAGATGGGTTGGGTTTGGTTTGATGCGCTTCTGTGGGGTGTGGATGGGTTTGGTGCAGATGGGTTGGGTTTGGTTTGATGCGCTTGCAGTAGGTGTGGATGGGTTTGGTGCAGATGGGTTGGGTTTGGTTTGATGCGCTTGCGGTAGGTGTGGATGGGTTTGGTGCAGATGGGTTGGGTTTGGTTTGATGCGCTTGCGGTAGGTGTGGATGGGTTTGATTTAGTTAAGTGAAATAAGCTGGGGTGTTTACTCTTAAGGTGATCTCGAATCCTACCTGAAAAACATCCCTCACGCAAACCATCCCTCGCAAAACATCCTCACACGCAAAAACATCCTCACGCAAAACATTCCTCACACGCAAAAAAACATCCCTCACGCAAACCATCCTCACGAAAAACAATCGTCACACGCAAAAACATCCTCACAGCAAAAAACCATCCTCACGCAAAAAACATTCCTCACACGCATAAAAAAAATTCCCCACGCCAAAAAATCGTCCCTCACGAAAAAAAACAAAAACAAAAATAAAATCAATCAATCAGGTCAGAACAAAACAATAGATTAAATAACAGCAATAAATATAACGTAGGGAGAACAGGTAAAGGTCTAGGGTCTAAAGGTGAATCTAATTTATCAACAGATTGTGGCTTCTCTGGGAGTGACGCTTGGGGGTGTTGGGTGAGATGGAGTTTGTGTTGGTGGGAGTTTGTGTTGGAGTGTGAGATGGGTTGTGTTGGTGAGATGGAGTTTGTGTTGGAGTGTGATGGGTTTGTGTTGGAGTGTGTGTTGGTGAGATGGAGTTTGTGTTGGGTGGGATGGGTTTGTGTTGGGTGTGTGTTGGAGATGGGTTGTGTTGGAGTGAGATGGGTTGTGTTGGGTGTGTTGGGTGAGATGGAGTTTGTGTTGGGTGTGATGGAGTTGTGTTGGGTGAGATGGGTTTGTGTTGGGTGTGAGATGGAGTTTGTGTTGGGTGAGATGGAGCGTTTGTGTTGGAGTGTGATGGAGTTTGTTGGAGTGAGATGGAGTTTGTGTTGGAGTGAGATGTAGTTTGTGTTGGGGAGACGGAAGGGAAAGTGGGAGTGAATGTGAGGAGGAGGGAGGATGTGTAGGATGCGACATGAGGGAGGTGTAGGGATGTGTAGGATGCGACAGAGGGAGGTGGGTTGGAGAGTAGGAGTCACAGCTCTGGACAAAAGGACTTGATCCTCCTTTGAAGGCTTGTTAGTGGGTTATGAGGACGATGGGGGCTACTGATAAAAATGGCATGAGGGATGAGAAGAAGGAGATAAAGAAAGAGATAGAGAAGAGGAGAGATAGGGAAGAGGAGATAAGGAAGAGAGATAAAGAGAATAAGAGGAAGGAGAGAGTGTGTGGTGATGAAGATGACAAGGAGGAGGCGAGAATGACAGGAAGCAACACTGGAGATGATGAGAGAGATAAACACAAGGAAGAGATGAGAACAAACATGAGAGACAGACAAAAACAGACAGACAGAGCCAGACAGATAATTGAAGACGCCTCAGCAGTACATTGTAAAGACCCATCAAATTCCTCCTCCCGTTTCTACATATTCCTCCCAAGGTGACTAGAGTTGACACCACCCATTGTGACTCGCCGCCATTGTGTTGTGAGATGAGAAAATTGGGGATCAATTTAAAGAGTTAAAGATACACGTTGAGAATGTATGAGTTGAATGTTAGTTTTTCTTCTTCATAATGTTGAATGTTGGTGATCGAATTTTGAGAATGGTTTTTTTTAAGGACAAATATAGTTTAATCTTGAAAATATACGACTCAAATATTAATAAGTCACTGTTATGTTGTATTTAATTAACAAAACTCAATGTTAAGTTAAATTTTTAAAATAAATAAACAGTATTACGTTGAATATGACTCAATATTGTTAAAATTATGACAGCACTGTTAAAATAACTCCGCAGAACAGTACCTACATTAGCCAAGAAACGCTTATACTGCTTGTTAGGTGGGTTAGATTCACAGCGAGAGAGTAGGCCAGTGGTGCCAGACGGGTGCCAAAAAGCAGAAGTAAGTGGACCATTGTATACTCAGTAGGTCAGAGCGGTGTGCCAGCCTGTGATGAGCGAGCGAGGGTTAGCACAGGCTGTGTACTCTTGAAACATATTGGGAAAGTAACTTAAAATTGTAATAATGAATTGTAAGATTTACTTTAATTGTTGTTTGTCCTTTTAGGTCAACTTTAACGTGTGAGAGAGAGTGGAGTTCCGTGTCAGCTCAGTTCAGTTTAATACCCATCATCAGGTCAGGGATCATAATTAATGAGCCAGCACATGTTTGGTTCAGGGTATAATAATTGGGTGGTTGGGTATTTATGATGTTGGTGTTTGGGTTGACAGTGTGGTGGCAGAGTGGGGTTGGAGCTAAAATAAGGTGGATCGTGTGTTGGGTGGTGGGGTGGACATACTTACCTAATTCAACCCCAAGCCTCCCCCCCTCCGTCTTCCTACTTCTCAAACCTGCGGTCACTCGTTTGTGTATTGTGACATCTACCAGTACCCAACCTTCCTTGTGTGTGTGTCCACCTTCATACACACACACGTACACACACACACACTACACCACGTACACACACACACACACACACACACACACACACACACACACACACACACACACACACACACACACGTAAACCTATAAACCCAAAACTTTCTAAAGAGTCAGAAAATATACATTAACCTAATTTTTTTTTGGGGCTAAACTAGGTGAAATGGTGATTTTACACACTAATGAGAAGTGAAACTATTAGGGGCGAAAAGTTTAACACTAATGAACATTATATGATGCATCGTGTCTACCCACTTCCCCGGCTTTATTTATTTTATTTTTATTTTGTTTTATTTTTATTTAATTTATTTTCGCATCGTTATCCTCTACTATTGCGTTATTCTCCTCCTTTATTTCATGTCTCCGTTTCACACCATCCCATCTACCCCGAATGAATATATGGAGATGGATGATTGATAAGAAATGGATCCCGGTAGATTTTACTGTCTGGTGATAATGAGTCACAGTGACGAGCTTGGGAAGAGAAGCTCGCCGTGACAAGATGGGGATTTGTGTAGTCGCCCCGCGTGACGGCTCCGGATATTAACAATAATGGTAAGGACTCGACCTACCACCACCACCACCATCAACCAACCTGACGAGGAAGGAGTTGTGGCTGTGAGTATGTTGTGAGTTATGGCTGTGAGTATGCTGTGAGTTATGGCTGTGAGTATGTTGTGAGTTGTGGCTGTGAGTATGCTGTGAGTTATGGCTGTGAGTATGTTGTGAGTTGTGGCTGTGAGTATGCTGTGAGTTATGGCTGTGAGTATGTTGTGAGTTATGGCTGTGAGTTGTTGCTGTGAGTTATGGCTGTGAGTATGTTGTGAGTTGGCTGTGGTATGCTGTGAGTTAGCGTGGTATGTTGTGAGTTATGGCTGTGAGTTGTTGCTGTGAGTTATGCGCAGGTATGTTTGAGTTATGGCTGTGAGTTGTTGCTGTGCGTTATGGCTGTAGTATGTTGTGAGTTATGGCTGTGAGTATGTTGTGCGTTATGGCTGTGAGTTATGGCTGTGAGTTGTGAGTTATGGCTGTGGGTATGCTGTGAGTTATGGCTGTGAGTATGTTGTGAGTTGTGGCTGTGAGTATGCTGTGAGTTATGGCTGTAGTATGTTGTGAGTTGTGGCTAGTATGCTGTGAGTTATGGCTGTGGTATGTTGTGAGTTATGGCTGTGGGTATGCTGTGAGTTATGGCTGTGGTATATTGTGAGTTGTGGCTGTGGTATGCTGTGAGTTATGGCTGTGAGTATGTTGTGAGTTATGGCTGTGAGTTGTTGCTGTGAGTTATGGCTGTGAGTATGTTGTGAGTTATGGCTGTGAGTTGTTGCTGTGCGTTATGGCTGTGAGTATGTTGTGAGTTGCGTAGTATGTTGTGCGTTATGGCTGTGAGTATGTTGTGAGTTGTGGCTGTGAGTTATGGCCAGATATGTTGTGAGTTGTGGCTGTGGTATGTTGTGAGTTATGGCTGTGAGTATGTTGTGAGTTGTGTGAGTTGTTGTGTGAGTTATGGCTGTGAGTATGTTGTGAGTTATGGCTGTGAGTTGTTGCTGTGAGTTATGGCTGTGAGTATGTTGTGAGTTATGGCTGTGAGTTGTTGCTGTGCGTTATGGCTGTGAGTATGTTGTGAGTTATGGCTGTGAGTATGTTGTGCGTTATGGCTGTGAGTATGTTGTGAGTTGTGGCTGTGAGTATGTTGTGAGTTATGGCTGTGAGTATGTTGTGAGTTATGGCTGTGAGTATGTTGTGCGTTATGGCTGTGAGTCCCGCTGTGTGGTGTTATTTATTATCTACACAAGTTAGTCGGGACGTGGCACATCTATTCCGTGTAGGGCGAGATTAATAGCTGGTGAATGTAAACAAAACGCTCGGTTGTGTCCAGGTAATTCGTGAACAAAGATGTGCTTCCGTGTGACCATCATCAGCTGATTAAATGTAAACAAAACATGTGGTCATTTACGGGTGATTGATGTATACATACGGTGTATAGATGACCGTCACCAAACAGAACTTGTTAGGCCGTCACCAGCTGATTGGTTTTAAAAAGACGAACGTATAGTGACCATCAGGTGTAAACGAAAACACAGGTACCCGTTAGTATTCGGATGGTTTAATAATCTTGTGAAAAATAACTATCATTGACGAATTTACAGGAAGCTAACCACGTGTGTAGACGCCCACCTTCACTATCTGGGAAGGGTATGTTGACCACCACGCCAGCATCACGTGTTCCTCAGATGGTCCCTGCATGTTACTAAAGACAGACAGCCGGACGTCAATGTTTGGTAACCTTGTGGACCAACTTATGTCATGGCTCTTATCTCTTCTCTTTTCCTTATCTCTTCTCTTTTCCTTATCTCTTTTCTCTCTCTTATTAATTTCCAGGAGGAGGAAGGAAAAGTTCACTCCCTTAACGCTTGTAAAGGCTCGGCATGGGCTGTTTGTAGGTGGCGTGTGGTGATGGGTAATTGGGTTCGAAATAGTCATAACAGGCCCCAGGTCTAATGGGCCCCAACCTAATTATTTAACCCACTATGACTGGCCTTAATTACCTCACCACTTGGATAGGGGCCCCAGTCTGTATAAATCCAGATCCTAATGGACCCCAATTCTAATTGTGATTGGTTCCCAGGCCTAATAGGTACAATCTGTATAATGATATGGCAGCGCAGCTCAACTCCAGTGTGTGTGTGTGTCCTCCCTCTCACCCACAGACACCCCCCCCCAAAGATTAATACTGATCACTGTATGTAATTAAGACTGTTTGGACATCGGCCTAATTGACTGACATGGTGTCTTGACTCATTATTATAATAATTATTATTATTATTCCTAATTGACTGACATGGTGTCTTGACTCATTATTATAATAATTATTATTTTTGGTTTAAAGGAGCTGTCCTGCACCCTGTCTACCACTCAGCTGCCACTCAGAATTATATTCCCGTTCACCACTCAGAGACGGTTCACGTGGGTGCCAACAATTAGTGGCACTGTGGGGGGCAAAGGAATTAGTAGTATTAATGCCAAGGCTGTGAGTGCTGGACGACGCCCAGACACCACACCGCCCACTTGAGGCTTTTACAGTAATTAGAGATATGTGCTCTCTCTCTCTCTCTGTTGGGGGCGGGGGGTGTTCCACTTTGACTACGTGAGTTGGGTCATGGCGGTGTGCGAAGAATACCTGAGTAAAATGCTGTGTTGTGGTCGGACGTAGTAGAAGAGTCAACAAAGAGCCTGACAATCCTACCCACCACCGCAGTGACTGATCTTATAGAAGTTACATCAGATGAAAACTTGAGATATAGTTAAAAGTTTTCTCTCATTTCCGAATACAGTACAGTGATAACTCCACATAACGGACTTCTTTCTCCATATAGCTTGTTAGATGGGGGTTTAACATCCAGGACTCTCGATATAACGGATTTTCATCTCTATAATCCGTTAGATGGGGTTTCACAGAGCCTCGATATAACGGACTTTCATTTCTATATAGTCCATTAAGTAAAGGTTGCGTTGTAGTATGTGTATGGAATCTACGCCAGACGACTGTTCGCCTGTTTGTCCAAACTTCTTACACCTAGGCGAAGGTTCCTCGTCCTCCGCCACCACCTATCAGTTACCTGCTGGTGGTGGCTGACAGTGGCCCTGCTGGTGGTGGCTGACGGTGTCCCTGTTGGTGGAGGCTGACGGTGGCCCTGCTGGTGGTGGCTGACAGTGTCCCTGCTGATGGAGGCTGACGGTGTGCTGGTGGTGGCTGACAGTGTCCCTGCTGGTGGTGGCTGACGGTGTCCCTGCTGGCGGTGGCTGACGGTGTTCCTGCTGGTGGTGGCTGACGGTGTTCCTGCTGGTGGTGGCTGACGGTGTTCCTGGTGGTGGCTGACGGTGGCCCTGCTGGTGGTGGCTGACGGTGTCCTGTTGGTGGAGGCTGACGGTGGCCCTGCTGGTGGTGGCTGACAGTGTCCCTGCTGATGGAGGCTGACGGTGTTCCTGCTGGTGGTGGCTGACGGTGTTCCTGCTGGTGGAGGCTGACGGTGGCCCTGCTGGTGGTGGCTACGGTGGCCCTGCTGGTGGTGGCTGACGTGTTCCTGCTGGTGGTGGCTGACAGTGTCCCTGCTGGTGGTGTGACGGTGTTCCTGCTGGTGGGCGCGGTGGCCCTGTTGGTGGGGCTGACGGTGTTCCTGCTGGTGGTGGCTGACAGTGTTCCTGTGGTGGCTGACGGTGTTCCTGCTGGTGGGCTGACGGTGGCCCTGCTGGTGGTGGCTGACGGTGTTCCTGCTGGTGGTGGCTGACAGTGTCCCTGCTGGTGGTGGTTGACGGTGTTCCTGCTGGTGGTGGCTGACAGTGTCCTGCTGGTGGTGGCTGACGGTGGCCCTGCTGGTGGTGGCTGACGGTGTTCCTGCTGGTGGTGTGACGGTGGCCTGGTGGTGGCTGACGGTGTTCCTGCTGGTGGTGGCTGACAGTGTCCCTGCTGGTGGTGGCTGACAGTGTCCCTGCTGGTGGTGGCTGACGGTGTTTCTGCTGGTGGTGGCTGACGGTGTTCCTGCTGGTGGTGGCTGACGGTGTTCCTGCTGGTGGTGGCTGACGGTGTTCCTGCTGGTGGTGGCTGACGGTGTTCCTGCTGGTGGAGGCTGACGGTGTTCCTGCTGGTGGTGGCTGACGGTGTTCCTGCTGGTGGTGGCTGACGGTGTTCCTGCTGGTGGAGGTGACGGTGTTTCTGCTGGTGGGGCTGACGGTGTTCCTGCTGGTGGTGGCTGACGGTGTTTCTGCTGGTGGAGGCTGACGGTGTTCCTGCTGGTGGTGGCTGACGGTGTTCCTGCTGGTGGTGGCTGACGGTGTTCCTGCTGGTGGTGGCTGACGGTGTTCCTGCTGGTGGTGGCTGACGGTGTTCCTGCTGGTGTGGCTGCGTGTTCCTGCTGGTGGTGGCTGACGGTGTTCTGCTGGTGGTGGCTGACGGTGTTCCTGCTGGTGGTGGCTGACGGTGGCCCTGCTGGTGGTGGCTGACGGTGTTCCTGCTGGTGGAGGCTGACGGTGTTCCTGCTGGTGGTGGCTGACGGTGTTCCTGCTGGTGGAGGCTGACGGTGTTCCTGCTGGTGGTGGCTGAGGTGTTCCTGCTGGTGGTGGCTGACGGTGGCCCTGCTGGTGGTGGCTGACGGTGTTCCTGCTGGTGGAGGCTGACGGTGTTCCTGCTGGTGGTGGCTGACGGTGTTCCTGCTGGTGGGGAGGCTGACGGTGTTCCTGCTGGTGGTGGCTGACGGTGTTTCTGCTGGGGTGGCTGACGGTGGCCTGCTGGTGGTGGCTGACGGTGTTCCTGCTGGTGGTGGCTGACGGTGTTCCTGCTGGTGGGCTGACGGTGGCCCTGCTGGCGGTGGCTGACGGTGTTCCTGCTGGTGGAGCTGACGGTGGCCCTGCTGGCGGTGGCGGTGTTCCTGCTGGTGGTGGCTGACGGTGTTCCTGCTGGTGGAGGCTGACGGTGGCTGCTGGCGGTGGCTGACGGTGTTCCTGCTGGTGGAGGCTGACGGTGGCCCTGCTGTGGTGGCTGACGGTGTTCCTGCTGGTGGAGGCTGACGGTGTTCCTGCTGGTGGGCTGACGGTGGCCCTGCTGGCGGTGGCTGACAGTGTTCATCCCCGAGCGGCCTGATGACTAATTAGCAAACTTTATCATGTTGATGAATGACTCTTGCATTCATACCATGTTCGAGGCATAACTTTGGAGGCAGTGTGAGGGAGGGAGGCAGTGGTGTGAGGGAGAGGCAGTAGTGTGAGGAGAGGAGGCGGTAGTGTGAGGGAGACAGAGGCAGTTGTGTGAGGAGAGGAGGCGGTGGTGTGGGGAGAGGCAGTGTGAGAGGAGAGGAGGCAGTGTGGGGGCTGAGGCAGTAGTGTGAGGGAGAGAGGCAGTGTGAAGGAGAGGAGGCAGTAGTGTGAGGGAAAGATAGTAGTGTGAGGAGAAAGGAGACAGTAGTGTGAGGAGAAAGAGACAGTAGTGTGAGGGAGAGGAGGCAGTGGTGTGAGGGAGGCAGTGTGAGGGAGGGCAGTGGTGTGGGGGGTGGGAGGCAGTAGTGTGAGGGAGTAGAGTCAGTAGTGTGAGGGTGAGGCAGTGTGTGAGGGAGTAGAGGCAGTAGTGTGTTGGGGGAGTTAGTGTGGTACATTCCTCCATGGTTGGTGTTGGCAGTGACTGAGGCTACGTGAAATCTATCACCCTCCTCCTCCCCCCACCTCCTCCTCCTCCCCCATCTCCCTCCCATGCTTAGTGTAGTAGGTATTCCCGGGGTCACGGTGACATATCCTTACTGAATCACCCCAGTTGACTCATGTTAAAAGCCGATGTAAAAGGAAAGACTGAAATTAACAAGCTTGAGAAGAAAAAAAATTAAAGAAAGGGGAGAATGTAGGAGAGAGGTCAAAGGTCAAGGTCATATTTTTTCATATTGACCATATGTTATGTGTGTGTGTGTGGGGGGGTCGCCACTAAATTGAGGTTGTGTTACGGGTGATGGTGTTTGGTGGGTTTATTTCGTAACGCTGGGGAATGGAATGTTTCATGATTAGTTTTTCTTGTGTTAAGGACTGTGTTATGTGTTTATCACCTCCGAGATATACTTTAGAGTGTATTGTTGAGAGAGAGAGGGTGTGTTGTTGAGGTACACGTTGTGGGGAAATACCAGACGAGCGGTGGCACCTGTTGGGACACACAAACCATCACCTCATCTCACCTGACAGACACAAACACAGATAGGAACTTGGGTAGATTGTCCAAAGCGTCGCTGGAGCCGAGGACTAGAGTGCACAACAGCAAGGTGGAAAAAGGCGTGCACGTGCCTATCACACCTGGGTCACATGCACGTGCACTACTGTTGGGGGGTCATGTCCTTGCATCTCAACCACAGACTTGAGATGCCATTCGAATTTTGCCCACACGCGTCTCTCAAATCCCTTTAAGATTATGTTAATTAGATGTCGTGTCTCACAGGTGGATATATGGTAATTCCACAAGAGGAAGAGAGTTATCCTTGAATGTGTTTGTGTGTATTGTGTATATCTGTAAGGCAGTGTGTGTATATTATTCTGAGACAACCTTTTTTATGTTGGTTTAGTACAAGTGGTGATGATGATGATGGTGATAGTATTAACATAAGAACATAAGAAAATAAGGAGTCTTTCCAGCGTTCCATCACTTACTACAAAGTTGCTAAGCTTGTTCCACTCGTCCACCGCCCTATTTGTGAGACAGTTCCTTCCTATCTGCCTCCTAAACCTAAACTTATTGATAATAATAAATATGATATGTTAAGAAAAAAAGGGAGGAGGAGAAAGGAAAAGAAAGAGGAAGAGGTGAAGTGAAAGAGATGAAGAAGAAATAAATAAAAAGATAAATCAGGAGAAATTAATGAAAATACAACACCACTGCTACACTACTATAAATAATAATAATAATAATAATAATAATAATAATAATAATAAACGACAGTAACAACACGGTGTCATCAGACGTGGGCGTGGTGACGTACTGTAGGTGATGGGTTAGGTTAGGAACTCCTTGGTGAGTAGCCAAGTAGTGCACTAGCCAGCCAGACTTACCACCTCCACCCCCTCAACCCTCATCTCACCCTATCCTCTCCTGACAGACAGACAGACAGACAGGTAGTGGTGAAGGGGGGTAACCTGTATGATGATCCTGTTGTCCTTACTGTCTCAGGGGTAGGAGGGGAAGTTGGTTGGGTAAGGGGTAGGTTTGGTGGGGTGAGGTAGGAGCCAAACCTACCATGGTCAACCACAATCAAGGCTCTACCGTTCACTTGTATATCGTTTCCTGTTAACCTCGACAGTCTTGGGGGATGAATTGGACTCCCTAACAGAACACCTTAATCCCATCGACGCAGTTTCGCATTTATTACGTGGACCAATTTTCATACAGACCTTTAGTTTACGTTTTATCATCTCGAGGTTGAATATTGTCTTAGGATTTATTTGAGGAGCTGTGTGGCTGCTTTGTTGTTCTACCGTTTGATACGTTCTTATATCCCTAGTTAGTGTGATAATTAACTTAGGAGTAGTTAAGGGAATGTTCAGTTGCTTTAAGTTGGTATTAACGCTGGTGAGCTAGGTACGACACGTTGAGGATTTTGCATTTTGGTGTACCGTAGATGTGTGAGGTAGGATTACGAGTAAGTGTGGTAGGGTACAGTAGAATGATGAGGTGGGTACAGTAGGTGTGTGAGGTTGGGTACAGTGGGTGTGTGAGGTTGGGTACAGTGGGTGTGTGGGGTGGGGTACAGTAGGTGTGGGAGGTACAGTACAGGTGTGGTGGGGTACAGTAGGTGTGAGGTAGGGATAGTGGTTGTGTGGGTGGTGCAGTAGGTGTGTGAGGGTTGGGTACAGTAGGTGTGTGGTAGGGTACAGTAGGTGTGTGTGGTACAGTACAGGTGTGAGGTTGGGTACAGTAGGTGTGTGAGGTAGGGTACAGTGGTTGTGTGGGGGTACAGGTGTGTGAGGTTGGGTACAGTGGGTGTGTGGTGGGTTTCAGGTGTGTGGGGTTGGGTACAGGTGTGTGAGGTAGGTATAGTTGCCCACCACCATCTCCATTACATTACGACCTTCAGCCCTGGAAAGTGGCCACGCTCCCTGCATCGCTGATGACCCGACTCTGGCCTTACTGTCATGAACTGTCTGGTTTTGTGAGTCTCTATGACCTTACGCCACCATGTAGTTTATTTAATGCTTGATTATTAGATTGGAGAGTTGAGGAGATATTGTAAGGTGATATTTATTATTGTTTTTTATTTATTTAGGTTGAGGTGGTATCAGAACACACGTGGATGGGTGCATAAAGATTTAGTTAAATTTGTGTTTATTGGAGGATTAAGTGGTCTAGTTAAGACAGCCGCCTCCACGTCTTCCATTATTTATTGCTTCCTGAGTCGGTGTAAATGTGGTACTGTTCTATTGGCACAGATAGTAAGCTGGTTGGCACCCTTGTCCCGTCCTGTTTCCTGCCAGGGAACACTGAGTCATGGGGAGCTCTGGTCAAGTATCTGGTTCATGCTCCCCACGTGTTGGGTGCCAGGCGTATTAGGTCACTAAGAGCCGTGATAAAGCAGTTGGATAGTGCCTGTGCCTCGTTTGTTTGGTGCCAGGAAGCACTAGGTCACCAGGAGGTGGATCACCCGTGCCATTCTTGATTGGTGAGTGCCAGGGATACTAGGTCACTATGATTAAGGAACTGCCAAGCCCATGACACATTTCCTTGGTGCCAGACCAGAGGTCACTTGGTCACTAGATGTAAATGTCATGTTACTGGATTATGCTTTCATCTTGTAAGGTCAGTCAGTCACTGGCACATTAGTAAGTGATATGAAGTAGTGTTCTTATATATGCTTGCGGAGTGGTTGGCCTTGCTTGAAACCATGAACTGCAAGTGACTTGGAGCTGAAATATATTTAATGGCATTGCTTCCGTCGTGCTCCGTGTGACCTCCCGAACAATAATTAGTAAATGTGCTTGGTCTTGTCTTTGTCCTTGTTTGAAACCCCAATTAGTAATCTTGCTTGTTGTGTGCTTGGAACTGAGACGCATGGAATTAGTGCAGTATTCGTATGCCTGCCCTCGCTTGGCTCAGGTCATTGAGATATGAGAACAAGCAGCCGCGTCTGTGTGCTTGCTTGCTCAGTGTCTGGGAAGGGTATCTCTATCAAGGCCTTCACTTCTCATTCGCTACATGTCTAATGGGTCCGGTATGCAGAATATAAAGTTTAATACATGATCTTTGTATTGTGGTCTCTCTCTCTCTCTCTCTCTCTCTCTCTCTCTCTCTCTCTCTCTCTCTCTCTCTCTCTCTCTCTCTCTCTCTCTCTCTCTCTCTCTCTCTCTCTCTCCAGTGAACGTGACCGGTGTAGGGTGTCTATGATCTGGTCATATCTCCATTTCTCTCTGAGGTGTGTGTGTGTGTGTGTGTGTGTGTGTCATTCCCTCGTTTTTATGTGTTTGTTTTGTTTGTCATCCCTCCTTGTGTGTCTGTCTGTTGCTGTCATTCCCTGTGCATGTGTGTATTTTGTTGTCATTCTCGTTTTTATATTTGTGTGTTTGTCATTCCCTCGTGTGTGTGTGTGTGTGTGTGTGTGTGTGTGTGTGTGTGTGTGTGTGTGTGTGAAGATGGGGAAGGCGACACGTAAACCCAGCTATATTTCAGGACTGGAGTATAATACCGCCACATATATAAGGCTCCGAGCATTATATTCTAGCTTAGTATAGTCATGCGGAAAATTTAATATCCCCGTGTGTAAGAGAGTGAGTGGGTGGGAGTGGGCGTGAAAAGGTGGGTGTGAGAGGCGAGGAACAGCTCTCTCGCCACACAATACGCTACATGACTCCCCACTCCTGAAG
This sequence comes from Homarus americanus, assembly GCF_018991925.1. Taxonomy (NCBI): domain Eukaryota; kingdom Metazoa; phylum Arthropoda; class Malacostraca; order Decapoda; family Nephropidae; genus Homarus; species Homarus americanus. The sequence continues at coordinate 10,066,361 of NW_024738300.1, read as the reverse complement.
GCGGAGGTGTGGGTGAGAGGGGTTGGGTTGGGGTGAGTGAGTGGGGGTTTCCAAGGGCGTCCATCCCACTCCCACTAGGCATCATAGTTTGGTGAGTGGGAGGGAAAGCCGTCTTATCATGTTTCTTGTATGGTCTTCTTAATCCTCTTTCTCTTCTTCCTTTCTATTCCTCCCCTCTATTTCTTCCCACTTTTCCGTTTCTTCCTCCCCTTTATTTTATTTCCTTTTTTCTCCCTTTCTCGTCCTCTTCGCCCCCTTTCTCTTCCCCCCCCCTCCTGTGGATTGTGGACAGGTACATGATGATGAATTAGATCACCTGGATATTAGCCCCCCTCCTCAGGTGAGGTAATTAATCATCAGGTGAAATAAACTTTTTGAGGGGGCTAATCTTCAGGTGATCCGGTGACTGAATCGCCAACACAGCTACGGTGCCTGATTGTGAACACCGACCTGATAGAACACATGATAGAGAACACATGATTGAGAACACCTGATAGAGAACACCTGATTAATTAACAGACCTACTAGAGGTGTTGGTATGCTGTAAACTGGCTCAGTGTAGGTGGGTCGACTTGGTGGTGTCGCCAGTGTACCGAGTTACCCAAATAAGGCTGCCTGCATGGTGTCAGTGTCAGCAAAACCATAAGTAACAGTGTATCCAAACCTAACCTAACCAAATCAAATATAACCTAACCTGACCTGACCAAGCCTAACCTAACCAAACTTACCCTGATCTAACCCCAGGTAGTGATATAAGCTATCCTAGCCTGACCTAATTTGACCTAACCTAATCTGACCTGACCTGATGTGGTGGCACTTGCTACTAACTATTTTAGCCTGACCCTAATTTGACCAAACGTAATCTGACCTACCTGGTTAACTGTATACCCTAACCTACCTCCTACCCTACCCACAAGTAGCAGCGTAACTATTAGGAAGCTCAGAAGTACATTACCTGATAAAATACACAAAAGATTGATGAAAGATCTGGGTATACTTGAGCATTGTTGGTGCATGATTGAGGAAAATTTATCTATGTGCATCAGTCAATTTGTGAGTCAGAGTGAGTCAATCGATTAAGCATTGGGTCAGTGGATAAATAAATATTTTATATGTGTTTCCCAAGGCTATGGAGAATGGGTAAGGTAGAAAGGAGAGCTAAAGAGAGGGAAGCAGGTGAAGAAGAAAGAGAGGCATTTATTAAGGGGCTATATTTTATTTATTTATCTCACTCCTTGCCCCTCACTGTACGCCTACTACTACTACTTCTAATAATAATACTACTAATAATAATGATAATGATGATGAACGTTTAGTAAAGTAATGAAGAAAACTTAAAAATATATATAGCTTATACTTAAAAAGAAAATAAGTGTAAAACAGCGAATTAAAACACAAGTGAAAAATAAAACAAAATCGACACCAGGAACTGTAAGATTAAATCAGCCCCAATACTGAACTCTGATTGGTTGACCCGAATTGCTGTGGAAGGTTGTCAAGACATGCTATTGGGTGAGGCTTTTATCATCAAAAGGAACTCTAATCTTATTGGTTGAGGGGGATGAGGAGGTTCTTTTGGCGTGTAAAATTGTTGGGTTGGCGTGTCAAGCTTGGGTTGGCGTGTCAAGCTTGGGTTGGCGTGTCAAGCAGGTTGGCGTGTAAAGCTTGGGTTGGCGTGTCAAAATTAAGTTGGATTGGCGAGTAAATGGGTTAGATTAAGATGATGAATAAAAAAAGAAAACGTACTTCACGCTGATGAGTAAGGTGGCCAGTCTGGTGAGTGACCTACACGGGCGGGGAAACTTACGAGGTCCCTTGAGTAACATATTGGCGTGGACTGCATCAGACGTAGCTGGGGAGAGGTAGGAGGAGGGTGGGATGAAAAGAAGGGAAGGAAGGAGATAGGCATGAAAGAAGATAGGATGGAACGGAGGAGGAGGAAAGATAGGAAGGAAAGCAAGGAGAGGAAGAGGGGTGAAAGGGAGAAAAGAAGGAAGAGAGGGAGGGTTAGAGGGAAGGAGGGGGGGGGGATGAGACGGAAGAGGGGGTGAGAGAGAGGGGAACTAAAAGCCAACTAAAAGTCACGATTCTCAAATATTCACCCATTTTTACCCCCTCTAACTGGGGACCCAAGAACGCTTTCTACTACCTCGCTCTTTGTATACAGATGTCAAAGTAAATGGCTTCGAAATTGCCCTGAGACTTGACCGTAAGTTCATCTGTTGTCCCCTTGTTACGAGAGGGGAGGAGGTGTGGAAGGAGATAAGGAAGAGGAGGAGAGGGGATGGAAGGGAGGGGTGGGAGGGGAGGTGAAAGAGAAGTTAGGAGGAGGTGGAAGGGAGGAGAGAAGAGGGAAGGGTGGTGAGGATAAGGGAGGGAGGGAGGGAGGACATTTATCATACGAGGTTTCGAGAGTTCAAGGCCTCTGCCACATGCCGGCCGCAACAGGTGTCTTTTATGTAATCAATACACCTGCCTGGGTCTGCATTGCTGGTGGGCAGGTGTGGCGGTGGTACTGTGGCGTCGAGGTGTTGTGGTGCAGGTGGTGGTGATACTCTGACGTGTATGTTTGAAGGTGGTGTAGAATTGGTGTTGGTGTGCTTTAGTATACTTCTCTGGTGTAGAGATGTAATACAAGTGTGGAGTGGTTTGTTCTAGTGGATGTGGTGGGGTGCTGATAGCCGGTTGTAGCTATAATTATGATACTATTGATAGTGGTAGTTATTTGAGGCTAACATTATCCATTAACAACTACGCTGGACTGGCCATGTTACCCACATGGACGACAATAGACTGCCAAACCAGCTACTTTACAGTAGTAAAGTACAGTAGACATCCTTAATAACGCATATCACTATATCATAGCTAGATGATCGTCATATTCGATTCCGAGTGACAGCAAAGTAGTAGTAGTAGTAGTAGTAGTAGTAGTAGTGTGTGTAAAGTAGTAAACGTAACGCTGGCGGACAACTGAAAAGGTATGAGGATAGTCTTGAGACACATGAAAAGGTGCAAAATCGATCCCCTCCCCTGGGAGACAATTACTCCACACCGTAGCGCTTGGAGGAGCACCACACAAGAAGATGTCAAAACTTTCGAGTTAGCCCGACTGCATACCGAGGCAGACAAGCGTCGGCGCCGGAAAGACGCTGCCGGCGCCCTTCCCGCACTGGATGTAACCCTCCACACGTGCAACATCTGTGAACGATCCTGCTGATCCCGTATCGACCTTTTTAGTCACCTCAGAGCTCAGCAATGAAGGTGACATCCTTAACTCATATCATTGTATCATAGCTGGATGATCGTCATACTCGACTCTGAGTACAGCAAAGTAGTAGTAATGATATGATGCCGTTACTGAACGGGGTGGCGGTGGTGGTGCTACTCCATCTGCTGCTGTTCCTACTAACGATGGTCAAGACGGTGGAAGGAGGGAGAGGGAGGAAGGAAGGGGCTGCGGCGGTGATGTAACATAATCTGTATAGTTAGGAAGGTCAGTGAACCACGAGGAGGCTGCAGTCTTCAGTTCTCGGGTGTTTTATTTGCACATCTGGCTCACAAACGCATCTCACTCTCTTAATGTGTTAATACTGGGTCGTTTTTTAAACGCATCTAAACGCCGCTCGCTTTAATGCACGGTTTATATTGTAATTCTAACTGGGATGCATTTAAACATATCTCTCTAATGCGTGTTTATAATTATTGGGTCGCTTGTGTAAGACGCTCATGAACGCCTCCAACTCCTTCAATGCGTTGTTTGTGTACCGACTCGCCTCGTAATTTATAAGAACATAAGAACATAAGAAAATATGGAGTCTGCAATAGGCCGGTTGGCCTGTGCATGGCAGCTCCTGTCGAGAGTTACTACCACTCTCTATCATCCATGAATCTATCTAGCCTCCTTTTGAAACTTTCCAGAGTTCCCGCACTTACTACAAAGTTGCTAAGCTTGTTCCACTCGTCCACCACCCTATTTGTGAACCAGTTTCTTCCTATCTCCTTCCTAAACCTAAACTTATCCAACTTGAATCCGTTGTTCCGAGTCCTATCCTGCTCGGATATTATAAGAACTTTATCTATATCCCCTTTATTGATTCCTTTCACCCACTTAAATACTTCTATCATATCTTCCCGCACTCTTCGTCTTTCTAGGGAATGCAAGTTAAGTTTCTTTAACCTATCCTGATATGGAAGGTTTCTAAGTCCCGGAATCATTTTTGTCATTCTTCGCTGCACCGACTCTAGTGAATTTATATCCATTCTATAATAGGGGCAAGTAAGTCACGTTCCTCCAGTTAGTCCCTGGCGTTGACAGTTTAAAAGACTTCGTGACCACAAATAACACAATTAAATGTGTGTAAGGTCTTTGGTGGTCTGAGACGCTCACCCACGGTCGTATTGGAGGTCCTCTGATTCACAGGACTTGATAAGTAACAAGTGATGCAGATTAATACAGAACACGTGACAGTTTTGACATGACAAATAACACGGATTAATACATGATGCAAGATGGGGAAAAAGCAATCGTCGGCTAGTGTTACGTCATGACATGACAAATAACACGGATTAATACATGATGCAAGATGGGGAAAAAGCAATCGTCGGCTAGTGTTACGTCATGCACCGATACAAGTTTTTGAGCGAGTGCGAGGTCTACCGTCATGCACAACTCCCCTCGGCCTCACCCACCCCCCGTAGTGCTGGATGGCGGTGGTTTAGACATGGAGTGAATAGAACTATAATAAAAATGGACAGCCCCCCTCCCCCCTAAAGAAAGCCCCCCCCCCCACCCCAGAGTCAAAGTCCCCCTAAGTCCCCCCAAAAATTAGGACGTGTTAACTGTTTTGTCATTGCTTGATGGTGTAATGTCTGAGTATGTAATTATACCAATGAGGCTTTAATTCTCACCCCGACCCCACTTTAGCACCCCAGCACGTCCATCCTCTGTGTGTGTGTGTGTCTGTCCTGATGTGTCAAATTTAGGTGGTATATGTATCTTAACTTCTCAGGAATGACCATAAGTATTTATTATTATTACCGTATCATGGATAGCAGTAATCGTAATAAGTTGTAGAAGTTGCAATAGTGATAGTAGTGGCATCAGTAGTAATAGCAATAGTAATTGTAATAGCAGAAGTGTTCCTTTTTTCACAAATTAAAACTGAAAAAAAATCAACTTTCCGGGTCTGGAAGCCGTGTACCCCAAGCGTGTTGTGTTGCATCGATCACTGAAAACCGATATCACGTAATCCAATTGTTTCAGGAGCCTGACGGGGTACATAATACAGTACTGTATTCTCAGAGGTTCCTACGGTGAGTGAAGATGTAAGGCTGTGCCGATTTATTTCTTTTCCTTTCTTTTCTTTTTGAGGAATGCCGAAAACCTGAAGAAATTCTCGACGGGGTGCAGTGAGCCTTGCTAGGAATATCTTATCTACAAACATGAGAATAAGAATGAGTACACGTTTGAAAAAATTCTTCTCTATCAGTTAGTCAGTCAGTCGGTTAGAAATGATTTACGGGGTTTAAAAAAAGTGAAGTACTCCTCCTGTTCTCTATTCTCTTTCTTCCTACCACTCCTTAACCCTTCTCTCTATTTCCTTTCCTTCCTTTGTTTCTTCCTTTTTCTCCCCCCCCCCACTCCTCACCCCTTCTCCCCGTTCCTCCTCTCCTTCTCCCCCTCCTCCTTCCCAAGTGTTAGCTGGGTACACGTATAAAAACACCGATGATGACCACCCATAGTATCGGCTGAAATAAGTGACGACCTCTCGCTCATAACAGCACTAAAGAGACCGTGTGTTTACAGTAGACAATGTAGACACCGTAAACTGGTTCGTGTGTTAGGTGAAGGGGCAGTCGGTGTACGGTAGCTGTTGTTAAACGTTGATAAGAGGGCATACAATAGCTTTTATATGGGGCATGAGATACGATAGCTTTGATATGGTGCGTGAGAATGATAGCTTTGATATGGGGCGTGAGAGAACGATAGCTTTGATATGGGGCGTGAGAGAACGATAGCTTTGATACGGGGCGTGAGAGAACGATAGCTTTGATACGGGGCGTGAGAGAACGATAGCTCTAATATGGGTTGTCGGTACGGAAGCTTTTAATAATGGAACAAGTATAGGCACAATAGCTTTTATACGGAACACAGGATACGATTAGCTCTAATGCGGGCTATCGTATTTGTTTGTGGTACATTAGCTCTACGTAATAGGTACACTGGTACAGGCATATACGGTACAGCAAAGGAACTCGTAATGATAGGGCGTACGGTGCATTAGTAGGTATACGGTACAGCTTATGTAAAAAAAAAAGTAATTATATTTATAAGAAATTTCATGCGTCGATGTGTTTTAAAAAGTTGATTGCATAAAATATAAAATACCAGGTGTCCTAAACGAATAATACACACACCTGTCCATGATTACAGGAATGAGGATGTACATTTAAGAGTAACATGTGTCGTGTGTGTGTGTGTGCGTGCGTGTGTTTGGCGGGGGCATTGGGTACAAATGGGCATGTTGATCTTAAAGTCACAGTACGAGGCATCATACGGTACACAAGGCATACGGTGCAGGCATAGACAATTTTTAAGTATTTGGGGTAGTTAATTTTTTTTCTCTCAATAATTTGGTGTTTTTTTTTTATACTTTTCTGATATATTTTTTATATTTTTTCCACTTTTATTATATTTTATTTATTTGTCCAATTCCTTATCATAGTTTTACCTGTGTGTTATTTACTGTATAGCGAAAGGTGAGACAACCGGGTGTGGTGGTAAGCCTGATAAACCTGGTGGAAGGAGTTAAAGGTGCACTGAGTGGTGGTAGTGGGTGGTGTTAGTAGTCGTGGGGGTGGTGTTATTGGTGGGAGAATTAAAGGTGCGCTGTGTGGTAGTACGGGTGGTGGTGGTGGGGGTAGTCGTGGCGGTGGGGGTAGTCGTGGTGGTGGGGGTAGTCGTGGTGGTGGGGGTAGTCGTGGTGGTGGGGGTAGTCGTGGTGGTGGGGGTAGTCGTGGTGGTGGGGATAGTCGTGGTGGTGGGGGTAGTAATGGTGGTGGTTGTAGTCGTGGTGGTGGGGGTAGAAGTAGTGGTGTTAGTAATGTGGGTAGTATTACTGTATTAATGATGGTCGTGCGGCGGCAGGTTCTAACTCTGCCAGCTGTTCCAGTGTGGCTCCCACGTGGTCCACCCCGCCATGTTGGACTGGCTCGATGGTTCTGTTCTCTCGGGTGATATTATTATTATTATTATTGGTGGAGTATGTTATATAAGAGTGATCATAAGACATAAAGGATGAGAAGAGGGAAGGAAGTGAGGGAATAAAGAAACATTGACAACATAAATAGTAAGAGGAGAGAGGAAGATGGTGAAGCAATGGAGGGAAGAGACAAGAGGTACAAGGAGAAAGAATGAGACTGAAGTAAATGTTAATAAAAGAAGTAGAAGGAAAGCAGTGAGTAAAATAAACATTAAGAATAAATGAGATAAGGCATCAAACATCCTTCTGTCAACTTCCGCCCTGACCTGCCAGAGAACCTCGGCTAAACTTGTGCTGGGTTTTGTTGATATCGATCACTTGGGGGAAAACTTAACCCAAGCCAATGTAGCCCAACTTAATCTAATGTAATATAACGTAACGTAACCTAACCTCAGTACAACTTATTCCAACGCAACCTAACCCAACCCATTTCAACCTCACCCAACCCATTCTAACCTAACCTAACCCAATTAAACCCAACTTAACCCAACTTAACCTAACCCAACCGAACCTCATGTCTTGAAGCTGGAAATATAAGTCTGGTATGGAGACTAATTTAGTATACCTTGGCTGGAGCGACGGTCTGGTGTGAAGGTGGCAACGTGGCCGAGGTGTTGCATCAGCTGGTTGGTTGGTAGTGCTGGTGGGGAGCGGCTGGCCGGTAGGCGGGGTTTGTGGCGCCGGCCAGCCTTCCCACACACACGCACAGACATAATATTTCGTACACACACACACACACGGCACTTATTTAACAAACGTTCATGACTTTTTAGGAAATATACTCGTGGTAGAGGTATATGATGCAAGGCGCTACACTTACTGGGTAAAGGGATTGATGCGCGTGGCCCCCTCCCCCCCCAGGTTTATCAGTAGGTAGCTCCACTGAGTTCATACCGGAGAGCTTTGATGGTATGCCCAAATTTCCCAGTGTAGGAGAGGCGGTATTACCCATTATTATTATCACTGGGGAAAAGGGATAAACCCATTATTATCATTTTTTACGGAAAATGTTAACTAATAAATCGATCTGTAAAGAAGTTAACTGCATGTTTATTCTCACATCACCTGACGATTAAACCCCCAAACGCGACCTAGATGCAGGGGGTGGGGTTAACTTTAAGGTGAAATAAGCTGGGAGGCTGTTTCTTCGATAATCCCCGAGTTTTAGTTATTTATTACGATAATCCTCATCTAAATGGTAAATATCCACATCCCTCAGGTGCGACAAACCTCCCTCAGTCAAGTCAGAAAAGGCGAGCTCTTTGGTTGATGAAACACGCTGCCAGGAACTCACCGACACCTGAGGCGGGTAAACAAAGTGTGACAACCTGGGCTATTGTTCTTGTGTTTATTTTATTTCCAACGACTGCTGTCACGATAGGGGGAGGTGGAAGAGGAAGAACAGGTGAAACACTGAGAAAGCAGGTGAAGGAGCAGGAACAGGTGAAAGGAGGAGCAGGTGGAGGAGGAACAGAAGAAAGGGAGGAGGAGGAGGAAAAGGTTAAGGACAGAACGCAACCTCGTGAACGCCATTGTACACATAAAGAACGACAGTACCAAGGAAGATTGACCTTGGATAGTATATACTTCGTTTCTCAGCCGTTTCCTGTACAAGATACGCCAACCGGGAGATAAGCAACGCGATAATACGCTCAACAGTGCATTACGCACCAGAATTGTCTAATCTACTCCAGCTATGCCTTACACACGCCAGCTGTCGTATTACGTACGCCAGCTTTGTTTTACGTACGCCAACTGTCTTACGTACGCCAGCTTTGTTTTACGTACGCCAACTGTCTTACGTACGCCAGCTTTGTTTTACGTACGCCAACTGTCTTACGTACGCCAGCTTTGTTTTACGTACGCCAGCTTTATAGTGCTTATACCATCTGTGTCGTACTAAACATCGACGAAGGGCGGCTCTGTGTCATCCTCCCTGGGTTTGGCCTGAAGAACGTCATCACACGGGAGACAAGATACAGAAGAGTTGACAGCTGTACGGTAACCTAGACAGAAAGATAAGAGTTATCGTACGCGGTCTCCACATAGCGGAGTGGTTTTCCCGCCAATATTGAGCGGGTAATCTTCCCGCCCAGACTCCTCGGCGGTGATGACGCGGCTCCTCCCGCACTCTTGCATGTCAGAGAAAACTTATTGCATAGGCAGGGAATCATTTATGATAATTTTGTTCTCACCAAAGTTCTTTCCACTGCATCCAAAAATCATTGTATTTAACTGTAACCAACATAAGAAGAACATGATCTCAGTAGTAATTATACCGTATACTGTACACGTAAATGAGATTTTCATTGTTTCATCACCTTTTTAAACTAGAACCTGCGTTTGTGTTAGACGATACAACGCATTAAGGTCGGAGAGCTGAAGGGTCACCGAGGTCGTCGGCAGCCCCGCAATACACCTCTGATTCAAGATGGCGGCTGTGACGTCATAGCGTGGCGCGTGACGTCAGCAGGATTACCGTAGTACACACTTTATCTACTGCGTGAAATTTTCCGCGTTACAAACATGCTAGTTTCTCCGTCGACATATGTTAGAAATTGCTAGTATGTTTCACGTCTTTAAGTATAATAACGTTGAATCTTGTTATTGGATGCTAGTGAGCGTTTTTAGGTGAAGAGAAGATAATAAAACGGGGAAAATATGAAATATATAAACTTAGTGACTACCTCTTCCCATCCGCGCAGCCACAAACCATAGCTAGTGATATCTCCTCGCGCACCTTCCCCAGCACAGCACTACTACACCTTCATTATCTCCTCCACAACACACAACCTCTGCATCACCACCACCATCACTTCCCCCCTCACCACCGCTACACCTCCCCCTCACCAACCTCCTCCTTCACCACCTCACCAACACCACTAACAGCAGCGTTGATAATCCTTCCTGGGGGAGTCACCGCCGGAAATTGATCTGGCTCACTCCCGACCAACTGTCAAGAGAATCCTCCAGAAGTCACGAAAATGCTTAGGTTAATGTTTCATCTTACGTCTAATGGCTTAAGTCATCGTCCTCAAGAGGTTAAGTCATCGTCCTAAAGGGGTTAAACAATGAGAGAAAAGGAACTCACTGGTATAGTCTTGGGGTAATTTTGACGCCATTAAGGTCTGTCTATCTACATTCTACAACATAATTATCGTCGCTTGTAGTCGCCATCTTTTTCACGTCATTATTTGAAGGGAAATATAAACTCAGGAACCTTATAGACTACCCAAAGCAATACTAATAGGGTTCTAACACACTTAATGGACCTGTTAATACTAGAACCCATATGACCTTTCCAAGAGCTTATTGTTGATGTTCATTTGTTTATTGCATACTAGAGGGTCAATAAATCCCGTCTCGAATCCTTTTGTTGTGTGTATGTTTATTAATTGATGTTTATTTGTTTATTATTTACCACAGGATCACTAACCGCCATCTTTGTTTCTCTTCCCGCAGTGGTGTTGACATTCGTGAACTGCTGGAACGTAAAGTGGGCGACCAGGGTACAGGACATCTTCACGGGGGCTAAGCTCTTCGCTCTGGGCATCATCATCATCACGGGCTTCGTCCAGCTTGGCAAGGGTGAGTACGATGTTGATATGGAGGGGGGGGGTGGTGACTTTTTTTAGGTTTGGCTACACTGATGGAAGGAAGTCATTTGTTGGTGTTGAGTCTTCTGTTTTGTCTATACTGGTGTTTATTTGTTTGTTCTTGTTTGCTTCTTAAGGCTGTTGTTGTTACATCTCTCTCTCTCTCTCTCTCCAGTAAGCAGCAATAAACCTGATTTAGTTCAATCTGACAGCTATAGACCTGAGAGAATTTTGTGTGTTTGTCATGGACCCCAGCTGAGTACTCGTGTTGCTAGTGTACAGCCCGCTTCCTGTGTGTGTGTGTGTGTGTACGCAAGTTGGACTCTGCTTCCTGTTTATTGTTTTAGTGTGGGTTAACTAGACAGGTTGTAGTTTAGATAATTAGCAAGTTGTGGGTTAAATGGAAGGGGTTGTAGTTTAGATAATTAGTAAGGTTGTGGGTTATATAATTAGTAAGGTTGTAGGTTAAATAGAAGGGGTTGTAGTTTAGGTAATTGGTAAGGTTGTGGGTTAGATAATTAACAAGGATGTGGGTTGAATATACAGGGTAGAGCCTGTTAACTAGCATTGTTGGCAGTTTCGTCTACACTCAAAGAACACCGATGAATGTAAGGTCTTCTCTGACTGTCCTCCCGGATAATGGAAACCAAACAAGCTCTTTTATTACTAGTAAAATAAATATTTTAAATCAACATACCTCATTAGGATAGATATCTCACTTATCTACTCTGCCTTTCATCTCTGTCCGTTCTCTCACCCCTGTTATCTGATCTCCAAGGTCGATTGTATTACGTATTAGCATCTGTAGGTGAAGGACACGTTTAGTTGACACACCGGAGTTGGATCAGATGCAGTTATCCCAGCGAGGGAGAGAAGGTCGACGGTTAGTATCACTAGTCATTTCCCGCCAGTTATCCATACGCACGGTACGTTACTTTTGACGGGAATCTCAAATTATTATATGCAGATATTTTTTTATTTTTTTATTATTTTTAGTTCATAGTGTTAGAAACTTATTTTATCGGTAATTGGGAGGTTTTTTTTTATTGGTAATAGCCTTAAGGAAATTTCTATCAGTTCCCCCTAAAAGTTATCTCTCCGTGAACGATATTTACGACGGAGAACAACAATGACAACAAATGCGTCATGATAACCTGCAAAAAAGTAAGAATGCTGTACAACAATAATTAATTTAACAAGTATTTGAATGAATGATATTTATTACGGTAAAAACTTTGTGAGAGAGAGAGAGAGAGAGAGAGAGAGAGAGAGAGAGAGAGAGAGAGATCTGTACTAAGTAAACGAAGGAAGGTTAGGAAGCACAAGGTCATGGGAAGAGGAGCGTAATTCCCACCTTCTGAAGCAACTACTAACATCATCTCCCTCAGCGGCCCTCCAACAGTGCATAACGTGTGCAGGTTGGTCACGTATATTAACAGTATAAATAATGAATTGGTAATGAGTGGACAAGCGTGTACTGTAGATTAGGATTGGGTTGTTCTGGTGTGATAAGGAGAGGGGGGTAGGCGATGAGATGCCACCTCACGTGCGGTAGATCTGGACCATCTGCTGCCTCTCCCACCTGAGACAGTATCACCCTCTACACAAGCAGCAGCTGGTGATTGTTAACGACCAACTGGGGGCGTCAAGTTGTGTGTTAGGTCACCAGCCGAGGCCCTTATGTTTGGGGGGGGGGCACTGCACAGGTCATACGCTTCCCGTTCACAGTCTCACCACCCCACAGTGCCAACCTCTTTTTGTCACTTAACCCCATTGCCAACCCCTCTATAGTGCCACCCCCACAACAGGGCAGCCCATCGCCTGCCATCATTGTTGCACTTGTTCAAAGTGCCTCAAATGACTGCATCCCTTTTGATGGTGTGGCAACCGAGTCCAGAGCTGCTTAAGTGTTGTGTGTGACACTCCTAAATAGACAACGCAGCTCATTGGCTAGTAGAGGAGGCTGGAGACTTTTGATTGGTGGAGACCGTTGAGCCTTCTTGTTAGCTTATGATATCAGAACCATTGATTGATAGGAAATAAGTGTTGTATTGGTTGACTCATGTAATTCACAAATCATTGAAATATATTTTAAGTTCAAGAGTCCAGCTGATTGGCTGTGCTTTTGAAGGCCGTTGATTGGCTGATTACATTAGATCCAGATATATTAGATGTGCTGAGAGTGCAGGCAGCGTCCAACCCCTGTATAGTGCCACTCAATCCCTCAGTGCCACCCCCACCCCTCAGTGCCAACCCCTACATAAGTAACTTGAGACGTTCACAATGACAACAGCAATAGAGCTTCCTCATTGGCTGTGATGACACTCACCCTATGGCTATGGGAATGAGGCTTGTTAATTGGTCGAGCGGATGCATTCAGTTGCTTGCTGGAGGGGAAGACTTCGCTGATTGGATGAAAGCCCAGTCCCCCCCCCCCTTTACTCATGGCTGGCTCGGCCTTAATGAGATGGAAACTATCCGCCTCCACGTCAGTCTGTACACTTCAGTCATTGTGTTTGGTAATTATATTTGCATTGCTTACTTGTTTTGTTTTCTTGCGTCTGACGTAAACTTGATGTTAGTGGTCACCCTTGTGCTCTCCCGGTCTTGTTCACTGGAGTAATAATGATACTGCTGATGATAATAATGACTGATAATAATAATGATACTGCTAGCAATAATGATACTGCTAGCAATAATGATACTGCTAATAATAATAACTGCTAATAATAATGATACTGCTAGTAATAATGATGATACTACTAATAATGTGTACAAGCTTCAGAATAATAATAATGGTGATAATAATAATAAGGTATATAAATTTCATAATGATAATAATAATAATAATAATAATAATAATAATAATAATAATAATGATGTATACAAGCTTAATTCCTTGAGTTAACTTTTCCTAAATAACGCGTGACTTTAATCCGTCTCTTGTTTTCAGAAGTTTATAACATTTGTCAGCTGGGGGAGTTATCTCGATCAAGTTAGGTTCTGTAATACTGTAACTGTCTTTTGTGTTACAGGGTGTATCTCAATTAGTGTTTTAACCTACATGTTAATTGTGTCTTGGTTTAACTGTCTGGAAATATATTGTTAAATTGTATATGTTAACTCCTGTGGTTGAAGTTATCTCATGATGTTATTTATATTTTGCAAAATTTGTAAAAAAGAAAAATCGTCCTGGTGAACTTAACGTAAAATATCATGTATTTTATCCTGAAAATTAATAGAAAACAACTATTATTTCTTTCCATACAAACTTAATACATTTATCATAATCATAATTTACAAAAAAATAAAAACCAAAACATTAAAATAAAATAAAAATTCTGACTGCAAACTTTCTGCCTATAAATCTCTCAAACCTTGCACACTTGGTTACTTTTGACGTCGAGTTATTGTTTACAAACTTTGGCTGGTTATTTTGACTGGTGGTCTTCCCAGGGTTATGTTGTCGGAGTAATGCCTGACATATGTACTTGGTGTCAATAATTGGTTGGTGTAATTTATCTCCTCGTGTTGTGTATATTAGATTGACTTGGTTATTATTATTTTTAATTTATTGTTGTTTTTATTACTATTATTAGTAGTAGTATTGTTTTATTATTTTAATTACATTGTTATTATTATTATTATTACATTTTTATGATAAATAAGACACCGTAACAACCATAATTAGGTGAAAATTTAATAACTATAAGTAGACAAATTAAATTAATATAATTTAAATGAAATTGAGAAAGATTATATTATTATTATTATTATTAATTCAAAGAAAACGGGAAAATATCAGGAATGGAAGAAAGAAGGAATCAAGGTATTTATACATGCTTCTTTTTTGTTAAGGGTAACTTTGCTAACTATAGTGATGACGTCACCTAACTACTGCACAGCCGGGTCATGAGTAGTTTAGAAAGAATATTGGACTATAAAGTATTACGACCTCTATAATTACGTCTCTAAAATGGTTGTGGGTTAGTTAGGGTAGTGGTAGACGGGTAGTAGTTGTGGTGGTGATGATGGTGGTTGTTGTGGTGGTTAGGGGTTGTGATGGTTGTTAGAGGTTGTGAATGTTGCTGTAGTGGTTAGTTGTGGTGGTGGTTGTTGCTTTGATGATGATGGTGATAGATAGTTGTAGTGGTAATTGTGGTAGAACGAGAGAGAGAGAGAGTTTGGGTGATAGAAAACAGAGAGGAATATGAACCGAAGAAAGTTCAATAGCAGGAGAAAGAGAGAGAGGGAGAGGGAGGGAGGGAGGAATGGTGGGGGGGGAGTATTTCAACACCTGATAGACAATGATGAGTGGCTGTATTCCGCCCCACTGACTGCTGTTCTCTCTGTGTACTTCTTGCCTGTGGGAGTAGAGGGGATGTGGAGGAGGTATAGGGAGCCAGGGATGCTGTGTTAGGTTAGGTTAGGTCAGGTCAGGTTAGGGATGCTGTGTTTAAAGGGACAGTTTAGTGGTTCATTCACTGTCAGTTGTATGCATACGTACACGCTCTCTAATTCTGTATCACACACCACTGTTCAGCCGTTCTCATTTCCATAACATAACCAGCTTACGCACGCCACATTTGTATACACGTTACACACACATGAACACCTTTCTGTGAGTGTGCGTGTAATGTGTGTGTGTGTGTGTCTGTCAGCAAGGTCACAGTAGTCATGGGCGGGGTGAACGGAGTTAGTTTTAGGTCGTGCAATGAACCATAATGTTAAGTGGTTATCGTGTATGTGTCAGGCAGGGCTTACGGCTGTGTGTCTACGTCAATGTAGGTTATGTAAGGCTCTCACTAGTCTAGACAACTTCCTCCTTTTCTAACCCAAGTGAGGTAAATGAGGGGGGGGGGGGAAGATAAACTCAGCCTCTTTGTTTCCGTAGGCGTATAGGTGGTGAAGCTGTGTGTGTAAGTTGGGTATGTGGGCTGAGTGTAAGAATATGACGAAAGAAACTGCTGTATAGGCCTATTGGACTATACTAGAAATCCCTGTGTATACCCAACCCTTATTTACTTTATATCTACCCAATGATGGTGTTTGGTAACCTGTTCCACTACTCTATTGTTGTACCATTGTTTACCCATTTCCCGCCTAAATCTAAAAGCGTCTAATTTAAAACCATTGTTACGTGTTCGGGCCTGGTTTGATAGTTTAAAGATCCTAACCTAAACCAACCAGACCATAGTTATATAATCTTTTGTTTATGCACGTGTATCATATCGCCCCTCACTGTACGTCTCTCAAGAAGATGCGAATTCAGTTTTCGAAAGAGTAAATTCTTGAAGGTAAATTATATTGACGTGATGAAGCTAATTATGAAGGCCAATTACAAAGCTAAGTATGAGGGCTAATTATAAAAGCTGATTGAGTTAAAGCTACTTATCCGACCATGTTAACTAAAGTCTATAAGTACACCAAGAGTTCAAGAAGCTTTTACCGGAGCTGGTCAGATCTCAGCAGGTCAAGGTAGGAGGAGGCTGTCAGTGGCTAGTCAGGGTGATCGTAAGTGCTTGGTCAGGGCGATGTAACTGGTCATGGGTGGGGAGTAGGTGATGGCTGTGGTGTCTGCATGACTTGAGGGGGGGGGGCTCTCAGGCAGGATGACGAGTTAGTTCTCAGCTGTGCATGGTGATGAGGACAATGGTGCATGATGAATCAGCAGATCTCGAAGGTTATGCAATGATGAATTTTTAGACAATATTCCTGGGGGTTGAGACTGATGTTTTGTGTGTGTGTGTGTGTGTGTGAATCTATCTACAGTATATCTCTATATATCTATCTCAACCAATCTCCCTACCTATCTATCTGTCTTCCTATCAATCAGTTTCTACTTACCTATCAATCTCTCTCACACACTGCAATAACAGGGTGATTTACCAGCTGGGATAGTACGTGTAGGGGTGAAAGCCAGGTTCTTCTGCACACAAAATCTGAATAACCATCGAGGGAGAAGCAAGAGAGAGTGTGCGTGTGTGACCCTGGAGGTTCTTGACCCACCTAGCCAGACACACACACACACACACACACACACACACACTTCCAGACTGTGTTCCTTAAAAAAATACCCCCCCATTGAACTCATCAGTACATCGAAACATGAGCCTCCTCTCCACTGTCTGCGGTTTTCGGTTATCTCTCTCTCTCTCTCTCTCTCTCTCTCAGGTCATTCACATTGGCGTGACTCCTTACTTTCGTCTACAAGCACCGAGCCTCTTTGTTCCCTGCGGCTCCCAACACCGTGGTCAAGTAGTCCGTATATGACCATGGCGGGAGACGCTCCAACATACGCAGATCACTTGGTTTTGTTTTGAAATCATGGCATGAGAGAGGACATTATTTTTATTCCTCTCGGGACATTTACATTCGTGTTATAACTTAAATGGACGAGTAAGGCTCTCTCATCTGTCAGGTTACAACTTTTAATGTATGTATGAATAATTAAGACTCAACCCGCGCCCCAGAAAGACCATTTGTTTACGTTGGCGGAGAACAAATGGGCGTAGTGTTGCGCAAGGGCTTCGTCTTCCCGCCAGTCACGCACATGTTGCTGCCAGGAAGGATAACATGTTATGTGAATTGTCTGAACTTTAAAACCAGTAACAGTGAAGAACAAAACGTGTTCCTATTATTGAATTAATAACACTTAGCCAATAACAAGTTAGAGAAGAACTGATTTTAGATTGGTGTAAAGTCATCACGCGCCCGTAACTCCAGACAACCACTGTTTTCGATTATGTCTCCGCACGTCTTTCCTATATTACGTTTTACAAGCTTGGTAGAATTGACAAATATTTAAATTAAAACTATATTGGTATGTGTGAGTGTTTTAGTTGTGGCCTTGCTGTCACTCGGGATTTAATTCATTACTGTGGTGTTTCTGTATAACATATCCTTTACTTCTTTACTGTAATACCATTTAAATACATTATTTTTTATATATTTGGAACATCACATTTTAATTTAAACATTGAATAATTGATAATTTATAGTTGTTTTTTTATTTCCAGTCACGTTCAAAGTTCGGTTAAAAATGTGTACGTCAGGGCAGGGCAGGGCAGGTTAGTTTATCAGGCACAACAAAGTCATCCTGTACCTGTAGTATAAAAATAATACAGACCAGAGGACACCAAAGGTCTTTGTCAGGACTCAGCGGTCAGGCTATTGTGTATTGGGTATTTTAAGTACATTGTCTGGAGCTTTACCGTCTTCTTCTTCTTCTTCTTCTTCTTCTTCTTCTTTTGTTGACTTAGGTTCGATTAATTTGTTATGTTATGTTTGATATGGTTAAGTTGGATTAGCTTATGACCATTGTGGTAGTAAATTAACTTTGGTTAGGTTAGGTTGACATAGGTTACGTTAACATTGATGGTATGGTATATTGGGCTCAGATGTTATCACCCTCACACGGCACAGATTTAGCTCGCCAACGGCACCTCCTACACCCTCCCACCCCCCACTGCTACCACCTGTTGAGTGACCTGCATTCCTTCCCCTACCTCACCTTCCCTTCCTTACCTTCCCCCTCCACCCCTCCCCTCTCCACCCCCCTCCCGTAATGTGTTCTGACAAGTTCCCACATAGCCTAACTCTGCTCCTAATCACCGGTCGTTAGTTGGCAGGTGTGTGTTTTTGATGGAAATTACGAGTTGTTGTCACCAGTCGTTGATGTTGTCATGCCAACACTGGAAGATTTTATGTTCATCTTAGGTAAGGTTAGGTCAGTGCGCGGGTAGGTTAGGTTAGTTCAAGGTTACGTTACGTTAGGTTAGTTCAAGGTTACGTTACGTTAGGTTAGTTCAAGGTTACGTTACGTTAGGTTAGTTCAAGGTTACGTTACGTTAGGTTAGTTCAAGGTTACGTTACGTTAGGTTAGTTCAAGGTTACGTTACGTTAGGTTAGTTCACGGTTACGTTAGGTTAGTTCACGGTTACGTTAGGTTAGTTCAAGGTTACGTTACGTTAGGTTAGTTCAAGGTTAGGTTATGTTAGTTTAGGTTAGTACACGGCTAGGCAGGGGAGAGGGTGCGACCAGTCTGCCAAATTTATGGTAAGGGCGGGACCTGGAATAGTAATTTTTACAACTTCGAGCAAGTGGGTGATGTGGTTAGGGACTAGGGAGGTGGTCTGGAGGGGGGTGGTGAGGGAGAGTTATTTAACAAACCCTTAACAGTGGACGTATTCTCGTTGGGGTTGTTCACACTGGCTGGCGTTCTCTGAAGTTGGGAATCTCTCGAGGTCTGGGAATTCACTTCATGTGGGAGTGTTTTGTGTTGAGCCTCATCGATCTGTGTCTCTCTCGATGGAACTAGGAGTTGTGTTCTGGGAATAATCGATACTTGGAGATGGATGGTTGGATGGATGTAATGCAGAACACACACGCGCACGCACACACACACGCACACACACACGCACACACACACACACACACACACACACACACAGAACTAGTCATCAACCTCTCATCCATCCACTTACTACCCATCACACTGAAAATATGATGTTTCTCTCTCCTCACCTCTAATTAATCCTAGTTCACCTTGTTACATTGCCAGTTATGCCTGTTACGTAATTATAAAGTTATGGATCTTCCTCAAGCTTCACATTTCAGACGTAACAGACGACGTAAATAGACGAGAATCTGGAAAATTGGCTTGAAATCTGTTTGAGAACAGGATAGTGGCGTCCTGGGCAATGTATTCTGTCCCTAAATGGGTAAATTGGTGTATGGGGGGTAAGGAGGGAGGAGTAACAGTAGAGGAGGAGGACTAGTGATGGGTAGAAAGAACGAATGAAGGAGTAGAGGGAAGGATAGCTGAAGATGGGTGTAGGAGGGGAATGAAGGAAGAAGGAGGCGTCAAATTAAACAGGGCTGTGTAGTTGTCAGTCGAGGTGTTATTTGTCCGGGGGGGGGGCTACTAACAATGACACTAAAGAATGCAATAGAGTAAAATGATAATGGGTTGAGAAGGAAAACACACACACACACACACACATACACACACACACACACACACACACACACACACACTAAGGAACATCGTGTGTGATACCAAAACCAACTAGGAGAGCCACCTCCTCTCCCCCTAATTTATTTATTTATTTATTTGTGTACAGTATAGCCCCACACCTCGTCAGACAATAAGTTTAAGATAATTTCATCATTGTGTGTGTGTGTGTGTGTGAGAGTTTTAAAGGGCTGTGTTATATGAGTAGTCAAAGTGTATGAGACGGGAATAATTCTTCTTTCTGGTTGTTCTTCCTCTTCTCTTCTATTTTTTCCTTTTTCGTCCCTTTAATTTCTTCTTCGTCGTCTTCTTGTTTTCCTTCTGTTTTTTATTCTTCTTCCCTTTCTTCTCCAAATTCTCCTCTTCTTCCTCCTTATTTTTTTCATTTTTCCTTCCTCCTCCTCCTTACCGCAAAAAAAAAAAACATTGACACTGCTGACAGAACACTGGAGTCTGGAGAACGTTCGCCTGACGAGTCTTCCTTGCCGCTGGGGGGGACCTGCCTGACACTAATTACTGGTGTTGGTGGTGACTTATTGGGTACAGGACTCGGTGTAGATACAAGGAGTACAGCAAGGTGAGGGACACACACACACACACACACACACACACACACACACACACACACACACACACACACACACACACACACACCCTCTGGCACTGAAGGCAGGAGGAGGGGGGGGGGTTAATCATAACTTTTGGCAATTAGAAAGTGTTAACAAGGTGGCAGTGAGGAGGCTGTCTTGTCCAGCACCATCAATTTACATCATTCATACATACATACATACATACATACATATTCATACATAAAACATACTGTACACATACGCACATATACAAACGTACGTACACTGGCTTTCCAAAAAATATAATCTCTTACCCACACCTGACTGATGCTGACTTTACTAAATAAGGGAGATGCTATTAGTTTTTTACACTCACTAGTGATACCACATCCAACACAGCGCCGCCAGCAGTGTTACCAACTCAGGCACAGTTTCACCAACACACCCATAAAGTGTTTCATTTATTATTTGTATTTTGGGATCATTACGATTACGCCCCCCCCCCCCTCCCCTCCCCTCAGGTTATTTCACCTGATGATTAAACGCCCTAATGCTAACCTAACCTAACCTTACCAAACCTAATCTAACCTAAATCATCATATGTCAGCTATTTTTCTTCACTGACAGACAGACAAACAGACAGACAGATTATATCCCCCTTGAATCTGTTTTTCACCGTTTAAGGGGGTAGAGAGTAGGTGGGGGGTGGGAGTCTGGGGTATAAGAAACATTAAGAGACATCAAGGGATTCAATCTGCCGGCGGTTGTGTGGGGTACAAGAGCTTCCGGTATGTGAGGAACTTGGCACACAGTGAGGAGCTGCTTCATATAATGGTGCCCTGAGACAGTCCCATTGGAGGAGGAACCACCCAGGCTGTCTCACTCCTGCCACCAGACTAATAATTTCTGGTTATGTTATGTTATGTTAGATAAGCTTGTGTTAGGCTAGGATACGAGTTTATTTGCTATTGGACAAAAAAAAACTTAAAATTTTCTATTGGACAAAAGTACCTCCATAAAATTTTCTATTGGACTAAAATACCTCCAAAAAAATTTCTATTGGACAAAAATACCTCCAGGAAATTTCATATTGGGTTAGGGTGATTAGATTAAGTCAAGCTGTTCTTCGGGTGGTTAATCTTCAGGTAAAATCAGTTTGGGCTGAGGAGGAAAAAAATAAATCATCAGGTGACCTCGTTCATCTTTATTACATCACCAAGACGAGGAAGTTGGATGAGGTACTGGAGGCCTTGTGAGGTAGAGAGAGTGTCTGATAAGTATCGCCTCCCATCAAGTAGCGATGGCGGGCAGCACGTGTTGGCCCCCAGCCCTTGAAACCCCCTCCCTCTCCCCGTCTAGATCCTCCCTCCCTTCCCGTCTGGACCCTCCTCCCCCCGTCTGAACCCTCCTTCCTCCGTCTAAACCCTCCTCCCCTGTCTAGGTACCTCCCTCCCCCCTATAGGCCCGCCACCTCGCTCACCCAACCCACTTTTTTTCCCTTCCCCCACATCCAGGCGCGCACACACACACACACACACACACACACACACACACACACACACACACACACCAGAAAGCATCAGATTCTCCTTAATATTTCGTACGTTTAATTTTTTTTTTTTACCTCAGCTAGATTCTATTTCACATAATGTATTTGTAGCTACTGTAGTCTTGGTGTTGTTTTGACGTCATATTGGTTTTTCGTCGTTGGTCTGTCGTTCTGGTTGCTTCAGTGATCCAGATGATGACCTTCCTATAGTTATTAGTTTAAGGGAAAGTAAACATATAGATCTGGGAATACAAACACAGGGATAGGGAGATCGTGTTGTGCCAGCCATTATATAAAACATCTATAGCACTCATAAACAAAGGTTAATCTGGAGCTAAGGATTATATGGTGTATCTGGTAATGGATGTACTTACAGGAGTGTATTGAAACCCAAGGATGGTGATTGAACATTTTGAACCTAAGTTGGGGTCGGGTTCACACTTTCGGACGTTTGAACAACCACCAGATTCATACGTGGTATATCTGTTCACAGTTCAAAAGACGTGAATTATTCTCCTCCTGTGAGACCCAACGACACTTATTATAAGAGAAAACATTATTGGTAAAAAAATGCAAGTCTTTAACCCTTTGAGGACGATCTTACTAAAGGGTTAAGATATCGTACTCAGGGGTTAAGATATCGTACTGAGGGGGCTAAGATATCGTACTCAGGGGGTTAAGATATCGTACTCAGGGGTTAGGATGTTGTACTCAGGGGGCTAAGATATCGTACTAAGGGGGCTAAGATATCGTACTAAGGGGGCTAAGATATCGTACTCAGGGGGTTACGATATCGTACTCAGGGGTTAAGATGTTGTACTCAGGGGGCTAAGATATCGTACTCAGGAGGCTAAGATATCGTACTCAAGGGGTTAAATCAAGGACTAATCACTTGAACTATATAAACAATACAGAATTTTGGAACGATTTTTTTTTATAGAGAGAGAGAGAGAGAGACTCACTCACTCGTCTTCTAAAAATACAAATTAAAGTTAAGAAAAATGCAAATGGGCGGGAGAATTGTTTCCCTAATGAAACCTGGCATGCAACGTCATTTAAAAACCCAAACTGAATTAAAAGATGAGGGTGTGTGTGTGTGTGTGTGTGTGTGGTCGCTTCGGTCATCCATCATGTACCGTGCACACATCCTGTCGTCTCATGGTTATCATTCGAGTATTTTCCCTGGTGCGTGTGTGTATGTGGTGCAAAAAGTTTTACCCAGAGCGAACAGGTAAAGTATAGGTTTCACGGGTATGTAGTACAAGCGTGTTGAACAAGCTGGGACGTAGTGTGTGTGTGTGTGTGTGTGTGTGTGTGTGTGTGTGTGTGTTTTAAGACGGTCACGATGTGGTGATAATGCAGCTCGGGTTCACTACACTGCCCCAACACACGCACCCGTCACCCCCTCCACCAATCACAGCTCTCCTTTCCACGGATGTTTCTCCCCATTGGGTCCCCAACCCCTTCATTACACGCATCTCCACCAATCAGGCAAGATGTTCTCTCACCAATCCGAGATCTTATGCCTGTCTCTCAGCCAATTAGAAATGAGTTTGTTAAGGCGTGCAATCTGTTTCTCGTTTTACCTGACAGGGTTGAATGAGTCGTCTACCAGAGCAGCATTATGTAGATCTTTGTGCCTTTTGTAGAAGAGGTTGGGTGTGGTAGAGGGAGGTAGGGGAGGGGGTTGAGGGAGGTGGGGGTGTGGTAGAGGGAGGTGGGGGAGGGATGGATGGAAGTGGGGGAGGAGTAGTGGGAGATGGGGGAGGGGTAGAGGAAGTTGAGGAAGTTGGGGGAGTGGTAGAGGGAGTCGGGGAGTAGTAGATGAAGATGGAGGAGGAGTAGATGAAGATGGAGGAGGGGGTGAAGGTAGACTAACTCACTCAGGCACAGAAGGAAGTTTACTGTATACCTTCAAGTCTAATGAAATCTAGTTTACCTTGATCTAACTGTCTGGCTGGAGGTCCGGATTCACTAAGCTTCGTACGGTAAACATTCCTCGTAAGTGAAGATCCTGAATTAAGCTAAAACACGAAACTAACATCCAATATGGCGTCAGAAATACACCAAGACTCTACCTGAACTAGATGATACGTTCCCTATAGCATGAGGTAGCGACAAAATACACACAAGCAGTCTGTATGTATGTATGTATGTATGTATGTATGTATGTATGTATGTATGTATGTATGTCCGGTATTTGGACCCAACAGCCTTGTAACCATAAAACTTCCTGGCGAGGTGAAATCTGTACCGTTAACAGGGCTAGTAAGCAACAGGGGTCCCGTTTATCCACCTTCTGGAATTAAAAACAAAAAAAATCTGAAACTTGAACTTGAAGTAGTGTGTGTGTGTGTGTGTGTGTGTGTTTGTGTGTGTGTGTGTGAGAGAGGAATTTTGTCAGGAGTTTGCTGTGCCTTAAAGGTCTTGTCTAGGTGGTACTTTGTGAAGGCGGAAAGTGATGCTGGTGGTTAAGACAGGTCCATTAAGACTCGGCTTACGTTAGTAGGTGGTGGTGGGTGGGTAGTGGGGATGGTGGTGGCGACAGGTGACTCTTGCAAACCCCCCCACCTCGCTGATTCACTGACAGGAAACCCCACATGACCGCCACCCCTTAAGAAGTCAGCTCCTGGGGTCAGCAAGATTCCACCAGAGGTCAGTCTGAGGTCAGCGGGGGAGGGGGTCAGCTTGAGAAGGTCACACATTAGGCCGCAGTAACTGGAGATGACTAACGCCAATCTCTGACTCGTCTGAACCATATTGTGTACACGAGACTTGGCCTTGGTTGTGTACACGAGACTTGACCTTGGTTGTGTACACGAGACTTGGCTTTGGTTGTGTACACGAGACTTGGCCTTGGTTGTGTACACGAGACTTGGCCTTGGTTATGTACACGAGACTTGGCCTTGGTTGTGTACACGAGACTTGGCCTTGGTTGTGTACACGAGACTTGGCCTTGGTTGTGTATACGAGACTTGGCCTTGGTTGTGTACACGAGACTTGGCCTTGGTTGTGTACACTTGGCCTTGGTTAGGACTTGGCCTTGTTTTGTACACGAGACTTGGCCTTGGTTGTGTACGAGACTTGCCTTGGTTGTGTACACGAGACTTGACCTTGGTTGTGTACACGAGACTTGACCTTGGTTGTGTACACGAGACTTGGCCTTGGTTGTGTACACGAGACTTGGCCTTGGTTGTGTACACGAGACTTGGCCTTGGTTATGTACACGAGACTTGACCTTGGTTGTGTACACGAGACTTGGCCTTGGTTGTGTACACGAGACTTGGCCTTGGTTATGTACACGAGACTTGGCCTTGGTTGTGTACACGAGACTTGGCCTTGGTTGTGTACACGAGACTTGACCTTGGTTGTGTACACGAGACTTGGCCTTGGTTGTGTACACGAGACTTGGCCTTGGTTGTGTACACGAGACTTGACCTTGGCTACCGGTGCCCCCTTCACGGACGAACCTGATCCTGGCCACACTGTTATGTAAACTTTGCCTCGACTTGCAATAAACTGAAGTCTGGCGTCACTGAGGACATCTTGAGGAAGGATAGAAAGGGTCGCTTAATCTTCCTTTCTTCCTTCTCCTTGATCTCTTTCATCCTCCTCCTCCTCCTTGATTTCCTTCCTCCTCCTCCTTGATCATCTTCTTCCTCCTTGATCTCCTTCATCCTCCTCCTCCAACTCCAACTCGTCGTCAAACTGGTTCTTCTCCTCCCTCCTTTTGGTGGGGTGGGAGTTATCGTGAAGTGTTGTGTCGGAGGCTGAAACCAATAGCGGCTCCTCTTCAGTATTCATCCAATATATATCTGTTCTCTCTCTCTCTCTCTCTCTCTCTCGTCAATAGAGTTGTAGAAAATGTTACTTTGATCTGTTTTAACAAGTCGCCATATGAGATTTGATACAACCTGTGTTTGTTTTGAGGTTTGTGTCACTTATGCCTTGTGTGTGTGTGTGTGTGTTGAGGCGACCTAAAATGTGACCTTATATGACCTAACATGACCTCTCTCTCTCTCTCTCTCTCCTACAGGTGAGACTCAGTACTTCACCTTCGAGAACACGGAACCTGACGTCACTAAGATCGCTCTCTCCTTCTACTCCGGCCTCTTCGCGTACAACGGATGGTGAGTGTTGTCCTGCTACTGTGTGTGTGCTTGTCGCGGGGGTGCTTTAGTGTTTAATTGTAACTATTTTTAGTACTATTACTACTACTAATAATAGTTGGTGTAATTGTAGTAATGGTGGTAGTGTATTTATATTCGTTATTTATTTTTGGGGGGCCGTTATTATTTATGAATGTTATTATTATCTCGTTATCTCGTTTTTTATCTCCTCCCCCCTTCCCTCTTTCTCCTCTTCTCTCTTATCCCCTAACTTCATTTTCCCTCCCCTCCCTACACCACATCCCCGGGTCAACAGCCAATATCTGGGGGTGAATGTGAGTATTTTTAGGCAGCTGAGGATCGGTTTCCAGCCATGGCTCACAAAAGACGCCATCGTCCATCCCGGCCAGAGTATTCCTCAAGGCTTCGTGCGTTTTCCCCTTCACTGGCGACGTGAACTCCAGCGAGACCTTGACTCCCGTGAAGTTAAACTCGAAATAAACTATTGTAATGTTGTTGAATTTACACGTAAAGTCTTTGTAAATAACTAGATGAGGTTTTGATTTATGTTTAGGTAATGGGAGAGTGTTTTTGAGGAGCGAATTGTGGAAAATGTGGACCTTTAGCGGGCCGTCGTTGTTGTTGCCGCAGCCTCTCACTCTCCAGTTATCACCACCCACTCACGGCTGGCTGATGGCAACACTTTTTTGTATTATTGTTTTTTCTTTTTTCTTTTTATTATTATTATTATTATTATTTATCATCATCATCATCATCATCACCACCACCATCATCGTGTCTCCCCAGGACGTAGAATGGAAAGTCGCTTGCCACTTTTTTCCCGTCTATAAATAACAGATAGTAATCTCTGTTATGGCGCGGAAGGTAGTACAAGTACATACAGGTCGTGGCAGAAAATCATTGGAACTGTTTATGTAATGGATGTTCTTTTAAAGGGTAGACATTGTTAAAAGATCATGTTGTTATTGATGTCGGTGTTAAATTTTCCAGGAGGAATTAGATATGAAATATGTAAGATATCAACTGGAAACTAGAACACACACACACACACACACACACACACACACACACACACGTACGGTTAAGCACGAACAAGGCCTCTGGTTAGGACAAAGTTTTAACAGTGAGAGGAAAAAAGTGAGCTGCCAGAGTGAATGAAAACAGGTCGAGGTGTTGCTTGTGCCAAGTGGGTCAACCCTCCTTCCTTCTCTTCCTCCTGCCTTTACTGCTTTCCTCCTTTCCCTCACTGTCCTTCCTCCCTCCCTCCCTTCTCCCTACTGTCCTCCCTCCCTCCTCTCCCTCTACTGTCCTTCCTCCCTCCCTCTCCCTCTACTGTCCTTCCTCCCTCCCTCTCCCTCTACTGTCCTTCCTCCTCCCTCTCCCCTACTGTCCTTCCTCCTCCCTCTCCCCCTACTGTCCTTCCTCCCTCTCCCCCTACTGTCCTTCCTCCCTCCCCTCCCCCTACTGTCCTTCCTCCCTTCCCCTACTGTCCTTCCTCCTTCCCCTCCTGTCCTTCCCTCCCTCCCCTGTCCTTCCTCCCTCCCCCTACTGTCCTTCCTCCCTCTCTCTTGTCCTTACTGCCTTCCTGCCTTCCCTTACTACCTCTTCCCCTCCCTCCTTCCCTCCCCAATCATCTACCCTCCCTCTCCTTCCCTACAACAACAACACAACTGGCCTTGTTTTGGTGTCAGGAGACCAGCAACTAGCCCGAGGTCACTTACTGAATTAGTCGGACAAAATTGAAAACAGCAATGTGTAACTGGGGGAGTGAATTTGTTGTTATTGTTGTTTTTTATTAAAGTTTATTTTACTATTATTATTATTATTGTTAATTTTTGTTGATATTTTTGCCATTATTATTGTTTTTTGTTTTGTTTTTTTACACCCATTAATATAGTTTTTTGTTTAAGCAATTTTATTTTTTGTTTATATTTTTTGTTAATTTTGATTATAAGACAGTCAGTTTTTTTCTTTATGATGTGGGACCCTCACACTCCTCTTCACAAATAGTAATGCTGATAATAATAATAATAACGACAACAACAACGACAATAGTTTTGATGAAGTTAAATTAAGGATGAAAATACGAACAACAATAACTACTACTACTACAATAATAATAAAGATAATATGAATAATAAACGTATACAGATCACTAAATATAAAATAGAGATAAACAGACAGACAGGGGCAACAGAGTAAAGCCCCACCCCACCTTACCCTGCCCTACCCCACCTTACCCCACCCCGCCCTACCCCACCCCGCCCTACCCCACCTTACCCCACCCCGCCCTACCCACCTTACCCCCCACCGCCCTACCCCACCCCGCCCTACCCCACCCCACCCCGTCCCTTAATTAGTGTATTGAAGACAAGTGTGTGTGATGGAGCGTCTGAGCCGAGCCAACACCTGGGGACGCCAGGGTCCAGGTGTTGCGTGTGTTTTGTTCCTGGGACACCTGTCTGGGGGAGGGGGCAGAATGAGGAGGGCAGGTGAGGAGGGACAGGTGATGGTGAGAGGAGGGCAGGTGATGCGTTAGAGGAGGGCAGGTGATGCGTGAGAGGAGGGGGCAGGAGATGGGTGAAAGGAAAGGGGGGGGGGAGATGAGGAAATGGGAGATTGGAAGATGATGAGGGAGGAGAGAGAAATGGAGAAGTAGAAGAGAATATGATGGAGAGAGAGAAAGAGATGAACAGTAAAGTGAGCGAAATAAACATGATGAGAGAAACATAGATAAAGATGAGGAAATGGAGAAAAATGTTAGAAATGAGGAGAGAGAAAGAAAGATAAGAAATGGTAAAAAAAATGGGGGAAATGAGAGAGAGAAGAGGGAGTTGCTGCGATTCATTATTTTACAGTTGACTTATGTACTTAAAGATGGCGGCTGTCTCTCACTATGACTCTACTATGACCACAATTTAAGGTCTTTATCAACACTCGTGGTATAGATTTCTGTGAGCGCCAGTCTCCAGGGGCCTTGTGAGCGCCAGTCTCCAGGAACAGTGAGCCCCAGCTTCATGGAGACTTAGGAGACGTCCAGGACCTTGTGTAATGCACCGTGGAGACCAAAGGTGATACTGACCTGATGGAGACAGACTGGTCTCATAGGAAGAGGTCTCAGGTCAAATGGATCCCAGTCCTAATAGACCCTAACCTAATAGACCCCAACTTAACCTACACTGATTATTATGAAGGATTCCATTAATAATGAGACCGATTCTTAGAGGGCTTAGTGAGGTTAGGTCTGGGGTCTAGTAGGTCTGGGGTCTGGTAGGTCTGGGGTCTGGTAGGTCTGGGGTCTGGTAGGACTGGGGTCTGGTAGGACTGGGGTCTGGTAGGACTGGGGTCTAGTAGGACTGGGGTCTGGTAGGCTGAGGGTGAACTATGGTGTGAAGCCCTTTATCACATATAACTAAGACACTTGGGAAAATTTATAAATGATAGATAAATCGAAGAATAGATGTTTGAAATTTATTTTATTTATTTATTTATTTACTAACTTACGGGCATTATCCCACCCGGGCACAGGTCACTGACCCACATCGGGGCCTGGGGGATATAATAATAATAATAATAAATGAAAAAAACAAAAGTGATAAACAATATATGTACAGTATGTTATGTTGTTAATAGTAAGAGAAACAATTGAGACCCTGCAATTGTGTGTAAATGAGGCAGAAAGTCAGATCAGCAACCTGGGACTTGGTCACAATTTTCGTGATGCCATATGGCAGCAGGGTCTACCATAGACAACACATTATGCTTCTAGTATCTTCCCAGAATAAATGATGTGAAAAATAAGAATGAACGAAGCAAAAAATAAAGGAAAATGAAAGAAACGAAAAAGAAAGAATGAAAGAAGCTAACAAATAATAAAAGCTGCTAATAGAGTCCTCTGATATGCTTAAAAATCCTATCTCTGTAAACAACTCTCCCTGAAGTGAACGAAGTACCAGGAGTGCGTCACAGGACCACACACACACATTGTTATCTTCATCTAGCTTCTGTCTTGTGAAATGAAAACTATTACCATGAAAGGTTGTCGGGAGACGGCTGTGAATTAATGTGCCAGGTTGCCAGGTGGATTTAAATCTTGCTGGCCAGACTTGAGTAAACAAATCAAACAGATATATTCAGTGGCGTAGGGATCCCGTGACGTGTATGCCTTGGGTATATGTAAACGGTGAATTACGATCATTATACACTTTTTGTCCTCGGATCATTTATACATATAAGGCCTGGGTAGATTATTATACACCCTTTGTCCTCAGTAGATAATTATAGACTAGTCCTCGGTAGGTTATTATACACCCTTTGTCCTCAGTAGATTATTATACACTAGTCCTCAGTCGTTCATTATACACCTTTTGTCCTCAGTATATCATTATACACCTTAAGACCCTCAACCCCCACACGGTAGCTGATAAAAACGTGTAAAAATATTTGTTTATCAGCTGTACATCAACAACATGTGATAAATAAGAGCCTTTTATGAGTGTTGGAGGTGGCATGTACCTCCCTGTGTCCCTGTCTCACCTCAGAGCTACAGGAGGAAGAAGAGGAGGAGAGGGAGTTGAAGGAGGGGGAAGAGAAGGAGCTGAAGGAGAAGGAGGGGGAAGAGAAGGAGCTGAAGGAGAAGGAGGGGGAAGAGAAGGAGCTGAAGGAGAAGGAGGAAGAGAAGGAGCTGAAGGAGGGAGGGAAGAGAAGAACTGAAGGAGAAGGAGGGGGAAGGGGAGCTGAAGGAGGGAGGAAGAGGGCTGGCAGAAGGGAGAAGGAGGGGAAGAGAAGGGCTGAGAAGGGAGGAGGGGGGAAGAGAGAAGAACTGAAGGAGAAGGAGGGGAAGGAGGGAGCTGAAGGGAGGAGAAGGAGGGAGCTGAAGGAGGAGGGGGAGAGAAGAGGGCTGAAGGAGGAGGGGGAAGAGAAGAACTGAAGGGGAGAGGAGGGAAGAGAGGGGCTGAAGAAGGAGGCTGAAGGAGGAGGGGGAAGAGAAGGAGCTGAAGGAGGAGGGGAGAGAAGGAGCTGAAGGAGGGGAAGAGAAGAACTGAAGGAAGGAGGGGAAGAGAGGAGCTACGAAGGAGAAGGAGCTGAAAGGGGAAATTATGAATTCAACCCTGAAGCTTTGAAATCCACCCAGGTCCCAATAAGCAGAGGGATCGAACATCAAATTATTGCTCCCCCAACACGATTATGGGGGGGGGGGATAGGAGTGAGTGAGGGAAGGGACTGGGAGGAGTGGGTGAGAGAAGGGGATTCGATATGAGAAGGAGGAGGAAGGGTTAGAGAAGGAATGGGCCGGGTGACTGGGTGAAATGAGAGGAATAGAGGAAGAAAATAAGCAAAAGAAAAGAAAAATCGAACGAAAGAGGGAGAAATGGAAAGCAAAAAAGGGAGAGAGAAAAAGGGAAATTGAAAGCCAAAGAGAGAGAGAGAGAGAAGGGAGAGGACAACCGGGTTACAATCACCAGAGATTCTGAGAAAGACCAAGTAATCTCTGGAGCAGACACTGTGATCACCGCCCTACAGGACACACACACACACACACACACACACTGGTGGACTCGTAACATATCACTACCAACCCAAACGGAAATCAGCTCAGATGTTGATGTAGTATTGATAACTATTCCTGCATCAAACGGAATTCAGCAACAGGTTAGTCTAATACCTGAGAGGAACCAGTGGACGTGTGTTATGGATGTGAGTATTGAGACGACCAGATGTCATCATTAGCTCTCCCTGGCCTTCCCTCAGCCCCCTATGACAGCTAGGTAATCTACTCCAACATGTCCACAGTGGCGTGTAATATCCATGTCCCTTAGTTTTGAAGGGTCGTTTATCGTATGTTATCCTTGGGTTATATTAGGATCAAAATGTGTAATCCAGCAATAGACGTTTAAAAGAAAAAGAGCTATTTTTATTTTAAGATTTCTGCTGGTTTTTTTTATTTTTTTATTTTTATTTTTTTTTTTTTAGTCAAGAGGTTGTGTAAATACAGAAGGCGATAGTATTAAGTCCTATTTGCACCTTATCGTCCTGGAATGGTGGTTTAGAGGTCAGTGGTCACGTCTGTTTTGATCAAGTATATACCCTGTTGCTCGCCCCTCCTGTTACCACCTTGCTGAGTCCTAAAATCGACAGGACTTGACGATGGGCTGATGGAACTGTCGTGCACTTTGTGTGTGTGTGTGTGTGTGTGTGTGTGTGTGTGTGTGTGTGTGTGTGTGTGTGTGTGTGTGTGTGTGTGTGTGTGTGTGTGTGTGTGTGTGTGTGTGTGTGTGTGTGTATGTGTGTGTGTGTGTGTGTGTGTGTGTGTGTGTGTGTGTGTGTGTGTGTGTGTGTGTGTGTGTGTGTGAAATATCTTACTCCTTCTCTTTAAGGTTTCATATGTAATGGTTTAGTCGTATCATAGCCCGGTTAAATACTTGTTTGTTGCTGGAGGAGGAGGAGTGGGAGGGGGTTGGAGGGAGAAGAGGGGGAGGGGGTTGGAGGGAGGAAGGGGTAAATTTCTGGTGTAGGAATTATGAGACTTCGTTAGAGAGGATTGCTAGTGGAGCCTTAAAGAGCTGTTAATGAACACTTCACCTGGATGTAATTACCGCTAATTATGTGTACCTCATGCTGGTGTCCTGTGGATAAGATGGTGGTGCCGGGGAATTAGCCAGTGCGAGTGTCACTTCCTACCCTCTCCTGACTGGGTAGTGGCATGAAAGTACTACTAACAAACACGAGCGCTACTTCCCACCCTTCCCCTATTTGTGGGTAGTGGCGTTAAGGTACTAGTAACACTCTCCCTACCTCAAGGCCCCCCCTCAAACGCCCCCCCTTTTTTAAACCCCCACCTCCTTCCACTTGCCTGTCTTCAGTGATGTGTGAACGCTTCCTCCTATAGCTAAGGCCTCCACTATACTGCAGATCCTCTCAGAGTAAATAACATTGGCGATAAGCTTGGGGGGGACTTCAAGCTGGGTAAAGGGGTGTTTTTCCTCCTGTGAGTCTGATTATGTTGCTTGTGGTACTTTTCCTCCCTCTCTTTTTTTTACTCCATCCTTTCTTTCCTCCTCCTACCTCCTTTCTTTCCTTCCTTAATTCCTTCATTCCTTCTCACTTCCTTTTCCCCTTTCCTTCCCTCGCCCATCCCTCCACCTCCCTCACTTCCCCCCATCTCTCCGTCCCTCCCCTCTCTCCCTTCCCCCTCTCCCTTCCCCTCTCTCCATCCCCCTCTCTCCCTCCCCTCCTCCTCCCCCTCTCTCCCTCCCCTCTCTCCCTCCCCTCTCTCTCCCCTCTTTCCCTCCCCTCCACTCTCCCCCCCTCCCCTCTCCCCCTCCCTCACCTCCCTCCCCTCCCCCCTCCCTCACCTCCTCCCCTCCCCTCTCTCCCCACCTCCCCTCCCCCCCCCCCCCTCCTCACCTCCCCTCCCCCACCTCCCCCCCTCTCTCCCCTCTCCCACCTCTCTCCCTCCCTCCCCCACCTCCCGCCTCCCCACCTCCCCTCCCTCCCCTCCCCCCCTCTCTCCCCTCTCCCTCCCTCTCCTCCCTCTCCCTCCTCACCTCTCTCCCTCCTCCCCTCCCTCCCTCCCCTCCCTCACCTTTCCCTCCCCCCTCCCTCCCTCCTCCCTCCCTCCCTCCCTCCCTCCCTCCCTCCCTCCTCCCTCCCTCCCTCCCTCCCCTCCCTCCCTCCCCTCCCTCCCTCCCTCCCTCCCTCCCTCCTCCCTCCCTCCCCTCCCCCTCCCTCCCTCCCTCCCTCCTCTCCCCTCCCTCCCCTCCCTCCCCTCCCCTCCCTCCCCTCCCCTCCCTCCTCACCTCTCCTCCTCCCTCCCCTCCCCCTCCTCCTCCTCCCTCCCTCCCTCCCTCTGTCTCCATTACACGACTGTTCTCTCAGTAATGTCAGGTTGCTGGTTTCTCCATCGATCTCTGTCGTCAACCCTCACACTCTCCCTCCTCTCTTACCTGCCACATGTGGATAGTGGATGTGGATTTTCAAAGATGGATAGTGGTGGTGGGTTGTAGAGATGGATAGTCGAGGAGCTTTATAGAGATGGATTGTCTAAGATGGATAGTGGAGGTGGGTTGACATGGAGGATAGTAAGAGTGGATAGTCGAGGTGGATTAAAATGGAAGACAGTAAGAGTGGATAGGGGAGGTGGATGACCCTGAGATGACTGGGGTTATACAGAGACCACAACTTCAATGGTGTAATGAGTCGGTGTAGTGTGGCAGTGGTCGTGGGAAAGAGAAGTCTGACCCCTTCCCTCTCCCCTTCCCTCTCCCTCTTCCCTTCCCTTCCTCCCTTCCCTCTCGCTCCCTCCCTTCCCTCTCCCTCTTCCCTTCCTCCCCTCTCTCCTCCCTTCCCCCTTTCTCTTCACCTTCCTTTCTTCATTTCCTCCCCTCTTCCCACCACCAGTGCACCTCGTCTTCGTTGTGTGTGTGTGTGCGTGTGTGTGTGTGTGTGTGTGTGTACGTGTGTGTGTACGTGTGTGTGTACGTGTGTGTGTACGTAACTTTAATACTCTCAGTAGATATCTTACCACCTTGGGTTCGGCGAGATTGAGTTATGACATCATTATTATCATCATCTTCCTCATCATCATCTTTATCAAGTCTTTCATATTGTCACGAAGACTAGCCAGAGAAACAAAGGACATCTCGAAGCCTTAGGTGTTTCATTGTCTCTATAGGCTGTGTTCGAAGCTTCACTCTCGGGTCGAATTCTTGAAGTCTCGAGGCTTTTGTTGCCCTTAGTATTACGTAATGTGTGCGTTATCTGGGGGCCTCTTTATTACCCGGGTTTAGGGTTAGTATTGGCTGAAAGGGAAGGAGGGGGGTAGTGGGGAAGGGTGGGGAGGATGGGTTGTAGAGGAGGTGAGGAGGTTGTGGGG
Source organism: Homarus americanus (assembly GCF_018991925.1). Classification (NCBI taxonomy): domain Eukaryota; kingdom Metazoa; phylum Arthropoda; class Malacostraca; order Decapoda; family Nephropidae; genus Homarus; species Homarus americanus. Next base: position 10,031,364 of record NW_024738300.1, on the reverse strand, counting down.
AAGGATGTAGGGCAAGGGTTAGATAAATATTTTTATGTACAATATTGTGTTATGAAGATGATTTGACTCATACCAATCTCTCTCTCTCTCTCTCTCTCTCTCTCTCTCTCTCTCTCTCTCTCTCCTTCTTTTGGCCTTAGTTAGCCTTTCAGAGGATAGTGTCGCACTTCGGTATTCTATAATGCTTAGCAATTATGTACTCATTTGTTTATTAGAAGTTCGGATGAGAAATGTGCAGATTTCTAGCATCCGGAACACACACACACACAGACACACACACACACACACACACACACACACACACACACATACAGACACACACACACAGACACAGACACACACACACACACACACAGACACAGACACACCGAGAGGTCATCTCCATCCCGTTGAACTTTTCTAATATTTCTCGCGGCAAAATGGGATGAGGAAGACGTTCTATCATGGTTATGTACGGCGAGGTATTTAATAATAACCCGGAGATAAAGAAACGAGAGTCTGGCTGCTACTCTGAACCCGTATTAAGTGTGTATTGGCATCGGAGGGGGGAGTTGGGTGACCGTGGGAGCTTGTGGGTGAAGTGGTTGGGTGGGGAGTTATAGGGTGAATTGATTGTCACTCAACCTAACGTGGACTAACACAACTAACCAGACCTAACTAATCTAGCGTGACTAAACTTGACTAGCCTGACTAATTCATTTGACCCAGCTACCCCTCACCCACCCACCCACCCACCCACCCACCCACCCAGGATTCCAGGACCACGCGTGACACCCATAATAAGTGACCGCATAGAGAAGGCATTATTAAGACTCTACTATATGACACAGGGGCCAGAAGTGATCATCCCACACACGACACAACCATTACACGTTTACTTGTTTATTATTTGTAATACTGTACTTATTACCGGTAAGCTGGGGCGAGGGGTGGCTGTGTGGCTGGTTGAATGTTTGGTTGGCTGCCTGAATGTCTGTATGACTAGCTGCTTGACTGTCTGTCTGTCTGGCTTTGGGCACCCAGCCACCAGATAATAAGAAAGGTCAGCAGGTTCTTTTTAAGGGCGAGTTCCTGGTGTTTCCCCCGTGACGTGATAGTGAGGTTATCACTGCCTGGGGGAGGGAAGAAGGCGCCAGAGGGGGAAGAGGGAGGCGCCGAAGGGGAAGGGAGTAGGAGGCGCCGGAGGAGAAGGGAGAGGGAGGTGCCGGAGGAGAGGGGAAGGGAGAGGGAGGCGCAGGAGGGGAAGGGAGTAGGAGGTGCCGGAGGAAAGGGGAAGGGAGAAAGGCCAAGAGCTCCTAGTGACCATTTTCTCCTCTCACAGACCCACTCACTCATTCTCTCAATCGAGGACTTGCCGTGAGACAGGGTCGATGGGGAGGGATTACTCTACGGGGCTCGGGTGTTTCCAGTAGTCACGTTCCTAAATCATTTCTTCGCTCCGGAGGTCACTATATTGCCTGCGTTTATTCGCCTCCAAATACCGCCTGTCCTGATCTAACTGATGGTTGTGTTTCTCGTTTGAGGGATCATATGCCAATAGTCGCTCTGTTTTTGCTCCCAACCTTTAAAGGAATGACCTTTTTAGAACCTCCTGACCCCAATAGAGTGAGATGGATTAATTTAGTGCGTGGTTTTCAGACCTTTATTCTTAATATTAAACGTCATTACTCTTGTTCTGGATATTAAATGGTGTTTTATATGATATGATGATGACAGTGCAAGATCCAGTCATGAGTTGTTATTGAGTTGTTTTTTTCGTCAGCATGTTGTGACTTGATAATTGCTGCTAGATAGTGGCGACGCTTCATATGTTTATTATGCAGTTGTTCATAATATAATGTTGAGGGTAGAATTGACCCTCATTCATTCTCCGTTTCAAATTTGCTCCAAGTAATTAAACACTCCCAAAGCGCGTCTTCTAATTGGATAATTGTGCGAGGGTAATTAGAGTTGACTGAGACTTCTCGCTCGCGGACAATACGGAAGGCTCGTGTTCTCCCGAAGGGGGAATGTGAGAAGGCGTGTTAACTGGCTCACTCCAAGTACTGTACCCGGCTGAGTTGAAAGCCCCAGTGACATCGATATTACACCGACACTCGACCGTAACTAGATGCATTGTTTGCTTTGTTTCTTGCCCTAATACAAACTTTTGAAAAATCCCGGCTACAGTTTCTGATTATTCCAGTTTTTGAAAGTCGTTTGTGTGTTTGTTTGAAGGCGGCGTTTATAGTGTCTATGGGCCTATAAATCAGTATTATCGCGCTACCCTTTGAACCACTGAATTGAATCCACAAGTAAGTTATCCTCGGCCTCTCATCTCAAGCTTGAGGAAGAATCAGGGGAGAGAATTTCAGGGAACCCGGACCCAGAGTTATGAGGGTGGCGGTGGGTCGTCGTCACGTAGGTGGAGGTCGACTTACTATCTGGGTCAGTGATCCTCTTGTCCAGCTCTGCCGTCCACATTCCCTCCACAAACATCCACCCACACGATGAGACTATAAGGTTAGATGTAATTAATTGGCTGAAGGCAAACAAGTTGTTTTTTTATTAAAGAGGCCTTGGCGTGTGATTAGCGCCTTATGTGTTTATCCTTCATGGTGCAAATTAAAAAGTTTTCTGGTTTACAACAAACTTTTGTGATGTAGAAAAGCTCGGAAGTTGAATTCTAGTCTATTGAAGCTTATCTCTTGTAGTTCTGTAATCTTGTGGCGCAGATCAATTCCCGCCCAAAATCTCCCGCCTCACAGTCCCCAGAGCCAATCAGGTGCGAGATGTGGTTCTGGTGCGCTTTCTTTCTGCCTGACTCCGCCACCCACGGGAGAGTCTTAAAGATTTTTTGACTTGCTTTTTCTTTTACGTAAGTTGCGAGATCTAATGAATATTACTGGGGACAAAAGATACTGAAGAGCTCGAGCTGTGTCTCCACTTTGTCTCAGTAACTGGGTTGAGAACTTGGGTGGTATAAATGCATATACGAGTTTTACGATCGCGTTTGAGGGTAAATTTCTCCAGGTTTTATATAGTATACCATTGTTTATACACCTACGCCATTTACACTATGTACACGTTGAACCAATGTTAACTTACATGGTGGTTTTAGCGAGTGCATACTTGTAGCTTGCTAACTTCACTGCCCCGTCCGGTGGTGCACTTGTTAAACGTGGAGTGGGGAACCCGTGGACTCCAGTTTCCTCAGTGACAGCTTTTATAACAGGGGCTCGGAATTGGCATGAAAGGTTAATATTATCTTAAAGAGTAAATATCACAAGTGTTATGTAGAGTGTGTACGTCCAAGGTGACCCCAAAATAGTGCACAAAATTCGACCTGAGTTGACACATTAGTAATTTTTAGCCCAATAAACACGCGTGTTAATATTTCCTGTACACACTGGTTCACAATAGTACTTGCCACCTCGGAAGTGACCCTTTGAGTTTGTCATTTGTAACTTTAATGCGTTATAAATATGCCTTATCTATTTATTATATTCACTTTTTAATATTTGATTTACTTCAAATATATGTTAAAGAAACACAAATACTTGGCTAGTGAACACTTGGGATTCAGCTTCCGGGCAGCTTAAAGAGACGTGACAATGCTCGCTTAAGTGTTGGAACGGCAGAGTCAGCGCTTACCCTCCTCACCCACCTGCTGACACTAGACACACTCCTAAATTCACCCTGACCCACATCTCCCCAACACGTCACCCACTTGTTGTGTACTTGGGTAATATTTTTCCCTCACTGTCACTTCAACAACAAAGGCTTGGATATCGCTCTGGGATCCTGTCTTAATGAAGGCGTCATCCTGGTTACACTTGGGAGATTTATTAAAAAACTGGAACTTGGGCGAATTTGAGGAATCTTATGGGAATATTTTGATTGAATTTTAAAGATGAATTCTCTCTTATTGCCTGCGTTTGGTCTGCTCAATACCCGCCTTTCCCGACCTGACTGATGGATGTGTATAGAACGTAGGGGATGCGTTTTCAAGTGTAGGTTAAACGCGGCTTGTGACCCTCGTGATTTTTTTTCTTGAATAGATATAAAAGGTCAAAGGTCAAGGTCAGAATGTGTCACCTGTACAGTTTTAATACAGTGTAAATTATTTCAAACTACCTTGAATATTACGTTGAAATATTGGTCCATAGTTACGTGATAATTTGTGTCCATTGAGTCAGAAATTGAGGCAATACTGTGATTACATGTTGGTTGCTGTTTTGTTGTTGTTGACGCGCAGAGGGAGTTCTCATCAGCGAGATCAGGCCACGTATCTCCCCGTCTTTCTCTCTCCCCCGGGAATGTTAGGAATGGTGTGTGAGGCCAACCCTGACCCACGGCGGCTGAGAGAGAGATTTTTTCAGATAATGAAACCGACCAACGACAGAGAGAGAGAGAGAGAGAGAGAGTCACAGTATGTTTTTCGCAATAATCAAAACAATACTGTTAAGCCCAGATACTAACACTAGAGAGATGATGTGAAGGATATTAGACGTCTAGTAGAAAAATTGCGTATCTTTCTTTTTTGGTGTGATTTAGTATACGTCTCTCTCTCTCTCTCTCTCTCTCTCTCTCTCAGAAAATTGTTTTGCTGGGCAGGAACAAGTTAAATGTTCCTTTGACAGAGGTGACCAGAGACACAATGCCTTTTAATGACGAGGAATTTAATTCTGACAGGAGGCCGACCACTTTATCCTCACCCACGTCCGTGTCATCAGGTTCTTACGTTGAATTTATGTTGCAATTCAAGACGTGGTGATGCATCTTGATCTTTTTATTTATTTATTTATTTATTCAATCTCTTATAAGAAAAGGTGGGTTTTAGATTCGTTGCTTTATTTATTAATTTATTTATTTATCTATCTAGGTGACTAAAATAATGTCCCATTTAAGAACCCTGGCACGAGGAGATTGAGTTACACAGTCTTAAGTTTTAAATCTGTATATTAGTCTCTTGTTATATCTTCGGGGCGAGAAGAAAAAATCGATGCTTGAGATTGTTTATGAATCAATCCGGATTTCGATCTCCGTTCGTAGTAGAGCTGCCTCGGATTTCTCTTCGTGTTATTTGTCCGCTGTACCATATCTGTATTGGTCTCCATATTATGGGTTTTTTTTCGCGTTTTATCACCTTTTCTCCATCTTATCCTTTTTGTTCCCTTTTCCTTTCTATTCTATCACACTAAATTTTGCGCCTTTCCTTTCCATTTTGGTTATTTCCGTCGACTGGTGACCTGAGGCAGCCGGATATATCAAACTTGTAGCAGAGTTGATAGTCGCTCAATGTAAGCTGATTGGCTGGATAGTCCTCGACGACTGTAAGCTGATTGGCTGAATAGTCCTCGACCACTGTAAGCTGATTGGCTGGATAGTTGGCTGTGAGTCATATGATGGACTCTGGTAAATAAAAAGTAATATATTTACTTCTTAAACAATTAATAGGTTGATTAATATAGATGTATGTCGAGGTGAAAGTGTGGAAAAAATAATAGGCTGATGGAAACAAAATTCTCGATGACAGTAAAGCTTTTATTTTGGGGAAACTGATCAGCTGATGGACGCGAGTACAGTGTTTGTGTCACTAAAATGTTTTCACCTTTAAAATTAAACATCATTGAAACAAAAAATTAATAAAGTGCTTTCAGGAAAATTTTACGTTTTGAAAAAATAAATTTACGAGCATATATTCGTGTTTATTCACCATTTGCGAACCTTTTGCTTCGTAAAAAAAAAAAGACAAATAAACGTGTTATTGCTCTGCGAATTTTTGAACCTGGAAAAATTAACTAACATAGGCACCTGTACACATTTACTATTTACGAAGCTTTTGTCCCCGAAAAACTGATCGGCTGATGTTGGAACGCCAGACCCGTAAAAATATTGATCGGCTTTTTCAGGAGATGACAAAACAAAAGCCGGAGAGTTTTACTGATCCACTAAAGGTAGGGAACCGTAAAGAGCTGTGATGGAAGTTTTTGATTGAGTTGATGTGGATCGTTTGGTCGATATAAGGGCAGTAATTGCGTCCAGAAAGTGAAGATAAAAATGGGGTATAATTTTACGATTGTTGAAGCTGTTTATGGGGATAAATATTAGATTATTCTTAGCAGTCAGTCGTTCGTTGTGAAGCAAAGAGAACGATAAGACTACTTTTTCTGTGCGTTTTGTGTACGTACGTTGGGAATAGTAGTAGTGGTAGTAGGAGTAGTAAATAGTGAATTATGTTGAATTTTGTCTAGATTATTTTTATGATGGACCGCTTGTGATTATTATTTTTATTTTTTAATAATATTTTGAACTTTTTTGTTATTGATTTCGTAAGTATTAAAGGAAGTCTTGTCTCTGCCTCTTGTCATTACTTACATAAGGGTACTGGTAAGGCTCACACGCCCCTTGCTCACACGACCACCCTCATTTCCCTCCACCATTGCCACATTTACGCCTCCTTCCCCCAATATCTTTCCCCCACCTCTCCACCATCCCCCTCCTTCCCCCACACTTCATCTCGCTCTAATGTCTCCTCTTCTCCCCCCACCACACCTTCCCCTTCCCCCACCACTCCCCCTCCCTCACACCTCCTCCACACCAACCATTGTAACCTACTTCAACGTAAATGGACCGCGTAAGTAGGTAGGAGAGTCAGCGCCATCTGTCGGCCATTTTTGTGTGTCGCCAGCATACCTCCATAGTGGAAAGATCTATTATATTTTTCGACTTGGTATATTCGAGTGTATTCACCTTGGCAACCCCCCTCCTCCTCCCTCTGGCCTGTTGGGGTTTAGAGGTCAGAGGATCAAGGTCACAGCTTTTAAAAGGTCACCTCTCGTGCAGTTTAATATTTACTGGTTATTATTATTATTTGTATTGCTCATTATAGTTATTCACCAATGATCTCTCTCTCTCTCTCTCTCTCTCTCTCTCTCTCTCTCTCTCTCTCTCTCTCTCTCTCTCTCTCTCTCTCTCTCTCTCTCTCATTGTCTGGTGTTTGTGTCTTGTAACATAATAAAATTAATCTTAATATGTTGGTGAGATGTGAGTGGTGTTGGTGACGTGTGAGGTCTTTGTTGTCATGTGGGTAATTAAACATATTTGTCAGGTGCGTCATGGAGACCTGCTTATTAAAGACCAGCTGTTTGTTCGTCTCCCTTATAAACGAAGAGTTTTTTAAAAGTCTTAAGCCTTTTTATTGATTTTTTTTACTAAGGCGTGGGTATTTAAATTTTGGCGCGCAAATATAGCTAAGGGTACGCATGAAGTTAAAATTTCCGCGTGTTTTTCTTAACACTTGTGATGCTTGTTAATACTGGGAGAAAATAGTTTCTCCATCCGCGTTAGATTTTAATAACGTTCGTCCTGGGGTAAAAAATTCTTGTGAGAGTTAATTATTATAATGTACACACTAGGAAGAGAATTAATAATGCCTTTGTTCATCCGAGGGCACAATGATGGTGATAATCTTTTTTCTTTATTTTCTAAGAAGAGTTGAAGTTGCCTTTTATTTTCATTCCACATGTTGGCCCCGTTCAGTAGATTAACTTAGCAGCGAGGGGTGACATGCCATTATCAGAGTAGGTCTTATATCAGACAAATATATACAACTAGCAATTAATTATTATCATTGTTAAATACCTAATTGGCATGTTTGTTAAAGATGTGGGTCAGGAAGCCTTGTTTAAGAGCAGTGTCGTTACCCTGGTTTCAAACCCTCGAATTGTGGCGGGAATATGGATGAAAGGACGGACACAGCCTATATTGTCATTACCCACAAAATGTCCGGATTTCCACGAGGCAGATCTCTATGCAAGGAAGACTCGGGGCCTTTGGGGCGCAGGCTCTGGGTTGCAGATCAAGGGAGTATCGCCCTAATTTCCGGTACATTTAAGGATTATTTTGGACGGGTGCGTGAAGGAAGGCGCCGGTCGTCGTGTGGTTGCTATGGTGACCAATCCAGCTCTCCCATGCGTCATTTAAACTTCTGAAAATGAAAAAAATGGTTGGAAAATTAAAAGGCTTCGAGGTATTCCGCTCTCGCCACCCATCCGGTAATTAGAATTAAAAAATAATAATTATATGACATTTGAACTTGAAGAGTATACTATAGCTTACACACCAAGGCTTATACTAGTAGTGTATTGAAGCTTTTAATCAAGTTTAATTTTTGTAATTGGATTGCCAGGAGTTATTTACAGGATAATGGATGAATAAAAATGAAGGATCGTGATGGGGAACTGGCTTATGAATAGTCATCAGTTTCTTACATAATTACGGGCCTCTTCACTCTGGCTGACAGCCCCAGAAATTCAATAACACGGAACGAGGTACACGCCGGTTAACAAGGTTGACAGATACACCACGACTTGTGTGTAGTTTAGTGCAGGAATTTACGTCTTGAGACTTTGGTACAGTGACGGTAGCCAGAGTGTCCTGTGACTACTACTACTGTATCTGTTTCTCTTCCTCTCTTCCCTCCCCCTCCCTCCTTTCTTTCCTGTCTATCCTCTCTCAACCTCCCTCGCCCTTCCTCCCTGTCTATCGTGACTCTCCCTTCCTCTGTCTATCCTGTCTCTCACCCTCTCTCCTCCCTGCCCTCCCTCCCTTAATCTCTCCGTGAGCCCGCCATGTCATCAGTGGGTCTCGTCACGCTCTGGGAGAAACATTTATCTCTCGGGGGTCAGGCCGCGCGGCGAGACGTGCGGGTAAAACAGTCACAATGCCCTGTCCTGTACACTGCGTCTCGACCACCTCTCTCTCTCTGTCTCCCTCCACATATCTTATTTTTTCTTAGCTACAATACGGCTATCAACATGTTCCCACGGTTTAGATTTCGTCCGGAGATAATATAAAGTTTTATTTGTTAATGTTTAAAGTTTTGGCGTCTTGGGATATACTGTATATCACTGGAGTTTTCTAAAGATACGGTTAGTATTGTTGAAAGGTTGTGTATTATTTATTTATTTATTTATTTATTTATTTTTTAGATTGTGTTTTACACTTTTGGTGAAGGAATTATTATTTTTTTACGGTTTGGTGATAAGAGGTTAGCATTTGTGGTCTCGGTCTCTCTCTCTCTCTCTCTCTCTCTCTCTCTCTCTCTCTCTCTCATTGGTGAGGCCTTATGGCGGGCAGTTGTAATCGGCTGTCTTCTCCACACACATACAGTACACACCCACTCCCCAGTCTTCACCCACTCCATTTACTCCCCACTCGTCCCAAACATTCCCCCACTTACTCCGCACCCTCCCCACGCTCCACACCCCACCCCCCACTCCTTACACCCCACACTCCCCCACACCCCCCCCCCCCCTCCCCCACCCCCCCACCTCCACACCACACACCCCACTCCCCACACCCCCACACTCCCCCCACCCCACTCCCCCCCCCCCACACTCCCCACTCCCCCCACACTCCCCACTCCCCCACACTCCCCACTCCCCAGTAAGACGGGAGATGTGGACTCTTCCTCTCCAGCAAGATGAAAGTGGAGGTCCTCTGGTTCCCCTTTGTGTGCATCTTGGTCGGATTCTCCAGAAAAAATATTGACTTTGTAAATATATATTTTTTTATTCAATGGTCTTGCTTTTCTTTAATTTCCTTCCTATCCTAACATAACATAACCTAAAATGCCCTAACATATCCTAACTTAAAATACCCTAACATGTCCTAACTTAAAATACCCTAACATGTCCTAACCTAACATAAGCTAACCTAAAATACCCTAACCTAACTTAAAATACCTTAACATATCCTAACCTAACCTAAAATACCCTAACCTAATCTAACTTAAACTAGCCTAAGTTAACCTAACCAAACCAAACATCCCGGCGACATTAGGAAGTTTAATTATCAGGTGAAATAAGCTCGGGTGGTTAATCATCAGGTGATTCCAATTACATTTTGCTAGTTGTCTTAAAAATGTGGGCGTATTCACATGCTTCAAGACCTTGGTAAATGAAGCACTGAATTGTATCCAAACAAGAGGACGAAGAAGCAGCGAACGGTATAACGATGGTAGTTAATATGACGTCAGAATTGCACTGAGACTCTACCCTAAGCAAAATTCGTCCCCTCATCCCCCAGTGTTTGAGAATTGGCGTCTTGTTACCTTAGAGTTTGAAAATTGAGGGTTTAGGCTAGGTTAATGGTTAGGTTAGCGGAAGGATAGTTAATGTGATGCAAAATATATTCAGCACAGACAAAATTACCTTAAACGTTTCCCTTTACCTTTCTTATTATTCAAGAAAAAATAATAAACTTACTGTTATACTCCAGGCCATATTACCCCCTTTAGCCTATTTTAAGCCCCCCCCCCCTCCCCGTTGTGGTGGAGGAGGAGCTTGTGTCGTCCTCCACAGCAACACGAGGAGTGACTTTAAACTTGAGGAACTTGGCCGTGTGTTTGAGAGAGTTTCAAGTGAGGTTCAATTTTGTTGTTCGCTGGGCCGCACTGCCGCTTTTGTTACTATTTGTTATGGTTTATTATTTATTATTATTATTGTCGCTAATATTATTGTTATCATTACTATATTATTATTATTGGCACCATTATTATTATTATTTCTGTATTATTATTATTATTGTTGTTTCTATCACCATTATCAGTGCTTACATTGCAGTTATATTATTATCGTTCCTGTAGAATTGTTGACCTAAATTACCATATATTGTTACGTCTTTAAGTTCTTTTGTTGTGTGTTTGTATGTAATATCGTGCGAGGTCTTGTGAACACTCCCAAGCCTTAAAGAGAGAGCTAAACATAACTTAATATACGTAGACAGTTCTGTACAGTTATTGTGTTGTCACTTGCGAGGCTAGAAAATGAAATGTCAGTGTTAGATGGAACTCAAGAACGGAATTTGCTTGAGAATTTACGTTGGCGCCAAAATGTTTCACAATGGGAGGGATTTTGGCAGCGCGACCAGTGACGATTCTCAACACCACTAATATATTCTATTACCTCACTGTATATGGTGATGATGTACAGGGTAGCGAGCTTGTGGTTATACGATATACTAATATATATTTTTTTTTTTGCGTGGTTAATGGAAAATGAAACACGTAATTGTAAAACGCTCTATCACAGAAAACGGTTTAACATTATCTCATTTTTTTTTTTTTTGGTAAGTCGGTTGTAAACAAATACTGAACGTGGTTGATAGTCTATCTCAAGTTCTTATCACATTGTTTTACTGTAAACTAGATTCGTAGTTAAGTACAGTGGAACCATCGATGTTTCTGATGATGTATATTGTATGTCTTGGGCAGTTTGGCGCAAAGGAAACAGTGCGAATACGCCCGTGACGTCATTCTGTGGGAGGAGTTTAAAATATGGCGTCATCGTGTGGGAGGAGTTTAAAGGTGACGTCAGAGTGTTGGAGACGATGTGTGTGTGGGAGGAGTCTCGTGTGACGCCACGGGGGTGGTGTGGTGTGAGCGGGGGAATTAAAGTCGCGTTTTCTGTCCTGTGACGTACAGCATGTGAGGTCTTGACGTGGTGGTGGGTGTGCTGAGGTCACGTGTACCATAAATTAACTACCACTGTGATAATAATAGTAATGATAATAGCTGATGATATTACCAACTTGCTCCACCAATCTTTGAGGCAACGACGCTGTGTATGGTGACTCAATCAACTTCTTGGTTTATCTATTTTGTTACGTTACGGCAGTTCTGAATACCCGTAACAGTTTCCGTCTGAACGTTATGGTTGGTGTGTGTTATATATTAATACCTTGAAAGCACTGGTATATAATTTGTATAGTTTATATACTTTCATTACTTTCCAGGTTAAGTCTGAGTTATTATGATTTACTGTGAAAAAGACTTGATTAGTTTATATAAGTCTTCAGTTTTTAATTGTTGATGGACTAGTGTCATTAATTACCTTAATGCACTTGAAGACCATAGTTATTGAAGCACTTAAAGACCATAGTTACTGAAGCACTTAAGACCATAGTTACTGAGGCACTTAAGACCATAAGTTATTGAAGCACTAAAACACCATAGTTATTGAATCACTTAAAGACCATAGTTACTGAAGCACTTAAGACCATAGTTACTGAAGCACTTAAGACCATAAGTTATTGAAGCACTAAAACACCATAGTTATTGAATCACTTAAAGACCATAGTTACTGAAGCACTTAAGACCATAGTTACTGAAGCACTTAAGACCATAGTTACTGAAGCACTTAAGACCATAAGTTATTGAAGCACAGTCATACCATCAACCAAGTATACTAACGCTCTCTCTCTCTCTCTCCTACAGGAACTATCTCAACTTCGTGATAGAGGAGCTCAAGGACCCCGTCAAGTAGGTCCTCTGATGGTGTCTGGCAGCGTGAAGTTATGTTGTGGAGTTGATGAATTGATCACTGTCTAAGATGAGGTGGAAGAACGTAGTGGATAGATAGATGGGCAGGTGATAGATAGATAGGTGGATGGCTAGATACTGTATATAGATATATAGGTGGATGACATGATAGATGGATGGATAGACAGATATATAGGTGGATGACTAGATAGATGATAGATGGATGGATAGATAGGTGGATGACTAGATAGATGATAGATGGATGGATAGATAGGTAGGTGGATTGCTTGATAGATAGATATATAGGTGGATGGCTAGATAGATGGATGGATAGATAGAGAAGTAGATTTGGTTATAAGGAGATAGTAGATAGATGGATAAATAGTAGATTGATGGATAGATGGTAAATGGATAGAGGCCTTGTGTGTTCCTTTAGTGCGTGCGCCATCACGGTGTGCCATTACCCAGTGCCATAATGAAGTGCCCCCATTGTGTACTGAGAATAATCCATCATACATGAGTGCCAGTGATCGGTGCCATCGTCAAGGTTCGTCTTCTGAGTGTGTGTGTGTGTGGGGGGGGGGGAATCTTTTTCTGGGGGTGCCATTATTGAGAGCACGGATTGGGGTCATGGGAGTGGTATCTTAGCGGCATTGTAGAGATGTATTGTCTAGGTACCAAAACTGAGAGTACTGGCTAATTGTTATCTGTAAAAGTGCCATTATAGAGTAGCAATATAGTGTCATGGTTCTATCAAAGTGCCAATAGCGAATACACCATTATAGAGTAGCAATAGAGTGCCAGGGCTCTATCATAGTGCCAATATAGAATACAAAACAGGGTACCATTACTTAAACTCGATCCTGGGTTACTATGACTTGCACGCCAGCCCCTCTAAACGACTCTTAGATACAGGACAATATAATCAAGTCATACAGTTCTGACAGCCTGGGTCCTTAAGGGTCAGAAAGGTGTTATGTGGTGGATAGGCGCGTCGGCCTTGTGGTATGATGTGGGTTAGCACTATTGATGTAGGGGTGGTAGTACTTTTGAGATCAGACGAATGGTGAGTTGGTCGTCTGAATGTTTTGGTGATGGGGGGTGGGGGAGGGAGAGGGGGTAAGGGGGGAAGAGGAATCGAGGGAGGTATGAAGGAAGAGAGAGGGGAGAGGATGGCTAGGGAGTGGTGGAGGAGGGAAGAGATTAGGTTAAAGGGGAGGTGGCGAGTAGGTAGAAAAGGAGTAATTGGAGAGGAAAGTAGGTAAAATAGGTGAGGAGGGGAGGTAAGTAGGGGAGAGTAATTTAGGAGGTAAGTAGTGGGGAAAGTAGGCGTGGAAAGAGAGAGATAGGGGAAGTAAAGGAGAGGGGGATGGGGGGAGAGTAGGTAGGGAGGTAAATTGTAGGTGGGGAGGGAGGGAGATGGGGGAGAGGGTAGGTAGGGAGGAGATGGGGGGAGGGAGGGGAGAGTAGGTAGGGAGGGAGGGCGATGGGGGGAGAGTAGGTAGGGAGGGAGATAGGGGAAAATAGTTGAGGAAAGTGGATGGCCTTTCTTCTTTGGCATTCTTTACTCCTACGCTTCTTTCTTGTCCATTCATATTTATTTATTTTCTTCTTCCTTCTTCACCTTCCACTTTATTTTTTCTTATTTCCTCGTCTTTTTTTTCTTCATTTACCCCCATTCTACCTCCTCAGTTATCACCCTTTCTTATCCCTTCTCATCTTTACTTTCTTTCTTCTCTCATCTACCTTCTCTTCCCTCCTACCCTCTCTTCTTTCCTCCTCTTCCTTCCTAACTGGGGGAAAGACTTTACGTAAATAGAGGTGAAATTCGGTCTCTCTCTCTCTCTCTCTCTCTCTCTCTCTCTCTCTCTCTCTCTCCGTAGACCACCAGTGTGTGTGTGTCAGGTCTCGCCCTTGAACATATGCAAGGACATGAACACAATGTACATTCTCTCGTGTTTACATTCATACACCACTATAGTATACACAAATTTACGCACGCTCACACATTCACCTCACACATTCACCTCATACATTCACCTCACACATTCACCTCACACATTCACCTCACACATTCACCTCACACATTCACCTCATACATTCACCTCACACATTCACCTCACACATTCACCTCATACATTCACCTCACACATTCACCTCATACATTCACCTCATACATACACACAGCTCATCGTGTGTAGTTCCTGAGTTGCCTCGTAAAGTTAATGAAGATTGAAGTAAGGTTTAGCTCTACTCAGAACAGACCCGATCTGAATTGTCGCACACACAGAAAGGTAATTCACAGTAGATTACGTGTGTGTGTGTGTGTGTGTGTGTGTGTGTGTGTGTGTGTGTGTGTGGTAATAATGAGATGCTTAGTATGTACGGCGATAAGGCTTCAGATACCTGCCTCTCTTGAGTGTGTTATAGATCTTCCTCTAGGTCGAGTAAATATTTTGAATCACCTTAAGATTAGTCCCCCAGAAGATTAACCACCCTATCCCCACCTGGAGGGTTAGATTAGTTTAGCGTTAGTCTTCAGGTGAAATAAACTGGGGTGTCTAATTTTAGGTGTCGCTGTAAATGTTCCCTGTTCTCTACGGCGATCAGAGGGGGGTGGAAGAGGAGGATGAGATGGAAGAGAAGAAGGAAGGGAAGGATGATATGGAAGAGATGAATAATGATAAAGAAAGAGAGGGTAGATGAGGGAAGGAGAAGAAAGGAAGAAGTAAAGATGAAAGGTGAAGAAGGAAGAAAGTGATAAATGAGGAGGTAGAAAGGAGGAAAATGAAGGAAAAAAGGAAGATGGGGGAAAATAAGAAAAAAACGGGAGGAATGGAAGATGGAGAGGGAAGAATAAGAATAAAGAAGACAATGAAGAAAGACTAATATAAGAGAAATGAAGTGTAGTAACTATTAAGAGTAACTCGCCTAGCCAAGTGTAGCACGAAGGAGAACGCGATTTCTCTGTAGTGTCTGCCAAGGGTTCAGACACGAACGCATGATGTAAGGGGTCGTTGCCTGTGACGCACACCCCTCTGACGCCGAGGTGGGGTGAGGGAAGGAGGGAGTGTGGAGAGGGTAAGGGGGAGGGGGGGGGGTGTACGTCGTTGGAGTCATTCGTAGTCTGTTATTGTTACGTAAAGTTAAAGTAGATTCATATTTTGATCCGCTTACAACATGATCGTCTCTATATACACCAGTTTGGTTTATCGGGAGAAAAACAAAAACAAATAGATTCAAGAAAGTGTTCTCCTCTCAACCCAGACCAGAACACATGGTAACCTTTCTCGTGGTGTGAGTGACTGGTGCTGTGTCCTCCACCAGTCATTATTTTAGTCTCGGGTGTTATTTCCAAGTCACTTTGGCCGCCATATTGATATTGTAACGTAGTGAACCAGTTTAATGCAGCCACACATCTCAATTTAGTAACACCTTTTTTTGACTCGGCCCATACCTTTGACGGGGTGGCACTGGTGTTGTGGTCACATTGGCACCGCTGTTGTTATGGGGCAGTTAGGTTGGCACTTGTGGTCTCATGTGATAGTCTCAAAATGCATTTTCTTGGCATCTGGGCATCAAACCAATTAGACCCCCCCCCTCCCTGTGCCATTACCGACGGTGCCAATCATGTGACTGAGTATGACAGGTAAGGAGAGGAGAGTACAGGTGACCATCCATCCCCATCTGTCATGACCACACCTTACTCACCTATCCCCACTCCTTAATCCCTTCACCCCTATCCTCACTCCTTAATCCCTTCACCCCTATCCCCACTCCTTAATCCCTTCACCCCATCCTCCTTAATCCCCCTATCCCTCCAATCCCACCCCACCCCCCCCCCCCCTTCCCCCCCATCCCACTCACCCATCCCCACTCCTTAATCCCTTCACCCCCATCCCACTCCTTAATCCCTTCACCCCCATCCCCACTCCTTAATCCCTTCACCCAATCCCTCTATCCACACATCCTTCCCCCTATCCACACCATCCCCACTCCTTAATCCCTTCACCCAATCCACACATCCTCTTTCACCCCTAATCCATGACACCCTTCCCTCATCCACTAATCCTCCTGTCCCCCCATCCACACATTCTCTCTCCCCATATCCACACATTCTCTCCTCCCTCATCCACACGTCCCTGCCCCCTAGTCCCCACTCTCACAATAAGACCCAGGGCAGATATATATAACCTCACCGTCAAACACCGTCAAAATAACCGTGGGCATAATTTTTCGTTCATGATTTTCCTGTGGATATAAAATGTGCATCGTTGGTCAAAAAGAATAAATATCTTATGAAAAAATGTAGCGGCTTTATTATTATGTGTGTGTGTGTGTGTTTTGAATACTTTGGTAATTGAGTGTCGATCTTTTGAAGGAACTTGGATGATGTTTGGAGATGGATTTTATAAACTTGTAAACAGATCCATAATTGGTAGTCGCGCCCTTTCACTCCCTTGATTAGTTACTTGTGAGGAAAGAATATATAATAAGTATTTTTTTTAAGTTGTTTGAGCATAAAATGTCAACATATTTTCGTCTAAACCACTCTCAGGGCTTGAGCTCTGTAATCTAACCAATCAGATAGCACTTGATGGCGTCATAGTCGTTCGTTCGCCCTGTGATTGGTTTTGTTGTATTTTTTTGTTTAGTGACTTGGTTTTATTCTCCGTGATTGGCTAAGCCATAGTGATTGGTTAGTGACGTCACATTTATTCGCTTTACGATTGGTTAGGCGGCTTTTTTCTGTGACGTATTCCTAAATTCTGTGACGCATCTGGCTAGGAAGGTTATTTAGGCTACGATGCTGTAATGAAACCGAAATGGATTCAAAATGGCGCGTGATTTCACACTAAATTATGCTCGTCTCCTTATCATTAGGGGATAAACCGAAGTAATAATGTTTAAAGAATGTTGTTCCCCAGTAATGGAAGTAGGAATGTTTAAAGAATGTCGTTCCCCAGTAAATGCCATAATGTTTTGAGTTTGTTTCCCCAAAGTGGTAAAGTACTCATTAACTTATATTCCAAGGCCGTCTGTATGTAAACAAAGGCTGGGATGATTTTGTCGTATAGGAAAAAGTCGATGTAGATGCGACCTATCTTAAAGCGTCGATCTGCTGGCGGAAATTTAGGTTGAGGTGGAGGGGGTAGGGTAGGGGAGAGCGTATATGAGAATGGTGGGATGGGAAGTAGAGGAGAAGAATGGGAAAGAGAAGGAAAAATGAGAAGCAATAATGACGAGAGAGGGAATAGAAAGAAAGGGAGAAGAAAAGTGAATAAGGGGAACAAAAATAAAAGCAAGAATTATTAGGAGGAGGAACGAAGAAGGGGGAGAGGATTGGGGGGTGAGAGACAGAGATAGTTTGATGAGTGCTGGCAATGGTAGAGGATGTTTACATACGGTAATTTAAGCTTGGGTCGTCCCCGTGTGTTAACTCAGTGTCCTTCAGCAGGCTCCTCACGCCCGCCAACAATCTTTATTTTGGTTCCATTAGAGGTTAGGACGGCAGGACAGGTGCAAAAATTCTTCAGGTAAACTGGTGCCGGATATAAAGGTCATAATCCTTCTAGTTTCTTGGCTACAGTAGTTGAACACCATGACACAACCATAGAGTTTTGTTTAATGTTATGCACCGAATACAATATGATACAGTTGCTTTATTACAGTAAATGTTTAAAATTCCTCCCCTCCCTCATGTCTGCCTCTAACTTTAGTTGTAGTTACTCCATAACTTATTTACGTGTTACCATCAACCCATGTGCGGTTATGGAGGTACAATACATATTCTAGACAGTAATTGACAAACTCTTTGGATAAACTTGACGGAAATAGGTTTTTTAGGCTTATAGATTGATGGGCGGAAGTAGAAGTGTAAAACATATTAATAAACCCACGCCTTTCTCTCTAACAGAAACTTACCTAAGGCTATCTACATCTCCATCTCCTTGGTAACCGTTGTCTACGTGCTCGCCAACGTTGCATTCTTCACCACCCTGTCACCTGCCGAAGTGCTGGGCTCCAAGGCCGTGGCTGTGGTGAGTGGTAGTCTTTGCGTTGACTGGTGATGTTGTTTACGTTGCATTAATTTTTTCCCTGATTGATATTTTTCTTATTTATTCTCAATTTTAATTTTTTGCTATTTTGTGAGAGTTGACGTATCATGGGAATTAAAGAAGTTTTTTCAAGTTTTAAACAGATTATTTCAATTTTAACTTGTAATTTAGTTTCCCCAATTTTTTTAACGGTTACAATACAGTAGTTTGTTTTTCACTGTTTGAGTAATATATATATATATATATATATATATATATATATATATATATATATATATATATAATCTATAATATATATCTATAATATATATATATATATATATATATATATATATATATATATATATATATATATATATATATATATATATATCACTTGTATTTTCTTGTTATAATGTTTTGCCTTAGTATGTTTTTTTTTTTTTTTTTAATCTTCGGGGATTTTGTTTTCTCTAATTCTTTCGCCACTTCCCGACTTGCATGAAGGAGTTGTTGAAATCAGAATCTAGAATATCCTTAACTAATGATGTATAAATATGTTTATAATTACTAATATTGTTTATTAATTCCCACATCTTATATTTTTCTATGCATATTTTCCTTATCCAAATGTTATATACTTTTATTCTTGTAAATATTTCTGTATCTTAATATTTTTATATAATTTTGAAACATCTTTTATTATGTATTCTATATCCATGTTAAATTTTGTATTACTAGTGTTACTACTTTCTCTAGTTTAATATTACTGATCTAATTGTTCCATTCATTTTCTTTAGATTTTTTTAAAGTGAGACGCCGTTTGACATTGTTTCCTGCATTGCTTCAGAGAATTCATTCGACATTTTACATTTTTTGTTGTGCAAATTTTTTTCTTATGATAATTTATATATATATATATATATATATATATATATATATATATATATATATATATATATATATATATATATATATATATATATATATATATATATATACTACTTGAACCTCCATTTGTTGCTGTTGATGTACGATGATTACTCGTGTGACGTGGTGCGCGGCGTGTTTCCTCTTGTGGATGAAGTTGTTGGACTAGATTTAAGCGGTACTGAATCATCTGGTTCACTTTCAGGCGGTTCAAGTGCTGGCTGGTTCTAGTACAGCGAGATTTAATGCTTAGTGGAATACAGTAGTTGTAACACTGGTCACTCGTGTTGTGATCGTGGAGACGATAGTTCAAGTGGTAGCCTCGTTAATAATGCGTTTACAAATATTAGGGGCCAGTTTTTACCCCCACACATGCAGATGTCTTTAGCCAATTGTAGTGTGAACAAGAATAGTTTATTATGGAGGAGTGTTAAGTCTCAATATGTTAGAGTTGTGTTCGCACAAAGCACCAGATAAGCACGCAGCACACTAACCTTTTCAGCACACAGCACTACTCGGCACCTAGAACAACCCACAGCACTGCACATTGCTAGAACGATTGTGTATATGTGTGTTCATTTTCATTTTCTTTGTTCCGATGTTTTTAATTATTTTTCTAAGCGTGGTATATTAAAGTAACCTGAAGCATTTCCATACCTGCCCTGTAGTTCCAGTCCCACATCCTTAAATGGTGACACCGAGATGAATACACTACCACACAAAAGCCGTTCACCTCACAGCTACATTAGATATACTGTATATACACAAACAACCATGTAACTGTCGACGCCTTATGAGTTATAATGAACTGTTGCTAAAGGGAATTGTTCTTTGTGAACGTTTAGCCTCGTTTGAGACTCCGTTTTTGTCAAAGTTTTTATTTTTTCATATATACATCATATCTATGAACAGAGGAAACTTACATAAACTTTATGAAATAGTCGTCACATGGCTCTGAGCCAGTGGGAGTATGTAATAGTGGGACGCGGTTGGCCAAATTAATGTTCCCTGTCACGTCACTTGGTCGGAGTAGCAGATGAACGCCAAGTCATGTGGCGTGATGCAAGTAGACCAGTGACTCTAATGTGGCCATTATGGTGGTGCTTGGTTCTTTTTTACATGATTTTCAGAGTATATTAAGATATGTAAAGGTTAACTGATAATAATGTTGCTTCTGTCCCGGGCCAGCTCTTTACCTTAAATTCGTTAGAAAACCAGGTATGACTCGCCTGTTTTCAAAGTAACTAAAACAGCAAAGAGAACAATGAAATTTTTCTTAAGAAAACAAAACCAAATAGCGTATACAGTGTCGCACTCTGAGGCTCTCTGCTCTTGTGTGATATGTCTGCAACAGTCGCGCAATAGAAGGCAGCATATTCTGTAAACTGACCGTGTATATTCGGCTCTAGCAAAAATGAATGGCTGGCGAGTGTGAGTGTGTAGCCACATCCTGTATGAGGAGAACCAGGGGTAATAGGTGCAGGTGGCCCTCCCTCTTTGGGGCTTTTAAGTACAGTATGGGTGAATGGAAGTCTCGTTGGTGTATGTTTGAGTTGGGAACATGTTAGGAGGTAATGTTAGATGTACTTTATACAGTTAACACATACTGCAAGGTGGGAGTGCGCAGTTGGCTCACTGAAGATGCATGGTACATATAAATGGGTGTGTAATGCGAGGAGCCTTCTGCAGTCAGGGCGAGGCAGCATCCTGCTGGACCGTCTCCAACGTGCAGGGCTGCCGGGGTGTTATGGGGCCACAGATAGCGCTGGGACATTACCGCTCACCAGATATAAACGTAACTAAAACAAAAAATTCATTTGTATTCTGTACTTACACTTCAACAATATTTACAACACACTTTTATGGTTTACCTGTTCGTCCAACCGTTGTGTGCTTCAGTTCGTTAATTTGGGTTTCGTTCTGACTAGTATTACAGTGCCGTTAATTTCATCCCTTAGGCAATGTTTATATGAAACCAGTCTGCGTCATCCAGCCTTATGTCTCTGTACTGAAGGAGTCGGAGAATTGTTGTGTTGACCAGTACAGGATTACGGTGATATTTGGTGAGAAGAACTCATGAGTGTGGTGGCTGTTGGGTCTAACACAACTTTTACTTATAGTGAAGTTATTTATAAATATTCTAGGGTGAAATGACAAGAATAATGGCCCAGAGACCTGAACCCTTATTAGTCCACCACCCGTCCAAAACCAACACACTGCACATAAACAATGTGTTGACCAGAAGAACACCCCACTTGGTGACGGCGTTAGGATGCCCGTGTTGGCATAAATGACTAGCACATGTGCTTATATGCATTCTGTTTATTCATACGACTCCGAGGTGGTGTTTGGCTGTGTGCAGCTTTGCATAATCATGATGAGCGTCTCGGCCCAAGCCAGGATGTGTTTATTCTGCTCCTCCGTCAGGAAGCTGATCCATTGCCTGACGCCTGGCTTGCTGGCGCAGCTCCTCCACACCCTGGCTGGGCCCTTAACACCATGTGCTACATCACTGACAAATTTATCACATGTGATTCTGTAATTGTACTCCTTTGCTCACTCGCATACTGTATGTTCACACTTATTTTCAACCAGCTTATTCTGAAGCATTACATATAAAGAAGATTTAAATATCCATTCTGTGTTGCAGATAGTCACTGATGCCCGCTGCAATTATTTAAAAAAAAATATTTTATGTGAACAAGGTTAACTAAATTCTTTGTTTGGGCGCAGTAATATTGTGCTCCGTCGCTGGCAATAATATCAAAGCGTTTCTCGTAAGGACTACACTTAAGTGCAAAAGTTATTCATGCAAACGATGTCACAAGTTATGTAACTTGAGATTTTTCTTCGGACGGGTATAAGCAATACCTGGCCGAGAATAATTCCTTTTGTTACGTCACAGTTATGGTGTTGTCCTGTTATTGCAGTAGAGTTTTAATCAGTTGTGTAACCATCTTCCCTGACTTCTCTACCACTGAGATCTTTGCTCTCACTCACCGGAGAGGGATGTACAGTATGTATACCTTTTAGTTTCCACTCTGATGACTAGTGTATGCACTATCCTTGAATACGTGTTCAAAGACTGTTATTAAAGCTCAGTAATACACTATCAAATCAACATTGTTCACCCCCACACTCCTCAGTTCATCCCGGCACGAGCGTCACTGACAGACGGAGTTTATCGACATTCTTAGTATTGACCTTAGTGTAATATATAACTGAACGCGTCCTTTGCACTACAGCGTTTCTCACCACACTTGTATGAAGAATTACTCTTAAAATTCAGACTAGATGAGGGCTGTATGGGCTTACCGCTTATTGTCTCTTTTGCCCTGGTCGGGATATGATGCACAGTATACTCGTATATTGGTCTGAGTGAAAAATTGCGAGGAAATAAATTTTATAGAGGTCAGTAAACGTGATTCATTGTGGGATATTGACATCACTTAAAACGTCCTGGAAACCGATGTCATGCTCTTTAGGGTGAGGTATTTGCCCCTCCCATTTTTGTTCTGGAAAAACTAAGGATTTATTTCATTTTATGATGCTTGTGATAGCAGTAATGTAAGTATGTCGTTGGTGATTTTGGTCGACGGTAAAGTGAAATGACAGTGGTAAGTTATTGCCGTGAATTTTGTTAGCAGTAATTGAGCATAAGTTTGAAGGTATTTCTATAAGGATAATATGTTAACTAAAAACTATACTGGCGCATTATGTACAAACACAGCCATGGCGACGACTTTAACAGCCTAAATATTGACCCCTGACGACTGCATATTGCAATGAGTTACATTAGTATCCCCTTTGTGTCTGTCCAACCCTCACGTGCAAATATATTCAGGTTCTGTCGCTTTCCCAACAATATCTTCATTGGTATAAAATTCCCAAATGTCAGCTGCCTCGGCGAAATAAAGTGAATGACTGGCTTGGATGGAGTTTGTTCGCACTTACCATCATTGTTTTAAGCGATCCCACACCCTCACTGGTATTTTATTCTTTTACGCAGAAGGGTTTAATTCCTCATATAAATCATCAAGAGGAGAATGTAAACAAAGCCGCCCCCCACCACAAATTCCAGCGTCAACAGAACAAGACAATAGAGATGTAAGGTGACTCCTGGCAAGTATTTGGACAGTTGCCAGACACCGCCAGCCTCAAGTCAAACTTTAATTGGTAATTAGAAGACATAAGAGGCTATAATGCCCCCCGTCCACCCTCCCCCCGGAAGACTGTAGTGGGGAGCGGGGATGCTGGGTTAGAGAGAACGGGAATGGTGGATTAGAGAGAACGGGAATGGTTTGGAGAGAATGGGAATATAGAGTTGAAATTTCCAGTATGGAGTGTGAACATATCATTACCAGCACCACCACAGTTACTATCATCACCACCGCCATTACCACCATCGTCACCACTGTCCATCACCACCACCATATTCACCGCGTCACCACCTGGATATTAAACACGGGACTGAAGGTCGATGAGGGTAGTAGGTGCGTGTGTACGGGCCAAGGCGCAGTGTGCATGAACGTGTATGTTTAGTTCTTTGTATGATGTAATAATATGTATTTTGTATAACCTTGAATGAAAACAAAAGAGTTAGGAAAGTGTACGTGTTGGAATGTTATATAATTTTTCATGTGTTGAAATGTGTTATATGATTGTATAACTGTGTGTGTGTGCTTACAGAGTTCGTGAATAGCAATACCGTCATTGTACACGTCAAACTTTTATTTTCAGTGTCTGGCAGCAGTCAAGTTGCCAAGCAAACAAGTCACTGGAGATTTTTTACCGTCCAGTTATATCCAGTCTGCGGAGTTGGCTCTGGTCATAAGAGCTTCCAGTTTTTCTTATCATTCTGTGACGTAATATGCCTCGCCTCAGAATGCAGGCTCTCTATTGGTTACCGGAGTGGGTTGACGAAATGCTGCTCTCCCATTGGCTAATCCTCGGGGGTCTAACCGGTACCGCGGCCCCGATTGGTGAATGTATAAATAGCAGGAATGTTATTGGTCAAGAGGGTGGGTGTGGCGCGGTATTCAGTTGTCATCTTCCTTGCAGTCATGGGATAGTTGTAACTGAGTTGTTGAATCGTAGATGACCATAATTGCTCTTGGCGTCTGTAGAGTCACAAGATGCCTTAACAATAGTTGTGTCGTAGTATTACATATGCAGACGGTCATATTATTAAAGGAAGGCTTTAGGTGATAATAATGAAGGTTAACGTTTAGATAACAAAAGTTAATGTATTCAGGACACAGCATAGGGGTAATGATTTTATGTAAGTGATGAATTTCGGTTAAAGTTTGTTATTAATAATTGTTGAAGCTCAATATTGTTTACAGGAAGATATATTTAATAACTAAAACAAATATATAATGAAATGAGCTGAATCTAGTCCTACTGTACATCTAAATCCATACATTTCTCTCGGGTGAAAAAAAAATAAATCATTTATGTAAACTTCAAAAGTTCGTGATATTACCTTGATTAAAAACGGAACAAAGGCGTTTCAGAAAAACTACCATACTACGCAGGAACTCGGGCTTTGACACAGCAGGTGAAAGACGGGGAGGAAAAGGCGTGGGAGGGGGGACGTGGGGAAAGTGTTGGATGGGAGGAGGATGGAGAGATAGTGATAAGGAAAAAAAATGTTAGTAGGAGGAAGGGGGTGAGGGGGGGATGGAGGAGGGTTGAAGTAGTTGGGAATGGGGGAGAGGAGGTAGTGGCGAGCAGAAAGGGAGCTGTAGTTAGAGATTAAAGGTCCAGAAAGTAGTGGTGGGGAGGGATAAAAGGGACGCTGTAGTAAGGAGGATCGATAGCTCAGGTGGTGGTGGTAGATCTGAAACCCGGGTTGGCCAGCCCGCGGAGTAAACTGGTTCCCACTAGATAGGGCGGACAACGGTGTCGTTTACATGGCTCGTTACTTTTGAGATCGTCTCGTCTGTGAAAAATATCTTGTAAGTTTAATTTTTAATCTTAGTCACTGTGAGTCGAAGTAACAAAATGTACTTACTTTAAGTTCTATAAGTAATTATTTTTAATTATACCCATATTATTTATAAATAAAGTACAGCAATATAATACGGTACACCCATTTATAGCAACCAAAACACTCGTTGACTCCATCTCAAGTTATTATATATTAAACCACTCACAATTGTAATTCGGAAGGGCTTACAATATTTTTTTTCAGTAGGAATATTTAATGGTGGATAAATCTTCAAAACTTTAATTTTATTATAATTAAGGTTGTCAGGAGTTATCAGCGAGTGTCGTAACCTAACATGTTAAACAGTCACAAGAGAACAGTTTCCTCTCAACTGTCCGAACGTACGTGTTTAAATACACTATACACACTTCCGTGTCATTAATTTAAGAAAACATTTTGGTACACGGACACTTGTATCGGGTCCGACTAATTACCCAAATGTAGCCAAATATAGCCGGAATGAAGTCAAATAATGGTCCTAGATGAATAAATCGGACTGCCAATCACTTCTCGACTAGTATTTGGTGTCACGAAGTCACAAAAAATTGGTAAACTTAATTTAATCTGAGTTAATAGATCAAGTGCATGTACCTAACCTAATCTAACCTAACCTAACACAACACAACTCAGATTAAATTAAGTTTACCAATTTTTTTTTTTACTTTATGACACCAAATAATAATCGAGAAGTGATTCACAGCCCGAATTACGCTTGTACGACCATCATCTGACTTCATTGCGGCTATATTTGGGTACATTTGGGTAATTAGTCGGACCACTTGTTTGTTATCCATGCAGGTGTATGTTTAGGAGAAATGTGCTCATCAGCTATGATACTGCACGCATTATACACATGCACAAATGCTGAAGTGTGTGCTTATTTACAAACATAGCTTACGTTCGCTTGTTTATTTACACGAACACATACACGCAAGTGGATTTAAAGCAGGCACAGTCTAACATAATTCAAGTATGGTATGTAGGCTAACACGTAAAACTAAACCCATGAAGCAACGTACTCACATACTCTGTACATCTGTGCATGCATGCACACACAAACTTGCAAAATATATCACCATCCTGCTTATCATGTGAGAGTGGGAAGATCCGCCATCGAACCATTACTGAACTCAGGAATTATTGATGAGCAAGTACAAAACTAATGTAATTGGGTGGAAAATACAAAAAAAAAATTTACCTTATTTCTGTATCAAATACTGTACCGTGATTCATTCTTGTCTTGACGTACCATATATCGGTAAGTTTATTTCGGCATAAGTTGAGCATTTTCAATCAAGTGTCAGATACCAACACATGATAGTATGGCAAAACCCTTCTCTTAAAACTAAAGTATGGCAAAATCCTGCTTTTAAAACTAGAATAATTTAACTGAGTTTTTAAACCTTAAGTAAACTTGAAAGAGGCAAGACCAGTTATTACTTAGTACAGTATAGGAGAAATTCGTGTAAATACAGCTTGTATTAACCATTCAATAACACGAGACTTCATAAACATATCAGCCTATAATTTTATATTACCATTAATAGTCTTTGTATTGCCCGTATAAAAACGTGGATATTTTACTGTCAATAAGGATACATTAAACAGACGTAAATATTTAACCCAGTCATGGAGTAAATTTAAATAGCCTTAAATATTTAACCTGATCAAGAAGTAAAAAGTAAGCAGACATAAATGTTTAACCTGATTAGGAAGGATACATTAAACAGACGTAATTAATTGTGGGTCAATAGTACAAGTTAAAGACGTGCTATATTCAACCAAGTCAGTAATAAACACAGTACAGTACTGTACTTGTACATTACAGTGTATAACTTTTAGTCATCCAAATTTTCTAATCAGTCAACTGTATCAAGTTTTACCCAAACTTCTCATTAGTCAGATTACAGTAATGTATCAATTTTTATTCTAGCCCTTTCTTGCTATTTCACATCTCCAATTTTTATTTCAGGTGCCCTTTACCAGCTCATTGTAGCTGTTTTTATTCAAACTTTCCCTTGTAAGATCATGGCAGTAAATATTTCTTCCAGCTGTCCCTTTTCAAAATACTTTTCTTTTCACAGTACACCTTTGACTGATTCTAGTGTGAACAAATCTCGTTGCGTTATCTTTCGTAATGACTGAAAATTGAAATGTTTGAGAGCTTTAATTAACCTAACCTTGAATGAAATAGTGTGTGGTCAGTACCATTTCTCAGCCATCGCAAAACACGGCATGACGAGATTTATCTTTTATCACTAGTATTAGCCACAGTGTACAAGATTCATGCTTTTCCTAGTCAGTCATTCCTCAGTAGGCAACAACTCTTATTTCAGTATGGTCTTATAACACTTGCTCATTAATTTTGCGAGTCAGTATAATTGGCATGAAGAATGGGTCATCTTGGGTCACCATGGCAACCACCTGTAGCTCCTAACTGACACTTCCTCCCATCTTACCAACCCTTGTTTTCACAGACCTTTGCAAATAGATTGTACGGTTACATGGCTTGGATTATGCCATTTTTCGTCGCCTGTTCGACCTTCGGAGCAGTCAACGGTGTGCTGCTGACATCTTCCAGGTACAGAGCCCATTTTAGAGAGAATTTTTATCCACTCCTCAGGCAACGCTAGACCAATCAACTGTTCCAGGATCAGACAACAGTTAATGGGATCTCACTGCCATGACCAGTTTCAGCCACTGATTTTATATATTCGAATGGACAAGTACGATCCATCACTGGCAGTGGCTGTTACCCATTTTCTTTTGTTTTTAGAAATTAGCAGCTGCCTACTTAGGTAGAACTAAAACCATTTCTGTTGCTTATAGCATGTCCCGATATTCCCTAGCTCGTTTATATACAGTAGTGATGATAAATTGCATCATATATGGATTCTGTGACGACTGTGTTTATTATAGATCATCAAGTAGGCATCTGCTAATTCTTAGAACTCGCTTCATTTATTGTTATGGATACGAAACTCCATTTCAGTTTAATTTTATTAAAGCTTTATAAATGATAGCATTCATATCTTAGAAAATATTAGCACACTGCTAGAGGCAAGTTCCACAGCTGTGAAGTGTGGCATAGGCAGCACGGCCCCCATGTGCCAACCACTTCAAGGAAACAAAGCTTCGTATTGGACTTTTCTCTCTCCTCTCGTACTCCCATTGAAGTGCTTCTTCAAATGGTTATGTGTATCACTTCCATTCGGGACTCCTTCCCTGTTTGTCCCGCCTTTATATCTCGTGACCTCCACCCTTCCTCTACCTCGGACTTGTTGGACATAACGTTCATCGGGCTGGTCGTTGGTCTTACAGAGTTTTGCTGATCGCCTATACCGGCCAGTGGAATTCCTCATCCCCATATTCGTGGCTCTCTCCACGTTTGGCTCCGTGAATGGCATCCTCTTCACATCTTCGAGGTAAACTGAGAGGCCGACTTGGATTCCCTGGAACAACTCGAGAAGTGGTCTGGCAAAGGCTTTAGAAAGGCACCGACTTACACTGTGTAGCTAGTTCTTTATTAACACCAATCTATCTGAAGATGTTATCCAGAATATTGAGAATGAGACAGATAAGTTATAGAAAATATACAGTTGCAGTATTTATTATTAACATCATTTAAGAAGATCCACAAAGCAAAAACTTTTGCTTTATGTCCATACAGAACTTTAGGAGTTTGGTCTTGAATAAACCTATATCAACCATTTACAGGAAGCAAGTACAGTACAGTACTGTAACTGAGATTAGATACAAAATATTACAGGTAATTCATATGGCAGTGAAATCCATGACAAAACTCTGTACAATATAAACAGGTACAGTATTGGTATATTTTTTTGTCCAGTGGTTTTTGCAGTATTGTACTGCATAAATGCTCATTATTCATGGATAATAGCACAGTGTAAGCCTGTACTCTCTAACATTTGCAAAACTATTATCTGAAAAGTTGTTAGGTTGGTGATTCCAGCTGTTCTTTTCATGTAATACAGTACCCAGTGACAACAACTGTAATACTGTATAACGAAACTTTGTGCATTATTTTTATAAGTGTTTAAATGTTCATTGGGACCATGTTAAAATAAAGCTTTTGAGTTGTTATAAATTGAATAATAATTAGTGTAAGAAAGTGAATCTTATGAAATTCTTTAAACAAGAGAAATCATTTAAATACAGTACTGTACATACTTTATAGTACAGTATTGTTGTTTTCTTTAAAACAATCCCGTGAACATCTAGGGCTATTTGTGTGTTTCATTTTTGTTGACATAAGTGCAAAACCATAATGAAGGAGATTGGTGTTTGTGATAAATAAATGAGAATAGTAGACTTAAGCTAAAATTATACTGTATTGAAGAAAGAGGTAAGTTTTTCAGACCTTAAATTGAAACTATGATTCATTCCATGGCCTATTATGTTTCTGTCATTTTTAAACTGAACTGTAGAGTAAGAATTATCCTCACTGTATTTCAGTTTGATGGTTATAAAGGAATATTCACTATACTGTAATGCTATATACAGTATATATATATATATATATATATATATATATATATATATATATATATATATATATATATATATATATATATATATATATATATATATATATATATATATATATATATATATATTATTTATCTCTACTTTGGTTTTAATGAGATGACTTATAATACATTTTTTCTTTAAAATAAGTGTATGGCCAATATAATGTTGAATAAATAAAATAAAATTTTTTTGTAAATTATAGCCAACACCAGTCTCCTTCCTTTTACAGTACGTACAGTATACAGTACAGGGGGCCTCTGGGTTACGAACGGGTTCCGTTCCTGAGGACATTCATAATTCAGAAAACATACTACAATATATGCAAACCGTACTTACAAAATCACTTATTTTAATTAAATTTCAAGTTTAACCCCGTTCGTATCGGCTGGCGTTCGTAAGTCGGGGACCACCTGTATTCATTAATTACACATAACACAATTGTGTTTTTTTTTATTTAAGCATGTGATTGTATTCATTTGAATATATCAAGTTCTTAAAATTCCATTACTGTATAACCACACCTAGCTCTTAAATTTATTGCATCATCATTAGCCACTAACAAGCTCTTACTGTAGTTTGAGAATTTCATAACATTTGCACATTGTGACTCACATATTTAGATGCTTCCATTATACTTTTCAGTAGTTAACAATCACTTCTTTTCTGCCAATCTTTCAACTATGTACACTACTTGGTATTTATAAGGTTATATTTAAAGAAACCTTCATCTTTTTTCTAAACAATATCAGGTGCTACTATAGCGTGCGATCTACAAAGATATCTTGACGTGACCTTACCTGACCTAACCTACAGTAACTATCTTGTAGACTGCACACTATAGTAGCACTCAATATCATTTCACAACCTTTGGATAATTTCTGTAAATTTTTTCCTGTATGCCCAAAAATAACATTTCACACTCTTGGGTTCATTTCTGTCAAATTTTCATGACCAGAAAAATATCTTTAGTTGAATATTACAATTCATTTTGGTGCTTTCTAAACTTAAGGGGAAATTGTATCATCTGAGTTATTAGTACACTTGGTGGTACGTGTATAAATATAAGAATATTTTTTCTGGGTAGAAAATGTTTAAGGAATTTGGAAGCTTATTAAAAACTTTACAGGGTAATCCTGTGTTACTTAGTGAGAAGTAACAGTGGAGCTGTTGTACTGAGTTTCAGTGTATAAGTTGTTTGTGCAGTATATTTATATGGAGGGTGCTTTTATGACAGTGCCTGGCTTAGGTAACTTGCTCATGTGTTCACTGTGTCTATGGGATGAAAACCTCTGGTAAGCCCTCAATATTAGTGGCTAGAACTAATTCATAATCATATCAGGTATAGTACACTTATGTTGTTTTAATGTAATTATTGTATTGCATTTTAACAACAAAGGTGTTTAAGCATGTAACAGGTTAGTAGTACACTAGTGACTGGTATAGCAACATTAAAAATTATGAGATAGAACTTTCTGTGTAGCACACTTATGAAGTTAAAGGATTGAATAAGTATGTTAAATTTTTAAGTAATGCAAATGGGGGGGGGCACAATCCCCCTTATGCATCCTCTGTCAAATTTTTCTCAACATAAAAGTAAAAAGTGTGGTTCTAGGTTCATGAGTTGTACCTACCCATTATACTAGTAGTGTTGAGACACAAGTTATTGATTACCATGTTGTCCTTCATAACTCTCAAACTGTGTTGATGAGGGAGTTAGTAAAGTTGATATCCTTGTGTCCTCCTAATTTGTTGACAAGTTCTCCTAGTGGGGTGCATACCATGTTAACACTTGGAGATCCTTTACTGTATAACACTTTCATCCATTTATCTAGCTGTGAGCCAGGGGCTGGGTCATAAATAGAGGATTGGACCTGAAATTCCATTTTAAGATCAAATCCAGAGCAGGTGACTCACTTACCCACCCATTTTCAAGTGTATAATGGTTTGGAAGTAAAGATCTACTTTCTAATACTGTACATGTATCTGCTTATGAATGAGCTAGGTGATGGACACAGTGCACACAACATACAGTGATGTCTTTCGGTCTTAGCTGGTACCATTACTGTACACCTGAACTTCATATTAGAAATCTTGGTATGATGGGATGGTTTGGCTGATCAATAAATAGTTCTAGCTACAAGTGTTGAGGGTGTACCAGGGATTTTCAGCCTATGGTCTTAGCAAACATGTACGGTACATGTGCCATCTGATCCAGGTTTAGTCATACAATTGGTTTTCCAGATCAATCTTCTATTCATTAAAGTATACAAAGTGATATATCCATTAGCTGGAACAAATGGTGCAGAGCACTTCCGGGAATTAGAGATTTCCAGGTACCAGGAAAATTTTGTTGGAAGTTCCAGAAACTGCACGTTACATCATCACTCGAACCCAGAAAGAAATCACCCCATCCCTGGAATTTTTCCAGCGGAATTTCTCAGGTTTTTCCAGAATGATGCATTATTTCATCTCAAAACCGGAAAAAAATCTCCCAGCCCTGAAATTTTCCGGGTACTGGAAAATATTTTTTCGGTATTTCCGGAAAATGCACCCTATTTTCATATGTCTCAAACCCAGGGAAAAAAGTTCCCCATCCCTAAAATTTTTCGGGTACCTGTACCAGGAAAATTTCCACAGAATTTTCCAGAATATTCCAGCTATTGGAATGACATTAGTCTTTCAATGAATATTGTTGAGATTTCTTGTGAAAGTACAAGATGATGTGAGTACAGTACAGCACTACCTGTAGCTTCAGCTAAGTCTATGACTAACATTTCATTTTGTACTAACAAAAAATTTCTATACCTGCATTTCAAAGTAACAATGAATTTGGACTGCTTCATATGCTTTAATAATAAATTATATTTATGTATGTACAGTATAATTAAGTTTCTACGGGCAGTTGCAAATATAAGCTGGACTAGCTGTTGTCATAACACTCCATACCAGCAGCATTAGTATCATTTTATTATCAACTTCCTTCCTTCCTTTTTTTTTTCTTAAAAAAAAAATGTCAGTACAGTACTGTATTCCAGAGAAAAGCACCATTAAGTTTACAGTACAGTATATATACACTAATGAATGTTGGTGAAGTGCATTGGCTGAGTGGATACAGCACTTGCCTCTTGTTTCATGGGTCACTGGTTTGATCCCAGTTCACTCCCACTTCACCCAGCAGTAAATGGGTACCTAAAGGGGAAGTTAAAGTGGTTGAGTGCAGTGATGGCCACTCTGTCTTTTAATGTACTGAAGGCTTGGTATACAGTACTGTACAATGTGCTATATTCACACACTCCCAAATGTGCAGTCAGGCTTATGAGAGCCACTTTAACTTTCAATAAATATTGGAGTAATACAAACACTTAATTAGATGTGTGTTACAGTATTTATTTGACATGTCCATTGTTTATAGTATAGAGAAGTTAATGACAATAGATGTTCCAGTTTATGGCAAGTACACAGGTAACAAGTTTTGTTTGTTTTGGTGTTACAGTACAGAATACTTTTATGCAGTGTGAGGTTTACATTAAAATTTTTGTTGGCAACTATTGATTTAGGTTTATTTAACTGATCAATGTGTAAATTACCTCATACAGTAAACCCTTCATAACTCGGCACATGAGGCTCTATCCTTGCCAAGTTATCCCAAATTCCGACTTATTGAGGCAACCCCCCCCCCTACAAAAATACAAAAAAAAAATTTTTCGACCCATATGTATGTGTACAGTCAGCAAAAAATTATTATGCACTCCTGGGTGCGATGGCTCTCGTAACGAACATGGCGAGACTGACGCCATGTATTGGTAAGGTTGGTATCTCTGATTGTATGATTCATTGTAAAACTAATGTGCTGTTATTCCTTATATCATGTGTAGTAACCACAGATAAATTATCAGGAATACATATAAAACCCATAGCACTTAAACCAGACAATGTCATAGCATTATATACTATAGTAACTACACCGTAGTACTATATTTAGTCACCCACATACGGTAGGAATGGCAGGCACTCTAGAAACTGAGGTGCTGTATAGGAATTTTGTGTAAATACTCATGATTATAACCACTATCTAAGAAAGTGGTGAGAAATGGCATAATACAAGACCTCAACCAGAAGAAAAAAATAAGAAACATTTGTAACGGAGGAAAGTTATACAATATTACGCATAGGTAACTGAGCTACTGGAAAGATGTCACAATATATGTAAGAATAGGGGGTTGACCAGGGGTAACTGGTAGTAAAATTCACAAAGCAAAAGCAGTGTCAGTGTTATTTAACACAGTGTAGCAAAGAATTTTGCCAGAGGAAGTGTGATCTTTTAAAAGAACACTGTATAAGTTTCGATCTGCAAAGGGCAGACCATCAGAGCAAACAGGAGGAGTTGTAATGGCAATTGCTTTTGATATTAATTTGATTATTTTATAAATATAGTTATGTGATGTTAACTACACTATTCGCATCTTGTAACACATTGTGCACGCAGACACACTGAAACATCTTATGGTAAATACTATCTTACAGAGTAGCTGGCAACTCAGGAAGCCTGGGCTACCAACATCCAGTTTGACTTGAGTGTTTTTAGAATTCTTGGTCCAGTGTGTCATTCTGTAGGAACCCGTAAAGGTGCAGAATAATATTTTGCTGACCACATGTAATTATCAAATGTAAAAAGTAACACTTACCAGCACTGCAGGCAAACATTGAAGCATCATAGTAGGTGACAGATGCATGGTAGGTGATGCAGGTGGCCAGATATGCCGAGATTTTCTCAGATAATTATATATATATATATATATATATATATATATATATATATATATATATATATATATCCTGAGTTGTACTAATATATTCCAAGACCATATCCATGCCAATTTATATTAAATTCCAAGTTATCGAGGGTTTACTGTATAATTTTGCTCTTTAAATTTTGAGAAAATTGCTGCATAATTGATATCAAAGTGTACTGTATTGTTAATCAAGGTTTGTATGTTCGTTTGACACTGCCACAATAGTGTATAGTTGAAAGGTAATGCACAATGTAGTATCATTCATTTGTAAATATTTTAAATTTTGAAAATGTTTGCAAAAAGAAATTAATTAAAAATGCATATCCCTTTGGATTTGTAAATAAACTTTCTTGTAAATGGTAATTTTCTTTTTGAGTGGAGTTGTTTGAAGAAAGTTTTTGTAAAGAGTGGAGCTTGATGTTATGTTTAAGAAGCTATTTATGGCACTGGTAAGTAATGTTGCTAAGTCTTTCAGTCTCATTTGTGTTCGAGGTTTGCAGAAATGAGCTTTACTGTAGCCTGAGCTGGCTTCTGGCCTCTGCCTTCTGTCTTGTTTTGAAGTTGTGTACTTATAACTGTTATTTTATGGGTCTGCAAATACTGGTAATATATTTCTGGTAAGTTGTCAAGTATACTGTCTCAGCCCCTGTATGGCTTATGTGATATACTGTAGATCACAGTAGTACCAGTGCATGGCTGCTCTGTTTCCTGGATGCACTTTTTTAATTCTGAGAGAAGCTGGAATGCCAGATTTTTCAAAAGCATGCATTATTATTCCTTCTTACTCTTAGACAGTGAGTAGTTATTTTGCATGTCGTTCTTATTGCTAAGGAAAGTGTTGTGCAAGTTATTTTCTTATTCTTCGCTGTTCTTCTGTCATTTTTATCATCTTCATGTGTTAATTAATACGTAATACATAATTACCATCATCACAAAGCAAATACTGTATCAAGCTTTTTTATTGAAGTATTTATTAGCAACATACTGTACAGTATTACACATGTCATTTTCATTTGAGAAAAGCATATACAGTACCTGTACAGTACTTCATATTAACTAGATGAAGTTATTTTTAAGTTATCAGTCAAAGATGGCAACACTGAAAATGCATCAATATTTTACCACTTAGAAAATATCCTAACTCATCAACACCTTTCCTAGGCTCTTCTATGCTGGTGCAATGGAAGGTCAGATGCCCGAGATTTTGACAATGATCCAAATCAAGCGTATGACACCCACCCCTGCAGTGCTGTTCATGGCCTTCCTCAGTCTTATCTACCTCAGCTCAAGTAACATCTTTGCCCTCATCTCTTATGTTGGTTTTGCTACCTGGGTAAGTGAATGTTTATAATGTGTTAATGTAATGTACCTTCACTTATAGGGAATATATTTACTCTTATGTTGATAGGGTTTTTGAATTAATGAAAGCCTAAACCACCATGGTATGTAAGTTACATGAAACACAATAGAATAAATTTGCCATTCTAACTTTGCAACAGCAAAGTTTGTTAATGTTTACATGTAATGCTATGGTCAGAGTCCTATCACGTATGCAAAAGGGGGGCCCATATTAGGAAGGTTTTGGGTTATTTTTCACCCAGTTCTTCAAAACTGGATGAGTGCTCAGAAAGGACCCAAATGACCAGTTTTCATAAGTCTAATTTGGCTTTAAAACTTTGACTTCGAGAATGTAAATGAAACCATCAAGTTGGTAATCCATAGATCTCTGACAGGTATTAACACAGTAACTCATTATTTTTTAAGTCTTCTGTATATTCCATTGATATATTTTTCCAGATATCAATCGGCCTTGCTGTCCTGTGTGTACCGTGGCTGCGCTGGACAGCACCTGATTTGGAAAGGCCAATCAAAGTGAATCTTGTCTGGCCAATCCTGTATATCATCGCTACTATAATCATCACCATTGTTCCCATGATTGCAGCGCCCATTGAAACTGGTAATGCATGAAAATCTTTTTATACGGTATATTGTACTGTACCAGGAGTTTATTTACTCATGTAGTAAAACCAGAGTTGATATTCAATTTATTAATATATGTCCAAGTTGTAAGATCATACATAGTAGTGTATTTTTATGCCTGTATACACAAGAGAACTTAGAGAGAGGATTAATTTGTGGTACATAGCAAGTAATAAAATACTGGACCTGTTAAAACATAAAAGAGGATGATAAGGAAGATTTAGATAGATGAGAACTTTGAAACGAAATAAAATTAAAAAGCTTGTTTGAACAAAATGTTTACATTGGAATTACATTATTGCCAAGAAAGACAATCACAGATCATGGTGGATTAGAGGGGTTTGACCTGTACCAAATTATTGCATCAGATTTAATTTTTCCCATATTAAAGGTGCTCAGTGTGCAAGCATTCCTGTATTTTGTGAATAGATGCAATATTTAGACAAGAATGCCACTTACAGGTACAACAGTCTTTACATTACTTCAATTAGAATAATAGTTAGACAGGAATGCCAATCATTGTCATATTAACATAAAGGAATGCCAGTCAGCCCAAAAAATAATCAGGAATATGTGTCACTGCAATATTTATATGAACAGAAGCCAGTCTGCACAACATTTACATAGGAATGTCAGTAACTAGAATGCTAAACAAGAATACTAATTACTGCAACAGTTAGTTAGAGGAGTGTTGTAATATATGTAATGAAGATCCTGGAAATAATGGAGATTCAACCTCTTCAGGTATTGGTGTGGGAATTATCTCTACTGGTGTCCCGGTTTACCTCATCTTCGTCAAAATGCGGAAACCAGCTTTTATCACGACGAGACTAAGTAAGTACTGTACTGTACACGTAGGTTATGTGTCTTAACGGTGTGTACTTATGGGATGAGTTTGTGTATAAAGCTTCTTGAACTAACGTTGATGGTGTCAACAATATTCAAAAAATAATTTTTTTGACTGAGAATTTTATGTACCGTACAGTAATGAGGTGTGTTTTATTTTGACTAATTTTGATGGAAAACTTACCGTACATTGCATAGTCATTTCGGTGATGCAATTGATTGAAACTTTTTTAATGAAGATATAATAGTACAGGACAGGACAGTATTGTATAGTACTGTATAGTACAAAAATTGCTAGCTTATGCACAATATTGGGCTGTGATAGTTAATTGTTTAACCTGCAACTTCACATAATGACACCAGTGATTACAGTACAGTACTGTAATTTATTTTGTATCATACGATATTGGATCACAATACTAATTTAGAGAATTGTATACTTATCTCAGTGTTCAAGAAGCTTCGCAAAACAGCGTGTTTACCCGTCATGTCATTCACTTAATTGCTTGCTGGAGTTAACAATGAGGCATACAGTATTGTTTTGTTAGTTTATATTTTTAATGTTGGTTTAATATTTCTAGAAAGTTGTATTTTTGTGTTAGTTTATGTTACCTCATACTGCATAACATCAAGCATATTGTTTTGATCACTTACATTTGCAGTGTTGCTTGACCTTCATGAGAATTGGGTTTTATTTGTTGGTTTCTGTTCCTGGTATAACTAATCGATGGATGATTTGTTTCAGGATAAAAGTTTTGTTTATTTATTATAAGGAATCTTTTGTGTGGATGATAATTATTTTCCTGGCCAGCCATGAGAGAAGAAATAGATCGTGTATGTGGGATGATGATGTATAGCATTCTTCTAACATAAGCTTTATAATTAGTTAATCAAGAATGATACAAAGGTTCAGATTTTGAAGAATAAATTTCCAACAGTCTGTGGTATCAAAAGTAGGTTCATCGTTTAACCAAGAATCACTTATCATAACAAAAAATATCAAAGGTTTTATAAATATTTTTGAGGGAAATCAAACTGAAACATATACTGTATACAGCAATTGGAGATGAACTACAGCTGAGTGTTAGATGGTGTCTAAATGACCGCAGGATGGAGAGATGTAGGTATTTAAAACTACAGCTTGTGAAACTTGCAAAATTTGGCTACGTGATTACCAGTAAACTGTTTTATTGCATGAGATCACAAAATTTTAACTTCATTGAGTTGATGGAATTTTTTATTTTTTCCCCCATATGAGATAAATGACATGTAAGCACTTGGTGGTTAGTCAAGTAGATGACACTTAACTATAACTGACACATGGAAGAACTTGTGAAAGTTTGAAGCAGAGATAATGTAATGTTGCTTACATTAATTCACAGCACTGAGCTATACTGACTCTAACCCCTAGAAAGAAAGGTTAATTAATACCTTTGATAAATTCTGAAGCAGGAGGAGCTGAGGGGACAAAGGTACTGGATATGTTTTGGAAACTAAGAAACTTATTAAAACCCATGAGAGATTAATGTTAATCTCTATTTCTACATTTTTTATAACAAAAAGCATCCCATTTCTCTTTCGACTGGAAATTTGGTCTTTTGTAAAACAAAATCCTAAGTCTATAACAACACTGCCAGTATATCATAGGTTAAAATCATATATTTGTGTAATAAATGAATGTATTATAATATTTTCACAATTTAGAGTGACAGGTTCAATTTAGACTGAAAGTGATTCTCAGATACAAAACTTCAATTGTGTTAATTTTTGTATATAAATATTTGTGATTGAATGTACAGAGAAGACAAAAATTTAAGACTGGTTACATACTTTGCATATACGTACCTGTACACAGTTTATAAGATAATGCTTAAAAGCACCTGAATTATTTTTGGGGGAATGATGATCTGTTTATATACAAATGGCTTCAGATAGACATAAATTGCCAACAAATTTATACAAAAAATTATTAGTGTTTTAAATTAACCTAACCTGATCAATTAACTTAGATAGTAAAGATTGCATAAAACTGACGATCGTCCAAGTGGGATGACACCTGTCAGAAGACCTACCTTAACTCAACCTAAAGTACCTGTATAGGAATGTACAGTAACAAGTTATAGAGTTATAAACACACATTGAAAGCAGGCATTAGAGGCCAAGGGTTTAAGATTCTTAATTTTAATTACTGTAAGAAGAATTGACAAAAGGGGTGTCTGAAGATATATAGATAAAGGAGGGGATAAAAACAGACTGAAAAAACCCCAGAGATAATACAAAATATTGTAGAATAATTGAAAGCAACATGAACAAAGAAGCTAAAATAGGCAATATCAACAAAGCTAAAATAATTAACATAAACAAAAGGAACTCAAACGAGAAACTTAGAAAAAAAAACTTTAATAGTAACATTTACTGATAAATATGAAGGAAAAAATCATGAGCAGTAAAGCTTTATTTTTTATTTTTTTTTTTTTTTGCCATCTTTTGCCAATGCAATGTTGAATCATGAAGATTGTCATTTTGATTTTTAGATATTTAAAGATTTGTGTTGGAGAAACTAACTTTTTTTTTTTTTTTTTTCTTTCATAATCTTACATGATAACACCAGTTTTAACATAAATGAATGGTGTGCGAGTTCTCAATGGCCTAAACGTCATCACGACACTGGCATTATTGTTGACATCGGCTGTTTATCAGTTGTAACAGAATGAAACTCGGGCATACTGAAAACCATAGTTACTGTGTGCAGTATGTTGCTGTTTATTGTATAATGTCCCACTTTTTTCTTTTTTCTTTCACTTGATTTCTCAAATAATCAGAGTGTATGCAAATGCTAAGTATTTTGTGGCTTTGTATTTATGTTGTGTATATCTTTTAACCCATCAGATAAGTTTACAGAAGCTATGCAGAAAATGATGATGGTCTTACCTGCAGAGACGAAAAAATAATGAAATGTTTTAGCGAATGGTAATGAATGTGTAGGTAGCAGTGAATGTCTTAGCTATTATGTCTCACTGTGCAGCATTTGTGCATACAAGTCTGTGCTAGCATGCATCATTTTTAGTAGATGTTGACCATATCACTGCAGCAGTATGCATTAATTTCATTTTATAGATGGGACATGATCTGTAACTTGTGGTATTCCTTTGTGTGGAAAAATTTGACTTGTATTCCTCTGACCCATTTTCAACAGTTGCTCATAGTAAACCACCTTCATAATACATACTCAAGGAAAACATACAAATACAATACAACCCACACACACCAACACACACACACACACACACACACACACACACACACACACACACACACACACACACACACACACACACACACACACACACACACACACACACACACACACACACACACACACACACATGTTCTATCTCATTTCTTCCTCTGAATCATCCCACACATGTACTCTTATCTTCTTATGAGACACTCCCCTCACACTGACTCTTTCCTCCCTTAGATAGATACAGTCCATCTCACTCCATCATTCTTGCCATTCATCTCAACTGCTTGCCTTCTTTATAATTTTTTTCCTATTGCTCTTCCACCACCGTCACTGCACCAGATGGCACTTTTTTTTTTTCTGAAAGTTTTCCTGGGAGAAAAATCTGTTTGGCACTTTTGATAAATATTGTCATTGTGTAAAAAAAAATGTAAAAGAAAATAACTGAAAGCCTTATTAACACTCGGCTTTATTATATCTGACCTCCGGAGATGCTAAAGAGTTAGTAATATAACATTGTTAAAATAGTAACCCAGTTAACACCAGTACACTTAGTTCATTAACTACAGTACAGCAGTTAGTTATGTGAATGAAAAAGTGCTGTGGTATCACCAAAATCAATATATTTTAACTGTGGTACAAACCAAATTTTAGTGTGTCCAGAGGCCAGATAAATTATACTAAAGAATTATTAACATCTTGAGTTTTACTGATGTATGGTGTGAATGAGTATACAGTGTGACATTTATATATACGTACAGTATATTTATAAAATGATTGATACAGCTCTTAGTGTCAAACTACTGTATGTATGTATGTGCAAAAAATTATAATTAAAAGAGTAAAGTATGAATAGTATCATGTACAAAATGAATGTTTTATGTTTGGTCATATTGGTCTATTCTTAATGAGAGTATTTGTTGATACGGAATTACAGTGTTGGTAAAATGTGAAAAGGACTTGAAGCTTTGGAGGCACTTAACA
Source organism: Homarus americanus (assembly GCF_018991925.1). Taxonomy (NCBI): domain Eukaryota; kingdom Metazoa; phylum Arthropoda; class Malacostraca; order Decapoda; family Nephropidae; genus Homarus; species Homarus americanus. The sequence continues at coordinate 9,989,699 of NW_024738300.1, read as the reverse complement.
GTACAGTATAGTACTCATAATTCTGTGGTAAAATATATGCACAGTAAAATCAAACCCCAAAAGCTCATTTCTGTGCATTATATGAGGCACATTAATATAAAAGCCACAAATCAGCATAAAAGTGTAAAGGTCGCCAGCCTGTAACATTTAAACCTCAAAGAATTATTCTATACTCAAAGTGTGACTTTCTTGACCTGCCTCAATTGATGATAACAAATTTGTTGAGTTAGGAAAATTATGTACGGTAATAATGATGATGGTTTGTGCACTCTTATAACCATACATTCGTTCATTTTATTTCATGCTTAAAGCTGCCTCTTAGTTTTTGGTTAAGGCATCATTAACATCCCATGAGATACAAGGAACTGTATCATTCAGGCTGTAGAATGTTTGTGGTCACATTCTAAACAAAAAGGAGGGATTCAAATTTTGACACATGCTGTCAAACCCCAGGCACTTTACAAGTAAATTTTTGGCTTATATCAATTTATATCAGATGAGGAGTTAACAGTCTTCATAGTTCCTATAAAGAACAAGGAGAATAAAACGATATGAAAATACAAAACAAAATTATATTAATGTTGAAAGTGATGTCATATCATAACCACAGAACAATTTTTTCTATAATATCAAACAGTCAAAATTGATCCTTCATGGATGTTTTTTGCTCATTTTGCCCCACTACATATAATTTTTTTTTCCTCTATTCAAATCTGTATGAATATCCCAAATCCATTAAAGTGTCATTTAAAAAATTACCTTGCATTGGTTAACAAAATTTTATTGATATTTACTTTGTCTATTAAATTAATGTAACATGTAACAATTATGCTACTTCTTTTTATGTTTATATTTTTGCTATGAAAATTTTAATTCTGGTACTGTACTGTACAAGGTAAATTTAATGAAAATTTGGGGGCTTATGTTGTCATGTGCACATGTCCCTTTTTCATTGTTTTATGTTTTCACAGTGATATTTGTCAGTTTTGCCCCTTTGGTCTTGGATTTTGCAGTGAAATCTTGAAAATGCATTGCCAGTAATATGATAACTCAAAATTGCTGTATTTCTCTCATTCAGCAGCACAATATATTTCAAATCACCACTGCAATTTTGTTGCATTTTCAGTGTTTTTGTGCCAGATAAGTTTAATATTTTGTATACTAATGGCAATGGGGCTTTTGCTCTGAGTACTTAGCATTTTTGGAAAGAGACAAAATCATATGTTTGGTATTAAAATTAGAACATTTTCATCTGTAAAACCATGACAAAACTATAAAGTTGAGCAAATGAGCAGACTGTCTCCAGTTTGTGCTGATAAAACTTAAATCATTTTAGGGTAACCAGGCTTCAGTTGTCTGTGGTTTAGATTATAGGTAACAACCAAATAATTGGCTAATATACTGGTGTTTGCATTCTTGCTTGTTTAAATGTAATAATTGTGTAAATGTACATTATGAGAATATGACCACCATTACTATTAACCCTTGTGACTTGCAGGGCCACTTTACCACCCTTCTCTCTTCTAACTGTGGAACCTATCCTGTACTTCCCCCCATACTTTGGATTTTTTTGTAAAGCTTTATGTAAGCTGGCATTCTGTCACAATGCAGGAATGTTTAATTTTGTGGGCATGTCATCCTGTGCATGTTTAGCTTTGCTTATTATCTCTTGATCATCATGTTGTGCCTGTTCATCCTCAGATAAAATGACCGAATCTCTGCAGAAGATAATGATGGTTGTTCGACCAAAAACTTCTTAGGTATAATGACACCCCTATTTATTTATGATTTTTGCATTTTTAAGCAACTTCACCACCTTTAATGTTTACTTATGGCATACAGTACTGTACTTTTGAAATTGATTCTTTGAAATACACCAATGCCAATACCAAAGTTACTTAAAATTTAATTTTTATTCTTAAGTTCTGTCATATGGAATAATCCTTTATAATGTAAATTTATGTATAAATATATATATATATATAATATATATATATATATATATATATATATATATATATATATATATATATATATATATATATATATATATATATATATATATATATATATATATATTATATATATATATATATATATATATACTGTATATAAGAATAACGTTTGTAACAGTTAATATCAGTTAGTTGTATTACCCAGTTGCTCAGCAGAAAAGCTTGATATAATAAATTAACATGATCAATAATTCCACAGGTAAGATGGACCATTTTATGCAAAAGTTGATGATGGTCTGCCAGCCAGAGAAAGCTGCTCCTCTGTAAGGACCAACATATCACTGTCAAAGGATGATGATTCTCTGAAGATGTTAGGAGAGAGAGAGAGAGGTTGATTTTCTGTAGTTAATGCAGTCTTTATTGTTGAAGGATATACCAAGAACTTTTTGAAAGATTTGTTTGAGTTGTGTATTCCTGGAAATATACAAATTCTTATCTATAAATTTCATGTAGAATTTATTTTATTATTTTTACAATATTGTTTATCCTTCAGGAGCAGTAAAGGACAAAGCATATTTTTTAACTAAAGAAGTGATTCCGTTTGGGAACTGTTTTTCATAATTAATCTTATGTGTAGATGTAATTTAGGTTAAATGGAAGGTGTGTTAAGAGATGGAACAATAATTCCTCACACAGCAGGACCCTATTCTCTTCACTACTTGGCGACTACACATATTCTGACTATCCGACGACTGACTGTGTTTTAACCCTTTTATTGTAAGAATCGAGGGGGATACAAATATTTTATTACTGATTGACCTTTTCATCAGTATTTTGTGTGGTTTTAAAGATGTTGGGGTTAACATTATTTGCAACTCACAAATTTACAGACGATGACTGACCTCATCTTTAGTTCTGTGCATCCTATAGACTGATGATTTTTTATAAGAAACTTTTGTATAGTTTATTTAGATTTAAGAAATGTGCTTTCACTTAAATACTGGCATACTAAATGATGTAAAATGGTCGTGGGTACAGAACAGTTGTAGTTATAATGTAGATTTACTGTGATATGTACTAGATTTTTTGTATTTACTCAATAAAAAGGGCAATTTAATTTATGGTGACGCTGGAGTTAATTCACGTTTCATTCTGGGTAGGAGAATCTATAGCTGTTATGACTGTCCCCTGCCAGGTGTTGTTAAATGGTAAATAAATACAGTTTACTGGTAAACAACGGTTAAGTATGACTGGCTAGAAAAGTTGTGCAGCTGGAATAAATGGCTACCACAGAGTTGAGTTCCAGATATGGATATGATTTTAGCATGGTGTCTTTTAATTCGCTAATGAATTCTTTGCATTTTCAGTAATACTCCGGTAATTTTTCATGCTAGAATGTGTTACTGTCAGTTACAAGATTATTAATAAAGACATGTATGCTAGGTCTTGGAGTTAATGAAAAGGTCGAGATGGGTAGAATAGAAGATGGGTCACACAGTACTGTGGCTGTGAAGATGGTGTATTTTTTGTGAGGGGCATCATGTGTAGACAAGAAGGTAATGATAATCATGGCCACCTCATAAATTCCAGCCCTGAATATGTTTTGACCATGACTAAGCCAAAAACTGTAGCAAGTCTTGAAACAACTCTGTGTATAGCATGTGTAAAAGTATGGCAGTACTGTATGTGTCAGTTTACAGGGGTGTTGGGAGCACTTTTCTGGGGCTTCTTTAATAAGAACCAGACATTTTTTTCATTTTGGGATATTTTGATGCTATAGATCTGAAAATGGTTATTTTATTGCAAGTAAGACGTGTGACCAATTTTGTAATTTTAGAATATTATTTTCTCATGTCTAATAGACAAATGCCATTAGGACATTATGGCAAACATTTACAGACCATGTTTTATGAGTGGAGTTATTGTTTTGTATTATGATAACAATGTTGTGTGAGTTTCATGTATCTTTGAAGTATAATGGCCATAGGTTTCCGTTTGTTTAGAAGACATCAAATATTTAAGAATCACTTAGTTTTACATTTGTTATGCAAAGATTTTATTAGTAATGTGAGTGACCTATGTTACCTGTGGCAGCACTTCCATGGATTAAGTAAAAGATGCCATTTCTTCCATTGATTTATTATTATTATTTTTAATGCAGCCCCTTTTCTTGTCATTTACCCAGTTTCACTGTACAGTATTTTTATTAAAGTTACATAGTACTTTTCCCATTTCACTGGCATCATTTTTCCTGTATGTTCTTGCTGTCCACATTTATTGTGACTATAAAGTAACTTCAATCACGTTTTTCCTGGTGAATGCAAGTTATCATTAACAACTAATATATTATACAAAATTCATTTAATAATTTCTTCGCATTTCTGATGGATCTTGAGCACATAGTGGTGTGAAGACAGTCAGTAGTGTTAAAGTTTTCTTGAAAATATTACATAAATTTCCATAAATGTGGAAAAAAAAGGCATACAAGATATAGGTACACTTTTTATTTGGTATGTGAATTGTCTTAGTTAATTAGTATTTTAACTTACGTTACACTTTTGATTTCAAAGAATACTGAATATTGTGAAAAACAGCAATACTCTGCCTGAAAAAAGAAATATCATTTTTTAACAAGAACTATTTTATTTTTATTTTTTCATAATCTCGTCTAATCAGCATCCAATAAGTCATTATACATTTTTCATAAAGCCAGTAACTCTATACAATATATATATATATATATATATATATATATATATATATATATATATATATATATATATATATATATATATATATATATATATATATATATATATATATATATATATATATATATATTCTTTTTTTTTTCTTTTTTTCCATCAGAATCCTTGATAATCATTGAGCATGAACAGCATTTTTCAAGTCAATAGCTTCATTGTTCAGAACCTGTTAGGTAAGCCGTTCAGTACGTATTTTTATATTATGGTTCATATTTGCATGAATTATGGAATAGGGATAAATAAGAAGTAGAAAAGGGTGCTGAATAATAGAAGATATTACTATATTATTTCCATGCTACTGGGACCATTGTTTACATGTTGGACGAAGTCTAGGCAGAAGTGACTGAGTAGCTCATATGTCATGTGTATAAAAAAGTCAATATAAGAACTTTTAAGTAAACTGTTCCTATTGTCTAAATCTGTTTTATCCATATGAAATTATTTTATTACTTTTCAGAAAATAATTTTGTCCATATAGAATTATTATCATGACTTGGTTAATATTGTTTAATTTGTATTTTAGAAAAAATAACAAATAACTAGATGTGGGTGTCAATAAATTGTGGACTACCCTCAGGTCATCTCTATACTGTATTGAGGTTTTCTTTAAAGAACTCTGTGAGGTATATGGCAGATAAGTTTTGTATAAATTATTGACATACAAATACAATGCAGCTTTCAGCTAATATCCAAGTGCCATAAATGTAGCAGTTTACACTAAAAAAGTTATTACCGTAGATACAGTATATGATGCTTGGACAAGTCATTTTTGTCTCGTAAAGATTGACCAAAAAACAAATTCCTTGGAAAAATCACATGTTAATAGAAACAACACTTAAACATTTGTGAACATTTAAAGGAATCGCATAGGAGTCAGGATCAGTAGCATTTATAACACAGTGTGTACTCTTTAGTTCTTCACTCTTTTTGGTGTAAGTAAACAGGAGTCACTGGTGGTACTTCAGAAAGGCAGTTTAGATACTGAACGTTCCATTGATGTAAACCAGTTGTGGATAATGTTTCAGCATATTTAACATTAAATTTGTAGTTTTCTTCCACTTCAGATCTGATAAAGTTGAGTTATGAATGCTGAATTTTTTGTCAGCTGCAGTGCTGATGACAGACTATGAGATACACTTGGTTATTTATGCAAAAAAAGTTATGGATAATAGTTAACACCAGAAAGAAGTTAGTAATTAAGAGTACTGTACTGTATATAAAAGGCAAGTAGATGATGTGCAGGTTCTGGTATTTTACTGTTTTTTTAAAAGAGATGGGTAGACACTGAAATTTAACATAAGCAATTAAATCTACTGGAGCATATTTCTAATGAAGGAGAGCTGTAACAGAACATGATGAAGGTATCTTAAGTTGTGTACTGAAGATTATGATACATGAATGGTAGCTATGAAGAAATGAAAAACATCAGTAGATTCACACATATATGCTATTATTAATTTCCTCTATTGACTGATGTCATTTCTAAATCTATTAAAAAAATTGGTGCCCATTTCAAAATCTTTACCCTAAGACCTTAAAGAATCCAGTGTTAGTACCTGAAAAATGGTGAATATTTCTGTTCTGATTTTGATGAGCAATTAAGGGTGTCTTCATCTGCTTATACAGTATAATACTAAGAACATCTACCATTAATGGGTCAAATTCCCCCTCATAGCCTAATGTTTTAACAGTCGTGCTTCCATGAATGACTGGGATTTGACAGCATCTTTTACTTCATGTGATACATATTTTATTTTCAAATTTTGCAATATTACCATTTCAAAAATTACAATAATCCTTCAATGATAATGCAGTTTAACACACCATAACTTTATACATAAAAGGGAAAACTTTGTAAGGGATAAATACACTGTCCAAGTCATTCACTCAATTCCTAACAGCCTATTAAGTGCAATTTGAAGTAAGTCTTCCACCACAATGAACTGTTAGCTGCTGAAAACTGTTTTGAGTTTTGTCAGGTGATCTTAGGAATTTAAGACTAAAAAAATACCGTTAATCAGGATGGCCACTTATGCATTTTTCAACAATGTCTCATTGCTGAAAAATTTAATACAGTACTTCCACAGACAGTGAAGGATATGACAACATTATTTGTGTATTACTTGTTCTAAATGGTTATTACTGACTGGGATATAATGCAGCAGTTTTGCTAAATACAAAATTTTATATTCTTTATACCTGTATACAGGTACTATATACTGTACTGTACTGTACTGTATATGTTTACTAAGGACACCTATTCCATATTTGGTGTTTCCTCCAAGAGCTTTGAAACTTTACTGTGTGTTTTTCCAGTCAGTGACTTAGGAATAATACCAAGTTGCAGTATAAACAGTAGGAGGAAGTCAGTCAGTTTCCTTCAAATACATATCTAACATCCTACATTGCTACAGTGGCAGGGATAGGCAAATTATCTTGGTTAAATAGAGAGATTTTATGCCATTTGAATGTCCACTAATTCAATATTTATTATATTGTATAGACAACTGTATGTGGTGTTTATTAAAGATATACATATATATATATATATATCCATGTCAAAATGTGGCGTTCTTAAACATACGTCAACGTCATCCTTAAGTGTATGTAATCCTGTAAGCCCCAGATCACCATTTGAGAATCAGTGTTTGTAATGTTAAAACAGTAGCATTAATGTATCATTCAGTTGACTAAATATTGAAACTAACTTCTCTTTTAATAATCACAAGAAATTAGTGGAGACACTATGTACAGTATTAACAAATTCATAACATCATCTTATCAAAACTATTTTATTGTATTAGTTTATCTTTTCTTACACCATATATTTATAGAACCATGTCATGAGATTGTATTATTTTCTAAGATAGAGGACAAAACTTGGGTTTCAGTTATTGGCGAGGCTTTTATTATTGTAACATGTATGGGGCTGACCTGTGACCCCGTGTGTTGTGATTTATGTTGTGATGGTAGACGCTGCTCATCATTAACAAAACATAGATGACTGCCTATCATGTAAACCTCATAAATTATTTATTGAGAAAGCAATGTTTGGCAAATTGTAATATTTTGTTTTTTTGTTTTTTACAAATTTTTTAGTTAAACATTCAGTTCTGTATATGTATAGAATAAGCTTGCAGAGTTAAACATGGAGCACCTTATTTGTTATCAAAAGTACTTGTGAGTAGTGGGTTTTGGCTTACCCATGAAGCCTTAAGATGTCAGTCTTTATCTCCTTGTATCTTGAACTAGAAATTATTTAGGAATTTTGGTTATTCAAGTGCATAGTTGACATCTTTGGTACCTAAGGAATTAAAATCTCAAGTGACCAATGAAATAGGGAGTTAAAGTCTTCATAAATTACCTTACATTAAATCAGTGAGGACACATACTGTATTGTCTGTCGTATTACTGTTTCCTCCATAAACATCTGTATGAGGCAGGTAGAGTGCATAGAGACTCAGTTTATGTAATTGTAAACATGCCATCCTCACACGAGTCTAAGCAATGGGTTCCTATTTCCTATTTAAAGTTTGTAATCAATAATATATAACAAGAAGTTTTGGAAAATATATTTATTAAGCTCCAGTCTCTTAAGTCTACAAGAGAAGATAAAGTTGATCATGCATTTTTTGTAGTAAAATCTTAATAAGGAAAAAAGTGTGTATGAAAACTTTTATAGTGCTCTATTTTTTTTATATGTGACCTACGTTGATGCAGTGCCGTTAAATTCTTTATGCTGTATATTTTGGGTGTGGTAATATAAACTAAATTTTAAGGTTTATATTTTCTGTGTAGTTTTTCATTAAGCACAAACTTTAATAGTGCAACAACTGTAAGTGCAACTTATATACCGAGTAGGTTATACCTCCCGTATACCTATATACAGTAAATACATTTTGACACAATAACGAGCCAAGGTTCAACGAGGTTGCGTGTGTTTTGTTATCTGAAAATATTGTGCCTCAATGAATTCTAATAACAAACGAGTGAGCAAAGAATAAACACAGCTATGATTTGCATATTGATGTTTGTGTTGTATTGCCAGGTTCAGTAATAGGTTAAGCTAACTCGGTTCCTTTTCAATGAGCTTAATGATGTGCAGCAAAGCAATTCTGTGGTCTGTAAGAAAGTGTCCTTGTATATCAAAATGTGAAGTACCGTGTCACTGTACCGTATGTATAACAGAATTATCCAAAAAGTATTATCATATTAAGCCTCATGGATTATGTTGTGTGACTAAATGGATAATCAGAAGTGTGCATTGTGCAAAATGGACTGTACAACTGTTGGTTAATGTTGAATGAAGTAAATTAGCTTTAGCACTTTGTCTTTTAATATCCCATTCAGTTCAAAATATTCTTTAATACCTGTATGTATTTATGGTAGGCGGGTAGTCTTCAATTACCTCAGGGAGTGGCGACCTTGCCGTGCCAGCTGTTGCCACTTGTTAATTTATTTATCGCTTGGGTGACCGGTCTTTATTACACACTGTTGGCAAGTACTGGGCATGCACTGGCTCCTGAATGTACCTGAACCTGCTCCAGTGTTGGTCAAGTCTGGTCTTGAAAGAGCTCACACTCAGTGCCGTCACCACACACTCTGGCAGATTGCTCCAAGAGTTCACAACTCTTACTTCGAAAAAGTTACCCCTCACAGTTATTAGGACTTGCGGCTTCTTTAACCTTGAGTTGTGTCCCCTTGTGGGGTGAGCGTCTGCCAGCTCCAGGTAAGGACACTCGTCTTACTAGTGTCCTCTGATTTGCTTGTACACCTCAATCAGATCTCCCCTTGCCCGTCTGTAGTACAAGCTAGGCAAGTTCAGGCGCTCCAATCTCTCCGGGTGGCTGAGGTGCCGCGTGCAGGCACCAATCTGGTGGCCCTCCTTTGGACATTTTCAATCAACTGATAGTCCCTGGCATATCTCAGGGACCAGATGGGATGACAGTACTCCAGATGGGGAAACACTTCACTCTTGAAGATCGTTACGAGGGACTGACCATCTAGATATCTGAACGACCTTCTTATAAGACCTAATAACTTAGTTTCTTTGGTATGAGAATAGGTTTGCTTGTGTATTTTTGGTGTGTTTTACTCAAATTTGACCTTCATTTTTGTGCAAATTGGCAGTTTGTTAAACATGAAAATGTTAATTTTGCAAAAACTGCTTATTTGCAAAAGAAATGGATATTTTTATAGTACAGTACAGTAGTTCACACAACTTTCCTACCCCAAATCTATTATCATATTTGAAAAATATGTCTAATTTTAGATAATTTTCTTCTACCTGTATTACATTGCCATTGGAAGCGTACGGTAATGGAGATAGCTCGTGCCAAATCTTTCTCTATTTTCTTCCATTACTCATCAGCCATTATCGCCTACCCTCAGCGTGTTCACTTAATAGATCGTCATGCGTGTGAGTTTCCGTACATACCACGCAGTCAATCAAAAGTTATTTTTTTCCTTATATATCAATTAAAATGAATTGTGGTTTCTGCTTTTAGAATTCACGGTGTACCAGACCAGAAGTAGCCGAAATGATAACTGCGCATGCACGGTCAATGACGTCACATTCACAAACAGTGACGTGACCCAGCCTCACCCTGTGTCTAACCATAAGTGGCCAGTTGTGTTGTGGCGATAGATAAGTGGATATGGTGACTGAGAGGGCAGGAAATGCAGAGTGAGAACTTTAAAAAAGTTTTCTGAGTACATGGAGTATGTTAAGTACTCCCTAAAAAATAACAACCATCGGCCAGGCAGTGACTATCGTGTAAAGAAGGCAGTAGTGAAGGTTACGAGTAGTAATCAGTACAGAATTGATGGTTAGTATATCACTTAGCAAATTTGAGCACCAAATTCGGGATTATGGCATAGTATTCTTTTGAACTGCCTTGCTGCACCATTGCTGGGCACAGTGGTAATCAATACCACAACTGAAAAAATTACCCAGCGATATTACTGGATGGGTTTAAAAGAAGAAGTGAAAGATTATGTAAGCCCTTTTATTTTATTTTAATACATTTTTACACTGCAATAGATGTTATAAAAATTTAAAGATGGGTGCAGCACTTCTTCAGAACACCCCCAAATGGCAAGCGCTATTGTCATGCTACATGTACGTGCATGGACCTCAAACATTTGCAAGTATAAGTGTATTCGCACTATGATAAACAAAATACAGTACAGTATACAGTTAAAAAATTATTTGATGAATTATATGTAAAGAATTGAATTAAAAATTACACAATTAGCCGAGTCAGTATATATACCCAGTACATAAGATTCCCAACTTCAACTTGAATTCTGGCAACTACGATTTAGACCCCTTTATTAAAGACATTCTGGTTAAAACTTTAACATAAAAATGGAGGAAACCGCAGCGGGCTTAGTAGCCCATACAGGGCAGTCCCATTTACACCCAACCCCTATTGCTCATATATCTGTCCAACCCATGCTTGAAGCTATCCAGCGAATTCGCATTAATGATGAGTTTGAAGCTGTCCAGGGTATTGTGTTTTCTTTTAAACC